>NC_090921.1:1328721666-1329030992 GCF_040938575.1 Ambystoma mexicanum | reverse complement strand
TCAGGATCAGGTAGCGGCTGCCATCCCCTGATCACATGGGAGGAGGTCACTGGCAGGGAATCCATGATGACTCCATTGGATGATCACAGTATGCAAAACTTCATGTATAGAGTGTAGCAAATCAGAAGAAGGAATCGGACTGAGATACGCCACGTTCAAGGGTGTTTATTTAAATTAAAAGAAAAATGCCTATCTTGCCCTATTGTTATGAGGGGTATTCCCTGCCTAATCAACTAAAGTACAGGTGCTCGTCTAAGTCCAAAAGAAATAGTCCTTAGTCCGAATCCTAATATCTATCTGGCCATACCACGTAGGAAATAATAACAAAAAGGAGGCCGGAGAAAGAGCCTTGGTCCTTGTATTCTGCTTGCCGCAATACTTGGATCTGTCATGGCGCGCCACCTCTCACAGTGGCCTCTTTGGGGTAGGAGATGCCGCAGCCCTGCATTAGCTTACAGTGCTGCTAGCGCGCTTATAAGGGCTACCAACATGGCTGCCGCCTTTTTCATATGTCGTAGTCCCTTGTTTATGTCGATGCACATTAGACCACTGCGTCATCGATCTGCGCATAATCACGGATCCGTCCGGCTTCTTGAAATGAACACGCTGACAGGAACCTTTGCGTCTTAACGCTACAGCAACCCGTTAGCTCAGCGCTTCCTCTCCCTTTTTCTGACTGCCCTTGCCTCGACTTGCCTACCTGTTCTGTTTGCCCAGCTGCCTGGATCCCCCCTCTCCTTCTCATTCATTCTGCTCTCCCGTCATTTCGCCTTTCCCGCGGGAGCTTCTCGCGACTCTCCTCTTCCTGGCTTACTTATCAGCTTGCTGCATTCGAGGACTTGCTTCACGTCCTCCTGCATCTGGAATTTACCTACTCAGCTGCCTCCGGGCTGCTTTCATCTACAATACTCCTTCATCTGCCAAGGTTTTTTTCCCCTGAAAGGTTTTTTTTCCTCTTTTCTGGAGGTTCGCTTGGCTGCCACCCCTCTGTAGCACCTTGCAAGAGGGGTGTGGTGTCCAGAGAGGTTCGCCCCTTTCTGCAGGACTCCTGTTTGCGGCAAAAACATCGACAAAGCTCATCTGGGAAACTGTCTTCAAAACCACAGGTGAGCTTAAACCCTCACAGTTTGAGATGCCCAGAAACCACCGCAGACATGGAGTCCATGCAGGATGTGCTTAGGGCAGTGCAGGAACTCACAGCTGAAGTGCACAATTTGAAGGCTGAGAACACTGCCTTTAAGCAAATGTTCCTAACACGAGATGTGCTTTCACAGGAGAATCCATCTCTGGGGGTCACTTTGGAGAAATTTGACGGCTACCCCAAGAAGTTGCAATCTTTTTTGGATTCATGCACAATTCACTTTGCTTTTCGACCTTTGTTTTACTCTACCGAAAAAGCTAGGTTTGTTTTCCTCATTTCTCATCTATTGGGGAATGCCCTTACGTGGGCTACTCCTTTTGTGGCTGGAGCCGACCCTTTGCTGGATAACTATGCCCGATTTGTGGCTGCCTTGCGTAATATGCTTGATCGACCGGATTTGGCCTTTAATGCACAGGCATCTTTATTGGATCTACAGCAGGCAACTATGGACTTAATGACCTACACAAGTAGATTTCGCCAATTAGCCAAAGAAACCGGATGGCATGAGAACACCTGTTACACTCTCTATCGTAGGGGCCTCACTGATGACATCAAAGATGAGTAGGCTCGTGTGGCCCGTCCCGCAAACTTTAAGGCCTTGGTTTTCTCTAGTATTGCAAATTGAATTTCGTCTACAGGAACAAAGGCTGGAACGGCGAAAAACAAGATCCTACTCTTACAAACCCGCTCCCAGTCCATCGGGTAATCCGTCAAGTAGTCCTGAGACCGAACCCATGCAACTGGGAACAGCTCGAGGGCCTTTGACCCCAGAGGAGAGAAACCGCAGCACCGCCGAAGGGCTGTGCATTTATTGTGGTTCCCAAGCTCATTTACTCAGAGATTGTCTGCTGGTTCCACCCCGACGGTCAGGAAACACCAGCTCCCGGTCCTAAATGGCGCCGTGAATCAAGAGAAGAGCGAAGGCTCCAACTTTTCTTCACACACATCTTGGGATTAAGTTGTCCGTCTCTGCTGGTAGTACAGATTATCCTGACCTCTCCACAATGAGAACCTTTGCATGCATTAGCTTTGGTGTATTGCGGTGCAGCCGGCCTATTTATGGACATCACTTGGGCTAAACAATATCACATAACTACTGTTATGAAGACTATCCAACAGCCTGTTGAAGAAATTGATGGCAGATATCTGGCTTTAGGGCCCAGCACTATGCAAATTACCCTACTCACAATGGATGTAGCCCAACACACTGAAGATCTGTGTTTTGATGTCATCAAAGCTGCTCATTTCCCTGTAGTTTTGGGGATACCATGGCTCAACAAATATAACCCATCCATAAACTGGTCGGCAGGGACACTTTTTTTGAGCTCTGAGTTTTGCACTACCAATTGTTTCAAACCTTTGGTTCCATTACAAACAGTAGACCCTGGTTACTCAAGAACCCTATTCAGTTGCTCATCTAAACCTGATTCCTGTGGAATATGAGGAGTTTCTTGAAGTCTTTACGGATTCCAACGAAAGACGACTCCGATTCCATAATTCCTTTTGGAAGGATGTTCATTGTATCTGAGTCAGAAAAAAAGGTGCTAAGGGAATATCTGGACAAAGGTCTGGATAGCGGCCTTATACGCCCTTTGAAATCCCCCTGTGGGGCTTCTTTGTTTTTTGTGCCAAAAAAGGACACATCAGAACTGAGACCTTGCTTGGATTATAGAGGGCTCAAACATATTACCGTTAAGGATAAATACTTGCTTCCTTTAATTTCTGACATCCTGGAATCCCTTCTGAATGCAGCTATATTCACCAATTAGATCTTCGTGGTGCTGTCATGTCACGCGGGAGACTGGGGTCTGCCGCTCCCATTTCCTCCTGGCGAGTCTACCCGCGCGTTCGCGTCTGGGGACTCGCCGGGAGGGGAGCAACGGATTACAGGGCCGGCGGCCTTCGGCGCATGCGCGGAGGTCCTCTCTCTCGGTTCCGCGCAT
The DNA here is from genome assembly GCF_040938575.1 of Ambystoma mexicanum. Taxonomy (NCBI): domain Eukaryota; kingdom Metazoa; phylum Chordata; class Amphibia; order Caudata; family Ambystomatidae; genus Ambystoma; species Ambystoma mexicanum. The sequence continues at coordinate 1,329,027,908 of NC_090921.1, read as the reverse complement.
GCGCCGTGGGGGCTTGCCCTCCAAGCCTCGTTCTGGGTTCGCCGGCGCCCGGAAACGGAACGGTTTGCGTTCCAGGCCTCTCGGGCGCCGGCGGCCCATAAAAGAGGCCGCTAGTCAAAGCTGCCCGCGTCTCAACGCGGTTTGCTTCGCTTTCCTCGTTGTTCCTGCCCAGCCTTACCTGTGGCCTGTCCTGGGCCTACCTGCCTCCAGCCTTACCTGTGGCCTGTCCTGGGCCTACCTGCCTCCAGCCTTACCTGTGGCCTGTCCTGGGCCTACCTGCCTCCAGCCTTACCTGTGGCCTGTCCTGGGCCTACCTGCCTCCAGCCTTACCTGTGGCCTGTCCTGGGCCTACCTGCCTCCAGCCTTACCTGTGGCCTGTCCTGGGCCTACCTGCTTGCCTCCAGCCTTACCTGTGGCCTGTCCTGGGCCTGCCTGCCTCCAGCCTTACCTGTGGCCTGTCCTGGGCCTGCCTGCCTCCAGCCTTACCTGTGGCCTGTCCTGGGCCTGCCTGCCTCCAGTCCTTACCTGTGGCCTGCCCTGGGCCAGCCTGACTCCAGTTCTTATCCGGGTCCTGTCCTGGGCCTGCCTGCCTTCAATCCTCACCTGGGTTCGGCCCTGGGCCAGCCAGCCTCCAGCTACTACCTAGGTTTTGCCCTGGGTCAGTCTTCCCTCAGCCCATTCCGGAGTTCTGTCCTGAGTCATCATTGTGTAGAGGGGACTTATCCCACACTAGCCTGCATTCCCCCTGTTCCATCTTGGGCACGTTCCTACAGTTCTCTAATTGGCCAGACTACTAGTTCCAACTGTCCTCACTCTTTCCTGTCTTGCCTGACTCCGAATCTCATCCTGTGTACCATTGGAACTATCTGCACCAGCCAAGCTCCTTTGCCTACTACGAATACCTTTCTGCTACACTGGTCTATCTATCAACTGTCGCTGCACTGAGGTTCTTGGAAGATTCATGGTCTGGACAACAAGCTCTACCTGGACTATGGTTCCCTCCATCTGAGCCTACATCCTCTTGTCACGCTTACCTGGGAGAGTGCCTTTGTGACATTGGGGGTTGGTCCATCCTTCACCCAGTTCCTCATTTGGGTGGTGGAGAGGCTGATTCCTCGTGCCGCTATCTCATCAGTTCCTGGACTCCAGACTGGCGACCTCTGCGAGACCAACCACCAAGACTACAGGTACGCGGTCCTCTCGGGCCAATCAGCTTGACAGATTGAGACGCCTTCCTCCTGATTCAGAGATGGATGAATCGCAGGACATGAGGAACGAGTTGCTAGCGCTCAGGGCCGAGATGACCGCCCTGCGTCAGGAGAATCAAACATTACGACAAATGATAACGCAAGGAGCACCTAGTACCTCTCAAGGAGAGGGATCATTGGCTCATACAACACCCATCAAATTCGACGGAGACCCTAGACGGGTGGCGGAGTTTTGTAACCACTGCAGAATACACTTTCTCTTCAGGTCTACCTACTTCAACACTGATAGGGCCAAGATTGGTTACATCTTGGGGAACCTAACTGGGAACGCATTAGCTTGGGCAACTCCGTTTGTGGTTACGAACAGTCCTATTTTGAATGACTTTGCTGCCTTTGAAAAGGCCTTTCTTGAGGTATTTCAGACGCCGAACCTGGCCTCCGTTGCACAGAATCAATTGATGGACTACAAACAGGGAAGCAATGACGTCATCACCTACATCAGCCGTTTCCGACTTTTGGCTACTGACTCCCAGTGGCCCGAAATTACACAGAAGACACTGTTTCGTCGAGGCCTGAGAGAGGAGTACAAGGATGAGTTACTTCACATCCCTGAACCAGAGAGCCTTCAACTCTTGATCGATCAAGTACTCCGTATTGACCAAAGGCTAGCCGAACGAAAGGCTGAGAGACGTCGGCTTGACAGAAGCGGTCCCCGGACAACCAACACACCTGCTGGTTCGTTTGGGTCGACCGAGTCCGGACCTGAGCCCATGCAAGTAGGAGCCATGAGGGGACCTTTGACGGAAGAAGAGAAGAAACGAAGGAGGTCTTTGCGTTTGTGTCTTTACTGTGGAGCAGCTGGACATTATTTGGGTACGTGTCCTTTGCGTCCGCAGAAGAAGAAGTCGGGAAACTAGGAGACCTGTCGTATACAGGAAGGGCAACGACAGGTCCCATTCCTTCCTCAGACCCTTCTGTTATTTGTTCTATACGTCTGCCCATGCAACCAGCGGTACTACAGACCCTGAAGGTCCGAATTAAACTACCAGACAAGAACCTGGAAGTATCCGGTCTACTGGACTGTGGGGCTTCCGGCAATTACATCGACGAAACGTTCGTCACCAGACATAAGATACCACTCGTTTCCAGACACACGCCTCTGTCGGTGGAGCTTATTGATGGTACTCCCTTGTCTTCTGGACCCGTTAGTCAGTTCACAGTTGGACTGGCCCTTCTGATTGCTGATCATTACGAGGAACTAGCCTTTGATGTTATCAAGTCACCGAACTACAAGATGGTTTTGGGATTACCTTGGTTGCAACACCACAATCCTTTGATAGACTGGAGAACCCAGACCTTGACCTTTTCATCCGAACGGTGTGCTCAAGAATGCAAGCTACCCGTTCCCACCAGGACCGTCTCGACTTCTCTAATAACGGACAGCAATGGGGTTCATCTATGTTCCACGTCTCTGGTCCCACAGGAATATTCCGAATTCAAACATGTGTTTTCTGAACCTGGCAACATACCCCTTCCTCCACACCGTTCTTTTGATTGCTCCATTGACCTGCTACCGGACCACGTTATTCCCCATGGGAAACTATATGCTTTGACACGTGACGAGAAGCTAGTTCTTCAGGAGTATTTGTCGGAGAGTCTAGAAAAGGGGTACATTGTGCCATCGAAATCGCCTGCAGGATTCCCCCTGTTTTTTGTAAAGAAAAAAGAAGGTACATTGAGACCCTGTGTCGACTACCGGCAGTTGAATGACATAACAGCCAAGGACCGGTATCCTTTACCCTTAATTCGCAGCATCCTTGAAACCCTGCATACTGCGCGAATCTTCTCCAAATTGGACCTCCGCGGAGCTTATCATTTGGTGCGCATCAGGAGTGGGGACGAGTGGAAGACAGCTTTCAAGACATCTTTTGGGCATTTTGAATACAGGGTTATGCCTTTCGGCCTATGTAATGCTCCCGCTGTTTTTCAACGATTCATGGACTACATCTTTGGTGACCTGTTAGGGTTATCCGTTTGGGTTTATCTGGACGACATATTGATATTCTCTAAATCCTTAGACGAGCATGTGGAACATGTTCGTGAGGTCCTTCATCGGCTGTCCGTCAATAACCTGTTCGCCAAAGCGGAGAAATGTAGCTTTCACCAACCCAGCATTGAATTCTTGGGATTTGTTATCAATCAAGAAGGCATTGGGATGGATCCCAAGAAGGTGCGAGCCATACAAGAATGGAGACATCCACACGATATCAAGGCTCTCCAACGCTTCCTGGGATTCGCAAACTTTTACAGGCGCTTTATCCCACAGTTCTCACAGATCTCGGCGCCCCTCACCAGGCTAACCAGCAGCAAGATCACGTTCGAATGGGATCTCGTGGCTTCCCGGGCTTTCGACGTATTGAAGTCGGCCTTTATGGCTGCCCCGATCCTGCGCCATCCCCAGGAAGAGTTGCCTTACATAGTGGAGGCCGATGCTTCCAGCTTTGCTGTAGGGGCAGTCCTTCTTCAGAAAGATCCTATCACGTTGGTAGAACATCCAGTAGCCTATTATTCTCGCAAGTTGAGTCCCAGCGAACGAAACTACGCGGTGATTGAAAGGGAACTGTTAGCCATCAAGACCGCATTCGAGGAATGGAGACATTTTCTCCTCGGAGCACGCTTTTCTGTGGAGGTGCGGACAGACCATCGCAATCTGCAATATCTTCGCTCTCTGCAATGTCGGACTCCTCGTCAAGCCCGGTGGGCCTTCTTCTTCTCTCCGTTTGAGTTCCATGTTACTTATATCCCGGGAACCTCCAATACGAAAGCGGATGCGCTTTCCAGGTCCCTGGAAAACGTAGATGGGACGCCCTGTCCAGAACAGCCACTGATTTCTCCTCGCCATTTTCTGCTGGCCTTGTCCTCTCACCTTAAGTCCATCGCGGAAGCCACTCGGTCGGATCCAGAAAGAACGTCCCTTCTTAGTCGGCAACTAGTATCAGAACGAGACGGACTGTTGTTTTTTCAAAGAAGACTCTACATACCCAGAGGAGCCATTAGAAGGGGCATTCTACACGGATTCCATGATTCACCCATAGGAGGACATCGCGGGGTCAGAGCCACTCGAGAGTTGATATCCCGACAGTTCTGGTGGCCTGGTTGGGCGACCGAGGTCCAGAAGTACATTGACAGCTGTCCAATATGTGCCCAGTGCAAGGTTCCCAGAAGACGACCATTGGGTTTGTTAATGCCCACCGAAGTGGCTCCCTATCCATGGCATACCATCGCCACCGATTTCATTGTGGATTTGCCTCCATCTGAAGGGTACACCTGTATAATGGTGGTTGTGGACAGCTTCACCAAACTGGCCCATTTCATCCCATTCCGGAAAATCCCTACAGCTACTCAAATGGCTTCAGCGTTTCTGCACGACATCTACCGGTTGCACGGCCTACCGGAGAAAATCATATCGGATAGAGGTACCCAGTTCCTTTCATCATTTTGGAGACAGGTGTGTGGTCATCTGGGAATACATAGAGCTCTAAGCTCAGGCTATCACCCACAGACAAATGGGCTAACCGAAAGGACCAATCAGACTTTGGAGGGGTACCTCCGCTGTTTTGCCAATGCCACACAGTCTAATTGGAAAGGTGGGCTAGATCTGGCCGAAGTATCCTACAACAACACTGTTCATGCCTCCATTGGAGTCAGCCCATTCTTCTGTTCCACTGGTCTACATCCTCGGTTAATGCCTTTTCAACCAGTTCCGTCTAGTACTGTTCCCTCTGCTGATGGTCTGGTCTTACACATCCGGGAACAGCAAGAACTTGCACACAAGATCTTAAGTGAAGCCAAGGATCGGATGAAGAGACAGGCAGACAGGAAGAGGAGTGCAGAACCTAATTTCCAGGAGGGCGACAAGGTGTGGTTGTCCTCAAAGAACCTGCCTCTCCGCAATCTGCCCGTCAAACTGGCCCCTCGATATTTGGGACCCTTTGTTATCACCAAACGGTTGTCCTCTGTAGCCTTCCGTCTTCACCTACCCTCTTCCTGGCGTGTACATCCCGTTTTTCACGTGTCCCTGTTAAAACCCTATGTGGTCGATGATTATGGCCGCACCTCTCCTCGTCCGGCCTCTGTTTTGGTACAGGGGGGCCCTGAGTTTGAGGTACACGAGATCTGTGATGCCCGGTACCGTAGAGGGGTGCTCCACTATTTGGTTGACTGGAAGGGGTACCCGGCCTGTGATCGTACCTGGGAACCGCGCCAGCACGTGCATGCTCCCCGGCTGATACGTGAGTTCTACGTACGGTTTCCCTGGAAGCCTGGGGCCCCGGGTCTTCCTGGGAGGGGGCATAGTGTCATGTCACGCGGGAGACTGGGGTCTGCCGCTCCCATTTCCTCCTGGCGAGTCTACCCGCGCGTTCGCGTCTGGGGACTCGCCGGGAGGGGAGCAACGGATTACAGGGCCGGCGGCCTTCGGCGCATGCGCGGAGGTCCTCTCTCTCGGTTCCGCGCATGCGCCGTGGGGGCTTGCCCTCCAAGCCTCGTTCTGGGTTCGCCGGCGCCCGGAAACGGAACGGTTTGCGTTCCAGGCCTCTCGGGCGCCGGCGGCCCATAAAAGAGGCCGCTAGTCAAAGCTGCCCGCGTCTCAACGCGGTTTGCTTCGCTTTCCTCGTTGTTCCTGCCCAGCCTTACCTGTGGCCTGTCCTGGGCCTACCTGCCTCCAGCCTTACCTGTGGCCTGTCCTGGGCCTACCTGCCTCCAGCCTTACCTGTGGCCTGTCCTGGGCCTACCTGCCTCCAGCCTTACCTGTGGCCTGTCCTGGGCCTACCTGCCTCCAGCCTTACCTGTGGCCTGTCCTGGGCCTACCTGCCTCCAGCCTTACCTGTGGCCTGTCCTGGGCCTACCTGCTTGCCTCCAGCCTTACCTGTGGCCTGTCCTGGGCCTGCCTGCCTCCAGCCTTACCTGTGGCCTGTCCTGGGCCTGCCTGCCTCCAGCCTTACCTGTGGCCTGTCCTGGGCCTGCCTGCCTCCAGTCCTTACCTGTGGCCTGCCCTGGGCCAGCCTGACTCCAGTTCTTATCCGGGTCCTGTCCTGGGCCTGCCTGCCTTCAATCCTCACCTGGGTTCGGCCCTGGGCCAGCCAGCCTCCAGCTACTACCTAGGTTTTGCCCTGGGTCAGTCTTCCCTCAGCCCATTCCGGAGTTCTGTCCTGAGTCATCATTGTGTAGAGGGGACTTATCCCACACTAGCCTGCATTCCCCCTGTTCCATCTTGGGCACGTTCCTACAGTTCTCTAATTGGCCAGACTACTAGTTCCAACTGTCCTCACTCTTTCCTGTCTTGCCTGACTCCGAATCTCATCCTGTGTACCATTGGAACTATCTGCACCAGCCAAGCTCCTTTGCCTACTACGAATACCTTTCTGCTACACTGGTCTATCTATCAACTGTCGCTGCACTGAGGTTCTTGGAAGATTCATGGTCTGGACAACAAGCTCTACCTGGACTATGGTTCCCTCCATCTGAGCCTACATCCTCTTGTCACGCTTACCTGGGAGAGTGCCTTTGTGACATTGGGGGTTGGTCCATCCTTCACCCAGTTCCTCATTTGGGTGGTGGAGAGGCTGATTCCTCGTGCCGCTATCTCATCAGTTCCTGGACTCCAGACTGGCGACCTCTGCGAGACCAACCACCAAGACTACAGGTACGCGGTCCTCTCGGGCCAATCAGCTTGACAGGTGCCTACAACCTTATACGGATAAAACACGGTGATGAGTGGAAAACCACCTTTAGAACGCCTTTTGGGCATTATGAATATCTGGTGATGCCATTTGGACTAATGAATGCCCCTGCCATTTTTCAAAGGTTTATGGGCCGCACCTTTTCAAACATGTTGCATCATTTTGTAATAATCTACCTCGATGATATACTGATCTATTCTCCTGACATGGAAGCACATCAACAGCGCGTAAAGAGAGTACTCCAGAGGTTAAAAGATAACAATTTTTTAGCTAAACCTGAGAAATGTTGTTTCCACCAGACTTCCGTCCACTATCTGGGTTATCTCATCACGCACACAGGAATTTCTATGGATCCAAAGAAGGTTCAAGCTATCCTCGACTGGCCTTCGCCACATAATGCACACCAGATACAGTTTTTTCTTGGACTCTCAAACTTCTATAGGAAGTTCATTTCTAACTTCTTACAAAGAGTCTTACCTTCACCTGACTACTTAAGAAAGGCGTACCTTTCCTTTGGGATAAAGAAACCAAAAAAGCCTTCTCCTCCCTCAAAACTACCTTCACCTCAGCCCGATCCTCTGCCAGCCGGATCCGGGTATTGAATTCATTGTCGAAACCGATGCTTCAGATTCTGCTATTGGTGCTGTTTTAAAACAGAAAGATGGCGAAGAACACCCCATTGCATACTATTCCAGGACTCTAACCCTAGTGAGGTACATTACTCTGTTCTAGAGAAAGAGTTATTGGCCATCAAACATGCTTGCCTAGAATGGAGACACCTTCTACTAGGTGCTAGTAAACCAGTGAAAATCAGAACCGACCACCGGAATCTACAGTCCTTGCAGAACTTTGAGTGCCGTAACAGTCGGGAGGCCAGATGAGCTTACTTCTTTGCCCAGAATCAATTTGTCATGACTTTCATTCCAGGGACCCGCAACATAATAGCAGATGCTCTCTCCAGAAAGTATCATCACCCGGAGCATGTGCCTATGCCGTATCAGACCATTCTATAGGACAAAGTCTTTGTTCTCGGCATTGAACCATACTTGGACCAAGTACGTCGAGAAACTTCCATCTCTAAAGCTCTTCAAGACTTGCCACTGTTTAACCCATGTAAATTGCAGTTTTCAACACAGTTATCTCTTCAAAAGAGATAGATTGTATTTGCCAACTGAACAACTCCAAACACAGGCCTTACATCTTGGCCACAAAATGTTTTCGGCAGGCCACAGAGGTACCACAGCTACCTTGCAGACTTTGTCCAGACATTTCTGGTGGCCAAAGATGGGTCAAGACGTGCACCAGTACATGAAAACATGTCCTGTGTGTGCCCAATCGAAAATCTCCAAGGGAAGCCAAACTGGACTGCTTTTGCAACCTGAACCGCCATCCAAACCCTGGGAAAAATATTGCGACAGACTTCATTGTCGACCTTCGTCCCTCCAGAGGGTACACGACCATCGTGGTCGCGATTGACTTGTTCACCTGTATGGCCCACTTCACTCCCTTTCCCAAGATCCCGACGCCCCTGAGATGGCTTCCATCTTTTTTTTTGGACATCTTTCGACTTCATGGATTGCCCAAGACCATTATCTCAGACAGAGATACTAAATACATATCCAAATTCTGGACTGCTTTGTATCGTCACATAGGTATAAAGAGGGCGCTTTCCTCACGATACCACCCGCAATCTAATGGTGTTACTGAGCGCCTAAACCAAACCTTGGAATTGTACCTACGCTGCTTCTCCACTCAAGCCCAAGGAGACTGGTCTCATCTTCTTCCGGTCGCAGAATTTTCCTACAATAACACCCACCATACTTCTCTGGGGCAAAGTCCTTTCCTGTGCTCTTATGGATTTTATCCCACCGTTTTTCCGATGGTTCTTCCAGACCCCTCTTTGGTTCCTTTCGTAGACCAGTAGGTTCTTGATATTCAGGAGGGACATAAGAAAGCCACAGAGGTGTTAGCCTTCACCCAGCAAAAGATCAAAAAGTATGCTGATCTGAAATGCAAGAAGGAACCCATGTACGCAGTGGGGAACCCATGTACGCAGTGGGTGAATGTTCTGAACTTGATGGTCATGCAGATTAATGTTACCTCCGTCCCCAAGTACCACACGGGTAGAAAGCAAGACCACTACCAGTGCAATCTTTGAGGCCACAGGTGTAGAGTGTCATCAATCAGGAACCGGTAACGCCGGAAGGACCCCCTGACCACTGTAAGGCAATGAATGGTTAGTCAAAACAGGGAAGCAATGGACAATAATGCTGTGTGGCAGAGGATTCAGAAAAGGCTTACCTAAGCATGAAGGAGATAACAGCCTTAATGGAAAAGGATGGGCAGGATGGGGCCACAGCATAAACAGTTCGGTAGGATCCCGGCAACACTCTGAGTGATGGAAAACACCTGAGCCAGGTACGTAGGATAATCTGTGAGTAGTCCAAGAAACAGAACTGAAGCTGAAAACCAATGGCGGCAATAAAGTCAAATAAGTTCAAAAGCTCAGTACACAGGGAAAATCCGTGGGCAGTCCAATAAACAGATCTGAGGTCGAAGGCCAGTGGAAAGCAACGAAGACCAGAAAGTTGTTAAAATCCAGAGGTAGAATTCCGGGAAGGCAAACAAAGCGGCTTGATTTCAGGGACAAAGATAAGGCAATCCGTAGAACGTTCCGTGGTCGTAGCAAATTCAAGAGTCAAAAGTATCCAAAAATGCCAAGCAGTCCGTGAAGGAAGCAGCTGTGAAGCGGTGCTTCCGTGTTTCTCTGCTCCCTTTAACTGTGTGAGTAGTCACATGACTTGGATCTCGGGGAGACGTGAGGATCCGCGTCACGTGACCCCCGTGATGATGATGGAGGCTGTTGTAGGCGTCTCGTCACGTGACGCGAGACCCTCTGCGTGCCCGTGCGGCAGTGCCAGCCATGTGAGAGTCTCCACGGCAGATGCCAGTGTAGAAAGGGGTGAAAGACTCTCGGGCCGACAGGAACGAATCTCCGTTGTCTGGCGGGATGTCGCCCCCGATTGTGTGCATGTACACGAGAATCACATGAGCCTCGATGGTGGGTGGCGTCCGCCACATCAGGTGGGTGATGATTGGCTGGAGATCCGTCTTGACACAAATGAGGACACGTGCTGGGAGACATGACAGTGACCGAGTGTGGTTATCTTCTAAATACCTACCGAGACAACTAGCTCTATCCAAGTTATCTCCTAGGTACTTTGGTCCTTTCATGATCCAGAATAAGATCAAATCTGTCGCATCCCGCCTTTCTCTACCATCTACTTCGAAACAGATTCACCCTGTTTTTCATGTTTCCCTCCTGAAGCCCTATGTGCCTTCGTCTCGGCATCCTGCAAGACCCCCAATACCGGTATTGATTGATGGGACTCCAGAATACATGGTGGAACAGATTTGTGACTCCGGATATCGCAGAGGACGTTTGCAGTATCTCATACACTGGAAGGGATATTCTATAAGCAAACGAACTTGGGAACCCGCTGGTAACATTCACGCTGCCAGATTCGCCAGAAGGTTTCACTACCTCCATCCTGGCAAGCCCGGGGGACTTCCCCGTAGAGGTGGGCATGCTGCCATGGCGCACAGCCTCTCACAGTGGTCTCTTTGGGGTAGGTGGTGCCGCCGTCCTGCTTTGGCTTGCAGTGCTGCTAGTGCTCTCACATGGCTACCTTTTTCATATGTCGTAGTCCCTTGTTTGTGTTGATGCAACTCAGACCACCGCGTCATCGATCTGTGCACAATCACGGATCCATCCGGATTCTTGAAAAGGAACACGCTGACAGGGGCCTTCGCATCTCAATGCTACGGTAACCCGTAAGCTCAGCGCTCCCTCTCCCTTTCTCTGAACACCCTTGCCTCGCCTTGCCTACCTGTTTTGTTCGCCCAGCTGCCTGGTTCCCCCCTCTCCTTCTCATTCATTCTGCTCTCCTGTCATTTCGCCTTTCCCACGGGAGCTTTCTGCGACTCTCTTCTCCCTGGCTTACTTATCAGCTTGCTGCATTCGAGGACTTGCTTCACGTCTTTCTGCATCAGGAATTTAACTATTCAGCTGCCTCTGGGCTGCTTTTATCTACAATACTCCTTCATCTGCCGAGTTTTTTTCCCCCTGAAAGGGTTTTTTCCTCTTTGCTGGATGTTTGCTCCGGGTGCCACCACTCTGTAGCACCTTGCCGGACGATGTGGCATCCCGAGAGGATCGCCCCTTTCTGCAGGACTCCCGTTTGCAGCAAAAATATCGAAAAAGCTCATCTGGGAAACCGTCTTCAAAACCACAGGTGAGCTTAAACCCTCACAGGATTTCTTTTCCAAGAAGGTTCATAGCTCTCAACCTTTTTCGATGCAAAGGCGGGTGAAATCACCCGATTTTGTGTTTGGCGGGTGAGAGGCCCATTGAAATGAATGGGCGTGCACGAGGCTTGGCGGGTGACTCACCTGTTTAAAAGGCGGGTGACACCCGCCAAAAGCGGGTGAGTTGAGAGCTATGGGTTTATTGAACGTTAGTCAGTGTTCACAAAATACAGTCCTGAGCCTCTCTATAGGTTCTGTATGCCAACATTTTAAGTCTTTACATTTATTCCACACAGTTTTCTCTTTCCAAGAAGAAAAAAGGCTTTCTTAAATTAACTTCACAATTTCTGTCTGGATCCTAGATAGTCTCTGTGTTTTTATTGTTAAGTACTGCAACCCTCCAGGTTCTCTCTCTAGCTCTCTCCAGTTGCTTGCTTCGTGTTTCCTGTACCCCCCAAAGTCCTCTGTCCCTCGGACAGGCTTTTTTTATTGGGGCATCTGTGGGACGTCTGCCAGTTTGGGTTTTGTTGGCTCCAGTAATCCATGTGGCTTTCCCATCCTCGAGTAGTAATCTCTTTCGCTCTCTCTGGGCTCTCCAAAGCCCTCTGGCCCTTTGACAACTTTGCTTTACCTCGTCTTCGGTAGGGCGTGTATCCGCTCGCAATTATATGGCTCCCGTAACTCTTGTGGCTTTCCCAGCCTCGAAGATTAATGTCTCTCTGTTTCTCAGGACTCACCAAAGTTCTCAGGCCCTCTGCTAGGCTTGATTTAGCAGGGCCTCAGTGGGGTGTCTGTCTGTTTGTTTTTTCTTGGCTCCTGCAACCCTCGTAGCTTCTGATACCTTTGTTCACCCCTATCAACGGCTTTACCTCTTCAGGAGCGTTCGCTTCTATTCTACTGCCCGGCAGATAACACAATTCTTATACAGAGATCGGGGAACCGACTTCTCCACTGCAGTCTGGTCTTGGAGTCCATTACAGGGCCCCAGGCCCACCACGGCTTCCGTGTGGTCTGGCCACCAGGTGAGACGGTCACTTTACCATCTCCATCTTTCTCCCAACTTTGGCTTCTCGGTCAGGCAGGATGCCAGCCTTCCGGAGTCCGGCTTGTGATTCGCTCGCTCTCCAGGCTGCCGCCAGCTCTGCATTCTGGGGTGGCTCTGCCGCTCAAGGACATCCTTCCATCAGAAACTTGCCACTTCGCTGATTCAAAGTTCCATGTGGTTTTATGTATGTCATCAGAAACAAAAGGGGCCTGTCTATCCTCTCGGACTGTGGAGTTCAGGCAGAATCCGGCATTACCTGAAGCCAAAGAGATTGAAGAAATGTCACTATTTTGAGACTCTAAACCCAAAGTAACAAGAGTCTTTCCGATTCCCATGTAGGCAGATAATGTGCTCGGGAGAGGGAGTTCCTTACCGGAATGGGAGTCAAGAGGGGAGTCACTCCCAATGTGGTCCCACTTGCCCAGACCCATAAGGAAGGTGTTGCAGAGCGGGCTCACCTCCCTAACCTCAACGGTGGTGCCCCCCCACACCTCTTGGGAGAAGGGACGACTAGTCCAGATTTGTAACAAGAGTCTTGCCCTGTACATGTGCCATTATTTTTCCTGTATATTGAAGTACAAGTTCATTACTGTTACAGCAGGATGAGAAAGTGATGGGGAATATTGATTCAGGACTACATGACACCACACAAGGAACACAGGTGTGACATTGTGACGTGCTTGTTATATTTTTCATTATCATTCTTTTTAAAATGTTCTGTACACCAGAATTTTAAAAGTGTACTAAGTGATAATTTGCAGTTGAGTGTAAAAACATGTTTTAAAAAGATGAGAAATGTGGACAGAAGTACATTTAAAATTGAGTGCCATCAATAAGTTGATAAAGTACATTGCTTGTCTAACTCTGCATTATTGCGATTGTTCTATTGAGCATGAGCACATAAAAAGTATGATAGATGAAAACATACAACTGTAAATCAGTGTCTCTTGTTAAATAGCTTCTAATATGTGTTCTGAACCAAGACTTTGCATTGCTATCTTTTGGAGGTTTATAATTAGCAACGACCCATCATGCTTAAATTATTTTTTATCCCTTGAGGTCGAGGTCTAGAAAAAAAACAAATAAGAATAGGCAATCTCAGACCACACCACAAACAAGGGATGCTGGAAGCCAAACAATGGTGACTCGGGAGGAATTGCTGTTTCAGATTTCTGAACCTTGACCCAATGTTGTCATTACCGATGCCGGGTTATCCCGAGTCTGTGGCTCAGTGGACTAATGCATCCACTACAGGGGCCTGTATTTGACCTCATGGTCACAGATTTGAAATCTGGCAGGTCCACTCAGTCCTTCATCCTTCCGAGGTCGATAAAATGAGTACCATTAAGTTAGGTAACAATAAACATCTGTTGTTAGCGCCTAGATGCCCCATCGGGGGTGAACGTGCGCTTTACAAATACTCCTGTTATGTTATGCCCATGTGCAGTTGCCAGAATTTGAGTTGAACACACAGAAGAGCTGTGGAAAGTAATGAAGGAACATTGCTATGCCACAAGATACCCCTTTGAACTACCGCTATAAACAGAAGAGGCAACAACATTTTGTGCAGATCAAGTCATGCAATCAAAACCATCGAAAGGGTTACTGCAATATTCTTCTGTCTTTTTTCCTGTTTCGCCAATTCAATTGCAGCCCCTTGACCTATACTTGTGGGAAGCAACAGAAGGAACCTCCGAATTAACTGATAAAGACAAAGACCCTGACTCCAGCATGTCAAGTGTGGAGGAAATATCCACCACGTTGAAGCTTAAAAAACTACATTTTTTGGCTTTTGTGGGAGCCAAAATCCATTGTATTTGACTGCGCTTGCATGACATTTTTAAGATGTTGAAATGCAACACATTGAGCCGGGGTAACAGTTGTGGCAAACCTTTGATGAATTTTAAAAGACAATTAGTTGTAACAAGCCTGACCATTCAAGGGCGCTGTGAGGACAAACACTGCCTTGTTAGAGCCACTCACCAATGTTTGGAAATATTTCAGCAGGTATTTTACTAGGTTCTTGCACACTGTTTTTGTCATGCACCAGCCCTGGAGAATTGCTAGTAGTTGGAGATACTACTAAGATGGCGGCCTGTTCCATTCTATCGGTCTAGTTTATTCCAACATGGCCGACATATTCTATAACTAGCGGCCCATAGCAACGCTCTGCGCGTTGTATCGTTTCCGTTACGAGCCCAGCAAGTCGCTCTCGGCGTCTAGCTTTTCAACCTTGCCTTGCGTTCAAGTTCTTTACTTACCTACCTATTCCTTCCCTACACTGGAGGTTTTTTCAGGTTTTCAGGTAAGGTGATTAGGGTCTTATCTTCTGTCCTTTCTTACACAACGCGCTCTACCCCGCGTTTTCCATGTAAGCATATTTTCCTGTCTTTTTCACTCAGCCGGCGCTTCAGCGTGAGTATTTTCGCTGTGAGCGTTTTAGACTGGTAATACTTTCCTGTCCTTTTCTTTACCTCTTTCTTTCCTCCTTTCCTTTCTTCTGTTGTTCCGTCCGTAACGCCTCTTCGGTGTTCCGACGGACCGAGACCTCTCTCCAATCACAACTCAGCCGATACGACAGTTAAGCAAGGTGTGGACATTCATACTACGTGTCCGGAGCTCTGCGACTACAGGAATCAAGATCTCCATGTAATTGCCGGACATCAGTATTCCACGGACACCTGAATACTGATCGGGGTTTTTTGCCAGGAGGCTTTTTCCCCATTCTTTAGGGCGTGCTCCTCGGGTATTCCCTTGGTCTGTTATCAGCCAGATCACGGAGGCTACCGAGGGAGCGCGTCCATACCTTCGACAAAAGAAAAAGGAGAAGAAATCCGCCGAAGGAGAAAAAGAGAAGAAGAAGAAGGCTGTAATAAAGACGGAAGAAGTAGAGGAGAAGAAAGGTGAGGAGGAGTTGGGGAAGGCTGAGACGATTCGTGACAGTATACAACGCCCAGAAGACACAATGGCGTCACCAGAACAAATTCAAGATATGTGTAATGCCATTCAGAGCCTCAGAGTCGATATGCAATCACTGCACGCCGAGAACCTTCTTCTACGACAACAAGCAGCCTCTAGGGAAGCTGGTAGAGATGATTTACCTCCAATGCCATTCACCTTTGGTAAATACGATGGAAACCCTAGGTATATCAAAGAATTCCTCGATGCTTGTACAGTCTATTTTTCCTTCCGACTTCGGGCATTCGAGTCTGGAAGGGCCAGAGTTGGGTTCCTCATAGCCAACTTGACAGGCAGCGCCCTAGCATGGGCTACCCCTTTGGTAACCAACCAAGAACCTTTGGTTAACGATTATGCCCAGTTTATACAAGGTTTCAAGAACCGGTTTGAGCGTTCCGAAGTACAGTATTCTAAATATGATGCCTATCTTGATGTCAGACAAGGAAACCAAGATTTACAGGGTTATGTTGCACAATTCCAAACACTGGCGGTATCAGCTGGATGGCCGGATACGGCACAACAAACTATCTTCCGGAGAGGGCTAAATGAGGAACTGAAGGACAAACTGGCTAGAGCAGTACGTCCCAACACCTTTCAAGAGCTGATTACGCTAGTACTACAGATCGACTACCGTCTACAGGAAAGACGGGCAGAGAAGAGAAGAGGAAGAGGATCAGCGCCACGCTACAGCCCGCCTTCAGGAAGGAGGGAAAGACCTATGTCGGAAGAACCTATGCAAATAGGGGCAACCAGGGGACCACTAACCAAGACTGAAAGGAGAAGAAGGCAGGAGCTCAACCTTTGCATGTACTGTGGTTCATCGACTCACATGCTTAAGGATTGTCCGGATATCCCCTCTAAGAGACAGGGAAACGCCAGACCCCGGGTTTTTGCAAGGGAAGCCATGGGGACCACCGTACGAACCCTTGCAACCTCACAAGACCCATTAATGAAGGAATAGAGGACAATCGTCTGATGGTATTCCAGCTGTCCATTTCCTACAGTCTGAGACAGAACCTATCGGTTTTGACAATGCTTGACTGCGGAGCAGCAGGAAACTTTATAGACGTAACATGGGCTCAGGAAAATCAGATTCCACTGAGGAAGAAGGACAGACCGATACCGGTCGAGGGAGTAGATGGCCGTCCACTCTCATCTGGACTCATTACCATGGAAACGGAACCTATAACAGTAAAGATGGATCATCATGTCGAAACCCTCACATTTGATGTAATCAGAGCAGCTCATTTTCCGTTGATATTAGGTGTTTCATGGTTAAGAAGACACAACCCCAAGATTGACTGGACTAATAACAAGTTAAACTTCGACTCCGAGTACTGCCGGGAACACTGCATGAATGCTATGGAATTCCAGAAGGAGATACATTCCAGTCTCTCTACAACTCAGTGCAATCTCTCAATATCCTCTATACCTAGGCAGTATCTGGCTATCTCTAGAGTGTTTGAAGACATTAATCCCAGACTCCTCCCACCTCACCGCCACGAGGACTGTAACATAGATCTAAAGGAAGAGACCTCCTTACCCTTCGGCCGAATGTATCCACTATCCTTATCTGAAAAGGAAGCATTGAAGGAGTACCTCAACTCCAACTTAATGAATGGGCTTATTCGATCATCAAAGTCCTCAGGAGGGGCATCATTGTTCTTCATATCAAAGAAGGACTCCAAAGAATTACGCCCATGTATCGATTACAGGGGCTTGAACAGCATCACCATCCGAGACAGGTACCCAATGCCGCTTATCAGAGACATACTGGAAGCTGTCAGAGATTCAAAGGTATTCACCAAGCTCGATCTCCGTGGTGCATACCATCTGTTAAGAATAAAGAAAGGAGACGAGTGTAAAACCGCTTTCAGGACGCCGCTGGGGTTGTTTGAGTACTGTGTTATGCCATTCGGACTGGTAAACGCCCCAGCGGTATTTCAGAGATTTGTAGACAAGATCTTTGCCGATATGTTATACATATCGGTAGTCGTATACCTTGATGACATTCATATTTTCTCTCCATCCTTGGAGGAACACCGGCTACATGTGTGCGAAGTACTTCGTAGGTTATTGGAGAATCAACTTTTCGCCAAGCCCGAGAAGTGTCTCCTTGAGACCACAGAAGTACCTTAACTGGGATTTATATTATCAGAGAAAGGTATCCGTATGGACCCCAAGAAGGTGTTGGCCATAGACAGATGGCCAGAGCCCTCGTCCGTCAAGGAGATTCAACGTTTCCTAGGTCTGGCGAACTTTTACCGCCGGTTTATACCCAACTTCTCTGATCTGGTATTACCCATCACAGCACTTCTCAAAAAGGGTATAGTATTCCAGTGGGGTTCGGCGGCTCAAGCAGCATTCGAGACACTAAAAAGACGATTCATCACTGCCCCGGTTTTAGTTCATCCCGAGCAGAATAAACCATTTATCTTGGAGACCGATGCCTCGGGGGGTGCTTTAGGGGCAGTCTTGTTACAAGAAGGAAGCAATGGAGAAGAACACCCTATCGCCTATTACTCTCGCACCCTAACTGGAAGCGAAAGAAACTACTCAGTTCTGGAAAGAGAATTATTAGCAATGCGGGCAGCCTGTCAGGAATGGAGACACTTGCTACAGGGAGCCTCTCACCAATTTGTGATTCGTACTGATCATAGGAATCTCAAGGTTCTCCAACAAATGGAATGCAGGAATTCCAGGCATGCCCGTTGGGCCTATTATTTTTCAAGCTTTGATTTCCTGATCACCTACATACCAGGATCCCAGAATAGTGTGTCAGACGCGTTATCCCGAAGTTGGTTGGAGGAAGATCTATCGGAGGTTAAAAAGGAGAAGATTCTGCTTGAGAACCACTTTCATACAATTGCTAACCTATTCCTTGAGAAGGTTCAAGGTGAACTCAAGGATTATGCTCAGGAAGAGAAACAGTCATACAAATTGCAGGAACACGAAGGATTGTGGTTTCATCATTCAGCATTGTTCTTACCCACCACTGATCTTCGCAGACAGGCCATCAGCTTTTGCCACGATCTACCCTTGGCTGGACATAAGGGGGAGAAGGCAACGTTCGAGTTGGTGTCCAGGAGTTTCTGGTGGCCGTCGATGCGAAGAGACATCACCTCTTATGTGTCGACTTGTCCCATCTGTGCCATCAATAAGACCCCTCGTCACAAGCCACTCGGACTCCTACATCAAGCCAAGACTCCCACACGCCCCTGGGAGGACCTCTCATTGGACTTCATAGTAGAACTCCCAGTTTCCCAAGAAAAGAAGGTGATTCTAGTGACGATTGATTCTTTCACCAAGTTAGCTCATTTCGTAGCTCTCGCAGGTGTTCCTTCAGCCTCAGAGACCGCTACAGTCTTCCTTCGCGAGATTGTAAGGTTACACGGTTTACCACGGTCCATAATTTCGGACAGAGGAACGCAATTTACTTCTAAATTTTGGAACTCGCTATGTAACCAGTTGGGTATACAGAAAGCGTTATCCTCGGGATATCCCCCCCAGTCCAATGGACAGACCGAAAGACTGAATGCTAGTTTAGAACAATACCTTCGCTGTTATTGTAACAGGGAACAGGACAACTGGGCTGCTCTGTTACCAATGGCAGAGTTCGCTTACAACAACACTTTTCATACGGCGATTAAGATGAGTCCTTTCAGGTGCACCTATGGTTATGACCCGCATCATCTAGGAGCCTTATCTTTCAGCAGCCAGACCACAACTCCCGCCTTGGAGAGGATGCTGATGGATCTCAAGCGTACACACAAGGAAGCCCTACAAACCTTAGAGCAGTGGTCTTCAAACTTTTTTGGCCAGGGCCCCCCTGAGCAAAATTTGGGCAGGTCGGGACCCCCCAGAAATGCCAAATGGACAGTATATATTGCGCGCCGTCACCTGCTCCCATCAAAGTCGCTGGGCTCCCTCATCCCACTCCTACCCAGTCGCTGGTCTCTCCCCACCCCGTCACACACCCAGGGCTCTCCCCACTCTGCTCCCATCACTATCCCATGGTTCCCGCCCATTGTGCTCCCACCATAGTCCCTCGGTTCCCCCATCCCGTTCCCAACACAGTCTGAGGGCCAGTGGCGGCTGGTGAATCTTTTTTAAGTGGAGGGGCATTAAGGGGAGGTTCGGGGGGGTTTCCCCCTGTGAATTTTTTTTTAAATAATAGGTTAAAATGTTGCATTGTAGAGCATACTTTTAACAAAAAATGGATAAATAGCCAAACAGTTTGCAATTGTTGCTGGGAGTCCAGGGGGCAGGCATTGATATTTTATTTCTATCGCGCTCGTACACAAGTGTTTCAGAGCGTGACAAGGCAAGGGAGGGGAACAGAGGAGAATAAAACAGCGATCTTACTAGGCCCAGTGACATTGAGAACGCGCAAGTGTGAGGGGAAAAGTGCATGGAAGGGGGGAGAAGTGGAAAGTGCGAAGCAGAGGAGAAACAGATAAATAACAATAAATAAATAATATAGGCAACAAACAGTGGTAGTGCAGCCAGCAATTTGCAAGTGCTACGTTTAAGGCAGCAGACAGGGTAGGTCTGATAAGTGCAGGAAGAAAGATGGTTCTCCTCAAGTTTTAGAGTGGCAGGGCTCTGTTCCAGAGGGAGGCCCCAGCCGAAGACGGAGATCTACCCCCAGCTCGTTTCTTTGATAAACGACTGACCCTGAGGGAGTTGGAAGTAGAGGAGTGAAGAGCTCGAGAGGGGAGGTATTTGCGGAGGAATAGCTGAAGGTATTTTGGACCGAGGCCCCAGAAAGCCTTGTGGACAAGGCAGAGGGTTTTGAATGATAGATGTCCGGTAAAAAGATACCATCCCTGTCCCCTGGGCCCCACTGGTCCTAACACAATGAACATGATTATGTGTATATGCAAGGCGCTGCACATTCATACAGCAATCACTCTATCATTCACATGAGCATCCATCACCATACACTCACTCATAACGCATCCATACACATGTTTAAATAAAAACAATGAACATAAACGTACCTTCTGCATTGGCCTGTGTGTGGGTGCTGCTCCAGCTGCTCTGTCCGTATGTGCGAGGAGGCGCAGGAGCTCCCCCTCGGACATACAGACATGCAGTGCCCCAGCCAGCATTTCCAATGAGCTATGCAATGCTGGCGAAGCAAAACGCCCCAGCACTTGCATGGCTCAGTGAGCATGTGCGGCTGGGGAACTACACTGAATTGTCAAAGGGAAACAGTGTTTCCCTTTGACAGTTCAGCCAGCCCAGGAGCACTCCATTAGCTGGATAAAGCAGCTGAGGGAGTGCTCACTGTTTCACTGGGCTGGCTCCTTAGCTCCTCCATAATGGGTGAGGGGCCACTTGGCAGTTAGTAATGTTGACCATTGTTGCACAATTTACTTACATTTTAACACAAAGCACCCCTTTGGGTACATGATAATTGCCCTTTCGAAGGTGCCGGTAGATCCCCATTCCCATTTGAGCCCCATATGGCTCAAATGGGAAGGGGGAGCTCGGATGCACCGGCACCGTTAATAACGGTGCTGGTGCATCCGACGAGCTGAGGTCAGACCTGGCGGGGGCTGTCAAGCACCCACGAGCACAACTCTTACTATGGCGGAACGGTAGCAACGGTGCCGGTAGCTTACCAGCACCGTTGTTACTGGTCCGCCATAGTAGTAATGAGGCCCAGTCTGTGACTAAAGGAATGAATATCCATTTACAACTGTGGGCCACTTTTTCATTGTTGCCTGAGACAGTTTCATGCTTCAGCCCGCCCATGTGGGCCACCCCTGCCCATTTCTTCCAATCTAAAAAAAGAAAAAAATAAATAAATTAAAAAAAAAAATCTTTTTTCATGCTGAGCTCTCAGGGCCCCCCTGGGATGCACCCGCAGACCCCTAGGGGGTCGCGACCCACAGTTTGAATACCACTGCCTTAGAGGAAAGCCGCAAGAGGTATAAGACCTATGCGGACACCAAACGTAATCCGGTTCCCCTTTGGAAAACATGAGATTTGGTTTGGTTATCTACGCGATATCTACCTCGCTGGACGCATAAGGGGAAATTCACAGCACGATACATAGGTCCCTACCCAATCCTGGCCCAGATCAATCCTGTAGCCTTCAAACTAAGATTACCTCACTCTCTGCGGAGGGTACATCCGGTCTTTCACTCCTCTTTACTCAAGACTTATCAAAGAGATCTGTACAAGAGACCTTTGAGAAGGACGGTGATCGCTCCGCCCGAAGAACCTGAGGAATATGAGGTGGCCAGAATTGTAGATTCCCGCTACAGGAGAGGAACCCTTCAATATTTGCTCCATTGGAAGGGATTTCCCATAGCCGAAAAAGATCTTGGGAACCAAGATCCCATATGCACGCTCCCAAACTTGTACAGCGATTCCATAGGCTGTATCCAGGAAAACCTGGAGGAGGCAGGTATCGAAGGGGGCATACTGTCATGCACCAGCCCTGGAGAATTGCTAGTAGTTGGAGATACTACTAAGATGGCGGCCTGTTCCATTCTATCGGTCTAGTTTATTCCAACATGGCCGACATATTCTATAACTAGCGGCCCATAGCAACGCTCTGCGCGTTGTATCGTTTCCGTTACGAGCCCAGCAAGTCGCTCTCAGCGTCTAGCTTTTCAACCTTGCCTTGCGTTCAAGTTCTTTACTTACCTACCTATTCCTTCCCTACACTGGAGGTTTTTTCAGGTTTTCAGGTAAGGTGATTAGGGTCTTATCTTCTGTCCTTTCTTACACAACGCGCTCTACCCCGCGTTTTCCATGTAAGCATATTTTCCTGTCTTTTTCACTCAGCCGGCGCTTCAGCGTGAGTATTTTCGCTGTGATCGTTTTAGACTGGTAATACTTTCCTGTCCTTTTCCTTACCTCTTTCTTTCCTCCTTTCCTTTCTTCTGTTGTTCCGTCCGTAACGCCTCTTCGGTGTTCCGACGGACCGAGACCTCTCTCCAATCACAACTCAGCCGATACGACAGTTGAGCAAGGTGTCGACATTCATACTACGTGTCCAGAGCTCTGCGACTACAGGAATCAAGATCTCCATGTAATTGCCGGACATCAGTATTCCACGGACACCTGAATACTGATCGGGGTTTTTTGCCAGGAGGCTTTTTCCCCATTCTTTAGGGCGTGCTCCTCGGGTATTCCCTTGGTCTGTTATCAGCCAGATCACGGAGGCTACCGAGGGAGCGCGTCCATACCTTCGACAAAAGAAAAAGGAGAAGAAATCCGCCGAAGGAGAAAAAGAGAAGAAGAAGAAGGCTGTAATAAAGACGGAAGAAGTAGAGGAGAAGAAAGGTGAGGAGGAGTTGGGGAAGGCTGAGACGATTCGTGACAGTTTTTTAGAGGTACCACATTTACAAAAATCTCACGCTTTTGTAAATCCTTCAGACTGGAGTTCCTTTCGAAGACCTCCTACTAGAAATACCAGCACAATTAATTATTCTCTCCAATACATGAGTCTTGGAATCAAGAGCAGGTAGCACTGTATAATGCTCTCACCGGAAAAAGGCTTTGGCTGGCAGATGATGAACAGTGTGACAGTCCTGGATTTTCAGTGAAATATTGCACTTATCACCTCCAGGACTTGGACACTGAAAGCAGCATGCTCTGTTGTGGGCAAGGTAAACATAGAGAAGCATGGTTTTGTGAAATCCATTGAACATCAAGTAAATCAAAGTAATAGCCACAGACATATACGTGGGAATCGCCAAAGTTACGTGAGAGAGGTTCCCACGGATCAGGCATTAATTTGACGTTTGGCATATGTCAAAGTCTGTTGCCAAAAAAATCAATGTGACAGAAAAGAACATGCTTGTGAAGATCTACTGAAATGGTTGCAGTCCATAAGTAACCATCTCTGTTGGAGTTCTAGAAACTGTGAAAGTTTAGTAGACATAATGGCAGAAAAGTGGCAATCCTTAATCCATCATGCTGCTAACAAAGATTAATGGGGCACACTGTCACAACTCGCCCGCCGTGGAGACTATACCCAAGATGGAGACTGGAAAGAAGGTAGAAGACGGACTCCTTCCCTGGAATCGCTATGCGCGTTCTAGTCTTTTGACTTTATATTCCCGGAAGTTGCTAACGCACTTGCGTTGCAACTTCCAGTATTTGGAAAGTGTTTCCCAGCGCTCGTGTGTTATTTTCCTTTTTTCCTCCTGGCCGCTTTCCGAACGGCTTCCCCTTTCCATTTCTGCCGTTCTCGGACGGCTGTTCCGCTGTATGCTGTCTACTGCTTACCTTACCTTCTTGGAACTCCCTCTTTCCTAACTCGCAGTTCTTGCGAGGAACCTGATATTCTTCTGCAACCTAGCCCTCCGGACTCCTAGTATCCTGCTGCTGCCCTCTTGGGTGTTTATTTGGAGCCATTGTGGACTTTGCCTACTCCTTCAGTATCTCAGTGCATTCTGGGACCAGTAGTCCCAGCAAGATATCACAACCTACCAGGGTTTTTTTCGGCAAGGCTTTTTCCCTGGTCTGGGGTGGGCTCCCTGGGGTCCCCACTGCCAGGCAAATTGCATCTCAGGCAAAGTGGCCTCTAGTGGAGCCCATACCCATCGCACCAAACCAGGAGTAAGGACGCCCAAGAAGCCCAGCGACTCTTGGAGACAGAGAAGAAAGGAGATACCAACGGATGAATCCTGGGACTCTGATTCAGACGGTACCTCAGTCATAAAGACTTCAGGTGAGGAGGGGGTTGGTGGAGATAACAAGGATCAGACTGAATCTGAGAGATTGCAACGCCCAGAGATTATGGCCTCCCTAGAACAATACCAAGAAATGGTAAATGCCATCCAGGCCCTGACGGCTGAAGTACAGTCCCTAAGAGCTGACAATACAGCATTACAGCAACAGGTTCAACAGTTGGGACAACGGGCACCTCAACGGGATGATAACAGAGGAGAACTACTCCCTCTTCCCTTGTCGTGTGGGAAATATGATGGGGACCCAAAGAAATTAAAAGAATTCTTGGATGCCTGCACAATCCAATTTGCCTTTCGCCCCAGGACCTACGAAATAGACAGAACTAAGGTTGGGTTCTTGATATCCAATCTGACAGGCAACGCTCTGGCATGGGCTACGCCTTTTGTTACTACTTCAGATCCGGTTCTCATTGATTACGGCCTATTCACACAACGACTAAAAGAAAGGTTCGAGAGACCGGAGGTCTTGTATTCCGCCTTTGAAAATCTACTCGACATACGACAAGGGTCATCGGATGTTCAAACGTACCTTGTGAGATTTCAAAGGATAGCTGCAGAAGCAGGATGGCCCGAAACTGCCCAACAGACTATATTCCGAAGAGGACTCCACGAAGACATTAAGGACGAACTGGCAAGAGTTGCCAGACCTAATTCTTTCCAAGACCTGGTCTCCTTAGTCTTACAAGTAGAGTTCCGTATGGCAGAAAGGAAGGCAGAAAGAAGAAGACCACGCAATTTTTTATCAGGACCAAACCCCTCTTCGATGCCTGAAAAGAGATCCACGGAAGAACCTATGCAAATTGGAACCACACGTGGACCTCTATCTACTAGCGAACGCAAAAGAAGAAGGGACTTCGGCTTGTGTATGTATTGTGGGTCGAACAGCCATCTATTAAGAGATTGTCCTGCAGTACCCCCCAAAAGACAGGGAAACGAAGGACCCCAACCTTAAACAGGGAAAGGGAAGGGGTGAACACCATAAATCCCTGTCACTTAGCGCAGCCTTCGGCTTTGGACTGTTGCAGTCTTATGGTGATCAAGATACTAATAGAATGGGAGCCGACAGGGTCCGTGGAGTGCATAGCCATGTTAGACTGTGGAGCGGCTGGCAACTTTGTGGACGACAAGTGGGCCAAGGAACATCTCTTACCCAGACGACCGAAGATCAGATCTATACCGGTGGAAGGAGTCGATGGTACCCCACTAACATCAGGCCCAATTAGTCACGAAACACAGGAGTTGAAGATAAAGATGGCTAATCATCAGGAATACCTCTCATTTGATCTGATCAGGGCGGCACATTTTCCGGTAATACTGGGTATTCCCTGGTTAAGAAAGCACAATCCTCACATTGATTGGAGTTTGAATACAGTAGACTTCAAATCACAGTACTGCAGTCAACATTGCTTAACTACAGAAATCACCCCAGTCATTCAGGCAACACTGCATCATTCCTTCAGTGTCAACATGATACCAGCTCCCTATCAGGAATTCATTGATGTATTCACAGACACACAACCCCGCCTTCTACCACCACATCGCAGAGAAGATTGCAAGATTGATCTGACACCGGAAGCAGTTGTACCTTTCGGGAGAATGTTTCCGTTGTCACTACCGGAAAAGCAAGCTCTGAAAGAGTACCTTGCCACCAATCTAGAGAACGGCCTTATTAGAGAGTCATCTTCCTCAGCAGGGGCTTCTCTCTTTTTTATTCCAAAGAAAGGAACAACAGAACTACGTCCTTGTATAGATTACAGAGGTCTGAATAGTCTTACAGTGCGAGATAGATACCCTATGCCATTAATGAAGGACATCATTGAAGCTGTCCAGGGGGCCCGGGTCTTCACCAAGCTGGATTTAAGAGGAGCTTATCACCTTTTAAGACTCCGCGAAGGGGATGAGTGGAAGACGGCTTTCCGGACACCTCTAGGACATTACGAATATAGAGTAATGCCTTTTGGACTAGTCAATGCACCGGCACAATTCCAACGATTCATGGACAATGTGTTTTCAAATATGCTCTACTCCTCAGTGGTCGTTTACCTAGACGACATTCTTGTCTTTTCTGCCACCCTGGCTGAACATCGTGTCTTGGTAACAGAAGTCTTACAACGTTTAAGGAGAAACAGTCTACTAGCTAAACCCGAAAAATGCATATTTGAGGCATCCACAGTACCATATTTGGGTTTTATATTATCTGCAGATAACATACAGATGGATCCAGCTAAGACGGATGCCATTACAAATTGGCCTGTACCCTCTAATGTCAAAGGAATCCAACGATTCTTAGGACTAGCGAACTTCTATAGAAAGTTTATCCCCAATTTCTCTGAGATTATTCTACCTATCACCAATCTTCTTAAAAAGGGGGTGAAATTCCATTGGGATTCCGGCACTGAACAAGCCTTCCAAACCTTGAAAAGATCTTTTGTAACAGCTCCGATCCTCAGACAACCAGATCAAACACGCCCGTTCATAGTGGAAACTGATGCTTCCCTCGGTGCTATCGGGGCAGCATTACTACAGAAGGAGGAAGACGGCTTAGAACATCCTGTCTCTTATTTTTCACGCACGTTGACCACTAGTGAACGCAACTCTTCCGTGTTAGAAAAAGAACTCCTGGCCATCCGACAAGCGTGTGAGGAATGGAGACATCTGCTACAAGGCTCTGTAGTCCCGTTTTTGGTCCGTACGGATCATAAAAACCTTAAAGTCCTTCAAAAGATGGAATGCCGCAACTCACGACATGCTAGGTGGGCGTATTTCTTCTCACAATTTGACTTTGAGATCACCTATCTCCCAGGAAAGGACAACACTCTGGCAGATGCCCTTTCTCTGAGTATGGGTGAAGATTCGGGAGATCTACCAGAACAGGAACTTATGTTAGCAGGGAAGACATTCATCGTCAACATAAACACATTTTTGCAACGGGTAAAAGCGGAACAACAGAACAATAGGAGTTCAGAAATGGATTTGAAAGGGAAGGGCAACTTTCTCTTTAAAAAGGAAGCTTTGTATATACCAACCCGAGAACTCCAAGTACAAGCAATGTCCTGGTGTCACGATATTCCCTCTGCTGGACACAAGGGCCAAAGAGCCACACTAGAGTTAACATCTCGCCAATTTTGGTGGCCTTCCCTGGCTAAGGATGTGAAGGAGTATGTAAAGACCTGCCCTGTGTGTGCTCAAAACAAGTACGATTACCACAAACCCCTAGGACTTCTACAACAAGAAAAACAGCCCGAAGGACCTTGGCAACAGATATCCACGGATTTCATAGTGGAGCTGCCAGAATCCTGTGGACACACCGCCATAATGGTCACAATCGATTCCTTTAGCAAGCTGGCTCACTTTTCTCCTCTTAAAGGACTCCCTACTGCCAGCACGACTGCAGAAGTCTTTCTGAAGGACATAGTCAGGCTTCATGGGATTCCCACCAATATAGTCTCAGATAGAGGCGCTCAATTCACGTCCAAATTCTGGACAGTTCTGTGCAGAACATTAGGAATCAGGAGATCTCTTTCCTCAGGGTTCCACCCGGAAAGCAATGGGCAAACTGAACGTTTGAACGCCACTCTCGAACAGTACATACGGTGTTTTTGTAACCAAGAGCAAGACGATTGGTTCCATCTTCTGCCCATGGCCGAGTTCTCTTATAACAACACTAGACATACCTCCCTAGGCATGAGTCCTTTCAAGTGCACCTATGGTTACGACCCAAAGCATATACCTCTCTCTGGTATCCCTCCTACAAACACACCTTCAGTGGATCATCTACTGGATACCATACAGAGGATGCATCGAGTATCAGAATCCAATCTCGCAAAAGCTCGACAAGACTGTAAAAGATGGGCAGATCAAAAAAGAAGCCCAAATCCTCAGTGGGAAGTAGGAAGGCAGGTGTGGTTATCCACCAAGTATTTACCCAGATGGGTTCATCCAGGAAAGTTTGCACCCAGGTATCTTGGGCCCTTTCGTATCTCAGCCAAGATCAATCCTGTGGCTTTTAGACTGGACCTTCCCCGGATTCTCAAAAGAGTTCATCCTGTCTTTCATACCTCACTCCTTAAACCATATATTGAGGACCTCATTCACGAAAGACAAAAAGCTCCCCTCAAAAGTCTCCAAAGACCACTGAGGAATATGAAGTTTCCGACATCATGGATTCCAGATACAAAAGAGGTGTACTACAATACCTGGTTTTTTGGAAAGGATACCCAAGGTCAGAATGCACATGGGAACCAGTTAAGAACATTTCTGCTCCTCGTCTACTACGGAGATTCCATCACCTCCATCCCGGAAAACCAGGGGGTGGAGGCCTGAAAAGGGGTCATACTGTCACAACTCGCCCGCCGTGGAGACTATACCCAAGATGGAGACTGGAAAGAAGGTAGAAGACGGACTCCTTCCCTGGAATCGCTATGCGCGTTCTAGTCTTTTGACTTTATATTCCCGGAAGTTGCTAACGCACTTGCGTTGCAACTTCCAGTATTTGGAAAGTGTTTCCCAGCGCTCGTGTGTTATTTTCCTTTTTTCCTCCTGGCCGCTTTCCGAACGGCTTCCCCTTTCCGTTTCTGCCGTTCTCGGACGGCTGTTCCGCTGTATGCTGTCTACTGCTTACCTTACCTTCTTGGAACTCCCTCTTTCCTAACTCGCAGTTCTTGCGAGGAACCTGATATTCTTCTGCAACCTAGCCCTCCGGACTCCTAGTATCCTGCTGCTGCCCTCTTGGGTGTTTATTTGGAGCCATTGTGGACTTTGCCTACTCCTTCAGTATCTCAGTGCATTCTGGGACCAGTAGTCCCAGCAAGATATCACAACCTACCAGGGTTTTTTTCGGCAAGGCTTTTTCCCTGGTCTGGGGTGGGCTCCCTGGGGTCCCCACTGCCAGGCAAATTGCATCTCAGGCAAAGTGGCCTCTAGTGGAGCCCATACCCATCGCACCAAACCAGGAGTAAGGACGCCCAAGAAGCCCAGCGACTCTTGGAGACAGAGAAGAAAGGAGATACCAACGGATGAATCCTGGGACTCTGATTCAGACGGTACCTCAGTCATAAAGACTTCAGGTGAGGAGGGGGTTGGTGGAGATAACAAGGATCAGACTGAATCTGAGACACACACACATTATCATGTGTGCACACATCTGCCTTTGAGAGAGGAAGAGAAGTGAATGAAAAAGTGACTGGAGCCCAGGACAAGCCTCATGCAACCTTGTAAAGACAGTGTTCGACAAATAACTCACCAGGGATATGAAGGGTCTCACAGAACTTTGCCACATGTGGGATTTTGAGGTTTTCCACAACACGTGTCTCAAATATAGGCCCAAAAGACTGCATGTCAGCAGAGATCGCATTGAGGCTTGTACATGGTTGGCTGTGCTTACTGTCAAGGCATCATGAAGCAAGAAACAGACAGCAGATTCAAAGTTCAAAACAAACTGATTTATTAAAGTAAATGTCAGGATGGTAGAAGGCTTAAATTGACCTATGCTAAGGTGGGATTTCCCTACCTGAACAAACCTATGGTACGTCTGAGTCGAAGAGTTCAATTTAAGAATCTGTCTGTGTCCAAAACCTATCATTGCCCTAACAACTAAAGCTAAACAATGTGTGGGGATGTCAATAATCAAAGAAATAATGTGAAACAAAAAGTTCTGAGCTTCTTCCAGCTCTTAGCCTCTTCTTCCACAAGTTCAAAACAGTTTCACAAAAGTCTTAAGATTGCCTTTCTCCAGTTCAAGGCAATATAGTTTCACACAATCCTCAAGGTTCCCTTCCTCAAGTTTCAAGCAACACAGTTCAAAAGAAACAAGTCTTGAGCCTTCATCCTCAAGTCAATATTAGTAATTCCTCCAGTCTCAGGGTCCCTTCCCCAAGACGTTAACTCAGCCACTTGTTCCTTGGCTTGTTTTGCAATAAATATATCTTGGGGCTATATGCAAGTATGTCCCCCACTTTGTCTTGTTCTGCCCAAGCTACAAAGACCTCAGAGTGATGTACTTAAAGCCAATCTTCAACCTGAAAGGCATAAGAAGGGCAGCAGATTCAATGGACCTATGTATGAAAAGTGATTACCTTAATGTTGTGTATTTTGTTGCTAGATATGTGCACAGGGTGTGGTTAAGGAGGATGATCGTGTGCCGAAATGGAGGGGTTGAATCCGTTTGATGGTTTTATACTGTTTTTAAAAGGAATGTAATTTTCCCTTTTACATGGTTTTATTTGTTACTCACCACTCCGAAATAGGCCGAAGATGCGGAGGAGTGACCTTGGAGATGATGGTGGTACAAGAATCGATATTCAGCCTTCCATCCCAGCTCCCCTGAGTACATCACTCAGGCTTCCTCAAAGATGGGCTCTTTTCTACAATGTACCTCTTTGCTGTTTCAGTTGGGACAGACAGAGGTGTCAATTGAATAAAAGAGCAGGGAGAACACACACCGCCAATACCAATGCTGCAAAGGAATACAAAGATATTAGACAGTGTTGAAGTTAAGGCAAGTAAACAGAACAGTTGAATTAAATGGGAAACTACCTAGATAGGTAATGAAGTGGAGCTTCCTCGGGGTGGATCTACAAGGAATATAACACAAAATGAGTGGGTATGGTCTAAAGAGCCTTTAAAGTATCAGTTCCAACTTATATATATATCTAATTGGAAGGAAACAACTAACCTGAATAAGGATATTTTGAGGAAAGGAATCCAGGACACAGAAGACAACGAAAGGAGAAAATAACAAACAGGAATGTTAGTATAGGGAAGTAGCCCCGGACGGCACGAGGGTCGCAGTAGTGCCGGGTTGGAGCAGTTTCAGCAGAGCGTTTATATGCACTTGAAGACAAGTTCACAGGATAGCACTCAATGTCCCAGAATCCAACAGGAGACAAATATCCAAACAAGTCGTGGAGAGAAATAGTAGTAGAAATGGGAATTGCCAATTAAGTATGTACCTGAGCAAACATGTATCCAGAGTAGATGTAGAATAAGTTCCGGATAGTTGACAGCAAGGTCTCGGCTTTGGTTCCGTATGCAGAAGCGGCAACCTGGAATGAAGTACCGCAAGAGACAGAAGGGAGCCGGATCCAGTAACGTTCCGAGTCAAAAAGCCAGACGAGCACGACAAGAATAAAGGAGGAGACAAGCCAATCCAATAGTCAGACAAGGGTCAAAACTAGGAGTTCAGATGAGGAATCGTGTGGGAAGACACGAAGAAGTAACGGACGTAACCGCGTGTAGCTTGTAGTGCTAATTAGCAGCAACGAGCCCCTTGGAAGACGGTGGTTTTATAGCCGTAAGGGGGCATGTCTTGCCGTATGTCTTCGACGTACAAGACGTGTCAGCTGACCCAGAGTCCGTCATAGTTTGTACAAGCGCCATGGCAGCCTGTATCTGGTCCATAGAGGAGCTTGTAAAGAAGTCATATTCTGTAAGGAGGCCCGCGGGGAAGCCTGAAGTATAACAGCATCCTCCCCCAAAGACTCCGGCAACCCCCTGGCGGAATGGAAACTCCTCAGAAGATCCGGACAATGTAAATTGGATAGAGGCTCCCATGTACGGTCCTCAGGCCCATACCCCTTCCAATCCACGAGGTAGAACAACGTACCCCTAGATACTCTGCAGTCCAGGATACGCGAGACCTCATACTCCTCCTCTCCATCCACCAAGATTGTTGAAGGACGTGTAGGCAGATGGGTCCCCTGGATGAAAGGCTTGACCAGGGAGACGTGAAAGACTGGATGTATCCACCATGAGCGCGGCAGGGAGAGCTTGACCGCCACGGGATTGATAACATCAATAATGGCATAGGGTCCCACGTATTTGGGCAGAAGCGAGCGTTTGCCCGCAATTTGCAAATTACGGGACGACAACCACACCTTCATGCCACTCCGATAGACTGGTGCAGGTGATAGATGCACATCGGCATACTTCTTGGCACGATCTTGAGCTCAGAGTAAATGACAGCGTACATCCCGATGAATCTTATCAAGATCTCTTATACAATCTCTTGCTGCTGGATTAACGGCCGGCAATACCGGATCAAGTGGGAGTGCCCTAGGATGACCACCATACAGTTTGAAAAATGCCATTAAGCCCTCACTGTGAATATTCAAATTTAGGTGGCCTAGTGCTCTCATGCATCTGTTTGAAAAATGCCAATTAAGCCCTCACTGTGAATATTCGAATTTAGGTGGCCTAGTGCTCTCATGCATCAGTTTGAAAAATGCCAATTAAGCCCTCACTGTGAATATTCGAATTTAGGTGGCCTAGTGCTCTCATGGATCTGTTTGAAAAATGCCAATTAAACCCTCACTGTGAATATTCGAATTTAGGTGGCCTAGTGCTCTCATGCATCTGTTTGAAAAATGCCAATTAAGCCCTCACTGTGAATATTCGAATTTAGGTGGCCCCCCTACTGCAACTGCAACGGCTAGCGCCTAAGCTCGCTCTTTGAACACTGTGCAAACTAGTTGTGCCTTATGGTCGTTCAATGACCACCCTGCATTTTTGTTGTGCCTTATGGTCGCTTATTGACCACCCTGCAATCTAGTTGTGCCTTATGGTCGCTTATTGACCACTCTGCATTTTGTTGCGCCTTATGGTCGCTTATTGACCACCCTGCAATCTAGTTGTGCCTTATGGTCGCTTATTGACCACTCTGCATTTTGTTGTGCCTTATGGTCGCTTATTGACCACGCTGCAATCTAGTTGTGCCTTATGGTCGCTTATTGACCACCCTGCAATCTAGTTGTGCCTTATGGTTGCTTATTGACCACCTGCTATCCTCCTGTGCCCCACCTAGCACACAATCATGCCCATAGCCATCTGCAAGCTCGCCGCCACCACCACCACACTGCTCACTCTCCTTGTCACACTCATTGCTCACCAACCCTACACATCATCCCGCTCCCAACTCGCACTCATGCCACACAGCCCACCCCCCAATCCAACACAACCCGCTGCCCCGGATACCTCACAAACTCACTCACATCGCAGTAACGCACCCCCTGCACCCTGCACCGCCAGAATGTATAGACTGGATAGACTCAGAGCTCGCACACAGACCACAATATTCAGCACACAACCCCCACCCATTGAACTTAGAAACTACAGATTAAGCTCCTGCATACTCTCCAAACAAATCCCCCACATTGAACAGCCTCTCACCCACAAACAACCACACACTAACCAATCCAAACTCCTCAATATAACCACACATAACACAACAGTCACATCTACCACCCTCACCTCCACAATCACACCTCACATTAAATGTGCCCTCCTCAATGTTCGATCCCTCACAGCTCACGCATCTGATATTCATGACCTCATAACTAATAACAACATTGACCTACTAGCCATCACAGAAACATGGTTACACGAAGCATCAGGCCCAGCCGTCAATCTTGCACTACCACCTGGCTTCACCATACTCAGACAAGACAGACCTGAACGAATAGGAGGCGGAGTAGCCTTCATCTACAAGGAGAATCTTCAGCTCCGACTTGTTAGCCACTCCTTGACCAACAACTCTGACCTCTTATCGACCAAACTCACCCTGTCACCCAACAGCACCATCAACATTCACCTGCAATATCGCCCCCCAGGTCCCACCCCTGACTCTCAGGAAAGCATCATCCACATCCTCAGCAATAATATCAAAAGCTCCACCAAAACCCTTCTCCTAGGAGACCTCAACCTGGGATTTAATGATGCTAAAGACAAATCTGCAGTCGCCCTCTCCAAAGAACTCAGTGACCTGGGCTTCACCCAAAAAGTAGAGAATCCCACTCACGCCAAAGGTCGTATTCTAGACTGGGTCGTAGACCATAATTGTCTCTCCACGATCACCTCGATATCATCATTGCCATGGACCAACCACAACTGCATCGAATTCTCGATTCCTATCACCAAAAATCAAAAAACCCTGACCTCTGCTATCGCTGCACAAGTCAGAAGCTCAATAAAACTCAAAGAGGACAACCTGCGCCCATACCTCAACACCCCCAAACTAGCACCCCCTTTCTCTAATGACCCCAATATTTTGGCAGACATCTACAAAGATGTCGTCACTAAAGCTATCAATGAAATAGCACCACTCGAATGGAAAAAAGAAAAGAAATCCCTACACACCAACGCCTGGTTCACTGAAGAACTGCACTCAATGGGATCCCACAAAAGAGCAGCTCTAAAAAGCTGGCAATCCAACCCATGCAACAGCACCAAAAATGAGTTCAACTTAATCTCCAAGCAATACAAAATAGCTATCACTGATGCTAAAGCCAAAGCATTCAACACACGAATCTCTAATGCCAAATCGTACACTAAAGAGATCTGTTACACCCTTGCACCGATGGTCGTTCTGGCGACAACATCGTGTTTATAATGTGATGCAGCCTTACTCATCCAAGATGGCCGACGCCTCTGAATCCGTTTGTGCGGGCCACGGTGCAGAGGTTGCACGTTCTTTATGTTCACGCCGCGACGATCATGTGACTCCATATAGTTCAACCAGGAAGTTCAGCAAGTGCATCGCTACTCTCCAGAACGGCGCTTCGTAAATTCGTTCCTAGGGAATATTGCTCAAATCCCATTCAAATCCCATTCTACTATCCTTAGCATTCTGAACCTATATAATTCCTGTTCCTTCTGCCCTTTCACCCCTTAGACTCTTTCCTCTCATCAGTCCGCCCATCACCCCTCCGATAGGTCCCTATGCCGGCCTGAAGAGTGAGTTCCCGGGGATTTATCGTTTACCTCTTCTAATCTCTCCCCTAATCTTAGCGGTTACACTAATCTCTGCTTCTGGTTTCCAGAAACGCTCTTTCTATCTCTATAGGACTCACCCCGTTTTGGAAGACTCCACACAGCATACCGTAGGCACTCGACTCCGTAGCCGGAGTAAGTTGGGTCATAACTTTTCAATCAAGGCTTCAGACTACCTTAGGTGGACGAAGACTCACCTCTTCTTTCTCTCATCCAGGACCAGTCTCGCCCGCACCTGACTCCTTGAAGGAAGCCTGGCAGATTCCTCCCGGAAGCCGACTGCTGACCGTCACTGCGACACTGGGTTTTTCTTCCCCAGAGGGTTTTCCCTGGGGACTGTGTTTCCTCCGCGGCTGAAACTACTAACAGCTGGGAGGGAGCAGGGTGTCCCGGGAAGCCTTCACATTCTGCGGTGTTGCTGTTTACGGAGTCTGCCCGCTGCCCAGGTTAGTGGACTTCACAAATTGTTCTATCTCAAATTAAAGTAGCTTCAGGCATATTGAATAGTGTTGTAACTAGTCCCTGTGTGAATGCCTTTTGTTTTCCTCACTATTTCTTTAATCACAATTCCTACTTGCTCCTTGACTTAGGTCTTAGGTATTTAGTTATCCTCCACCCATTGCTGTTATAGCCTTCTGGGTCCCTGTTTGATCAACTGGGTTTGTGGGTTTACTGACATTAGAGTGGTCTTTCCGGTTCTCGTGAGTACTGTTTCTAAGTTCCTTATTCAGTATCATCCAGAGTGTCAGCACACAGATCCTGTCCTTGCTTGCCCTCTACGTGGGCTTAGCGCTGTCAGTATCTGTAATAGCATAGTGGGTAAGGAGTTTGCCGACTTTCCTTTCAGTCATAAGGAGGTTCTAAGTGCTTACCCCACATCCCTTTTCATATATTGGTATTTTTGTTTCACTCTATCTGCACTCCTGGGTTTTAGTATATATGAGTCGTGGTTCTTGTGTGCACGTTGTTTGATTCAAGGTTATTCACTGTGCGATTGTGTGCACATTTCCCTTGCCATATTCGCTGCCTTTGTACTCACCTGATCAATCCTGACAGAATGACCAGCCCTAAATTCCCATTGAATATGGCAAGTTTAAGAAAGAAAGGCAGCAAGGCCTCTAACAAGTTTGTACAGAAAGCTTCCCCTACATTTACCTGTGACAATCAAATCACTAGTCCTGACTTAAATGAACTCCTTGTCACGAATGGGCATTTACGTGCAGAGTATTTTTTCCCACAGGATGGCACATCTTACATTGCCTGATCCTAGTTCTGTCTTTTATTCTGATCCAGATTCTATGTCAGAACAAGCCTTAGCAGCAGAAAACAACACACTGTTAGACTTATTATACAAGAGTACCTCTGTTGTTGAACCCCATGATTCCAGTTGTGCTTCACCTCAGATTGAACAGTTTCATGGTACAAACATAAAGAATGGAGGGGTTCCTTGCATAACTTCTGTTTTCTACCCTCAGTCTAAAGCATACTCCTTTGCACAAGTACATACTGTAGTCCCTAATGCCAAGAGGTCTAATGTCAATAGTTTGCTTAAGGGAAACACAGACCAAGTTGGTAAGAGAAAGTATAAATCACAGAACCTGCAAGCAGTAGATGACAATGTACAATCGGTGCACATCCAGATTGCTAGTGCAGGATCCAGCCCTGATGCCACTATGCCTCCCCCTGTGCCTACTGATAGTGATGTACAGTTAATGCAGGGCATGCTAAGAGCTAAGCTTGAGGAGTTTAGACAAGAATTCATTTCTTTACAAGAAGAGAATAAGACCTTGCACTCTTTACTGAATACACCTCAGACTTTATCCGTTGATGAAGTGAACACTGTTCAGCCCCTGAGTGCAGAGACTTTGGTAAACCATGATAATTGTCAATATGTTAGATCTATTGGGAGTGAAAGTCTTTCTTCTAGCACATGGCTTAATCTGGGCACAGTTTCTGACAATTGTTCTGCTGTTTGTCAGGGATTGCAGTTAGCTGAAGATTTACAAGCCACTCCTTTACCTAAAACTTCCTGTGTAGCAGTTTGTCATAATTCTGAGCTTGAACACATACATGCTTCTGATTTCCAAACACAATCCACAATGGTGACATACACAGAATCAGTCACTACTGTAGGCTTAAGTTCTGCCCTTGATCTTGCTGCTGAGACTGAAGTAGACGTTCAAGTTGATGTGGAAAATGATGCTACCTCTGTGTTCGCTCTTCCTTCTGCCAATTTTGGTCACAACGAACAGTCAGAGACAGTACAGATTTCAGATTTTGATGGACTCATTCCACAGTATACTGAACCAAAAACCTGGCAGACGATTCCTGAACTGTTGATTGTTAATCTGCCACTTTCAGAAGCTAAAACAGAGGAATGGACAATTGACGAAATCCTGATTAACAGAGACTTTACTATGGTGCTTCCTCTGGTTGATATTGACTTCTACAAAGGAACAGACTCTGTGCCATCCACTAAGGAGAGGGACTGCAGGGGTACAGCTCAGTCTTTGGTTACTGGTTCCAAGGAGTCAACTGCCCTAAAGGTGTTTTCCATTCCTGAGCCACAAATGTGTCTGTCGACTTCTGGGACTTCAGTCTGTCCTCCTACAACCATTGACTCTTCTATTATCCAGTCCACAGCTCTGCAGTCATCTTTGACACACGTGTCTTCAATCAATGAACAACTGCCATGTCTGCCATTTACTCAAGAGCCTTCACCATGTACGTGGTCAGTGCCAAAGACCTTGACAAGTTTGTCTTCAGCTAACGAGATGGCTCCAGCTTGCATGCCTTCAGCCTCAGAATTTCCTCTGGCATGCCAGTCTTCGGCTACAGTGACTCATCCAGCAGATTATCCTTCAGCCATGGAGCCTCTGGTAGTACATTCTAAGTGCATGTCTTCGGTCCCAGAGCCTATTGCTAGTTTGGCTTCAGTTCATGAGAGACCTGTATCCTGCTCAGCCTCGCGGCCAATATCGGAGGTGTACCTGTCTACACTGTCAGATCCTGCTGCATATTCTTCTGCTCCAGAGATTCCTCCTGAATCCCAACCATTTATTACCGATCAAGGTCCAGCCTGCCCTTTGTATGCTTCAGGGGGATCACCAGATTGCCTGCCTTTTTCACAAGACAATTCTCCCAACTGCTTGACTGTAGCATCAGAGCCTCCCGAAGATGCAACATCTGAGTCTGAAACTTCTGCCAGCTCTCACTTCAGAAACATCAAGCTGGATCATGACTCGGGAGAGCCTTACATGCGAGGCCATTGGACTTGCCTGGAGTACTACGAGAGGGAGACGGACACCATCCGCCACGGCCCAGTCACCGAACAAGTAGCCGACCAGGATAGCGGGCTGGGTGGTTCGCATCTGGGGTCCGGTTCGGATCAGCCGCTTGACAGCTTTTTTGTTGCCGGATCACGCATGAGCCCGAGGGAAGGGACGGGCACGGCCCCCCAGCAGCAGCACCAGTTGGGTGCTAGTAGCCAAAGGAAGGGAATGACTGCTGCAGTTCAAGATGTGCCTGTTATTGCTCCTGCTGCGAGTGTGCCTGATGTACTAAGTACTGCGTCTATCACTCCTATCAGTATGCCAAATGTCCCTGCGGTTGTATCCCACGTGCAACAAGGTGGCTACACGACTGTCACCGGGAGTGCCAGCCTCGAACAACCCATAGGACTTCCAGGCCTCCAAGGTATGGAACATATGCAGTCAAACCTTAGTCACTTTCAACCACAAGCCTTTTCCCAGATGGATGACAGAAAAGGATCCGAACCTCTACCTCGGCCGCCACCATCTTTTTCTGAACATAAACATTTCCTGAAACCTGCAGTTTCCTCACCTCCTGCGTGTCCACTCTCGGCAGAAAGGCTAACAGGGCTTCTACCATTGTCTAAGGCATGTTGCACCAGCCTGCCTCCCTCCTCAAAGACTTATAAGTGTCCACTCCCAGTGACTGAGCTTCCTGGACCTTCCAACTCTGCTTCAGGTCCTGCAAGTCCTTCTTGCCTTTCTTCAAACCATGAGTCTCTTCCTCACCAGAAGCCTGCCTATGACTCTTCTAGACTGCAGCTTGATTCTATTCATTCCAGTCCATCTGCTTTTGCCCACAGGCCACCGTTTCCATCAGTGCCACCTCCAAAGACAAGGCGCTCCTATCATAGAAGGAAGATGTTTTGTGCGGGTGACGGTCGCCTGGAGACGGCCGTGGAAGGGGGTATACTGTCACGACTCGCTCCCTTCGCTCCCGTTCCCGCCACTTGGGGGCATGTTTTGGGGTTTATTCCCTACTGGACATTTCCTCCGAACCTAATGCTACAGTGCTGTGATGAATTGGGAGCGCTAAAACCTTATTTTCCAAGTTACTTCCCTTCCGGATCCATTCCAGGTTTTTGGCAGCCAGCATGCTACTTTAATCAAATGACTATGCTTCCCATAATGCCTGGCTCACTGCTTCACCTCCTCCCTTGCAGGACAAGGTTGGGTGGAGGATAGGCAACACCTGTGGTTGCAGGTGCAGCAGGTGGCACACCTGAGGGATGTGCTCGTTAAGCAGCTTTAAAAGCCTCAGTTTGCTTCAGTCCAGCGCTGGTCATCGTTGCAGTGTTCCTGTTGTGACTAGTCCCTTGTTCCTTGTTCTTAGCTTTTGTGCCTAGTTCCTAGTTCCTGTTTCTTGTTCCTCCGCCCTGGATTTCGGACTCATGTGCTTAATTGATTTCTGCTTTCTGGATTTCCCTTTCTGTCTTCCTCTGTCTGCAGGCAGCCTTTCTCTGTGCTTTACCCTTTGATGGAGAGCAAATTTCCCTATGTTTACAGTTTCTTTGATGCTGTCCTTTACTACTGAAAAACTTGATGCATTAGTCTTTCCTTTTTTAGATTTAGCTTCCTGCCATTTCTCCTTGGATGGGTGGGAAAGGTTTCCTTTTGTGATATCATTTTCCCTGCTCCTGATCTTTACTTTCTATTGGGATCCATTCCATGTTTTCCATTTCACTTCTGCATTTATTTCCCATTTGATTATTTAGGTGTGGGGTGCTGTTGTAACTAGTCCCTGTGTGAATGCCTTTTGTATTCCTCACTATTTCTTTAATCACAATTCCTACTTGCTCCTTGACTTAGGTCTTAGGTATTTAGTTATCCTCCACCCATTGCTGTTATAGCCTTCTGGGTCCCTGTTTGATCAACTGGGTTCGTGGGTTTACTGACATTCAAGTGGTCTTTCCGGTTCTCGTGAGTACTGTTTCTAAGTTCCTTATTCAGTATCATCCAGAGTGTCAGCACACAGATCCTGTCCTTGCTTGCCCTCTACGTGGGCTTAGCGCTGTCAGTATCTGTAATAGCATAGTGGGTAAGGAGTTTGCCGACTTTCCTTTCAGTCATAAGGAGGTTCTAAGTGCTTACCCCACATCCCTTTTCATATATTGGTATTTTTGTTTCACTCTATCTGCACTCCTGGGTTTTAGTATATATGAGTCGTGGTTCTTGTGTGCACGTTGTTTGATTCAAGGTTATTCACTGTGCGATTTTGTGCACATTTCCCTTGCCATATTCGCTGCCTTTGTACTCACCTGATTAATC
Source organism: Ambystoma mexicanum (assembly GCF_040938575.1). NCBI lineage: Eukaryota > Metazoa > Chordata > Amphibia > Caudata > Ambystomatidae > Ambystoma > Ambystoma mexicanum. The sequence continues at coordinate 1,328,987,588 of NC_090921.1, read as the reverse complement.
CTGACAAATAGTTAGCAACGCCTTAAGAAAGGTAATTCACATTCGAGGCTACTGGGCAGACGGTAGACTTCCGATGGAGCAACAGATGCAGCAATTAATGGCTGCCATGCAGTCTATGTCTCTGGAGATGCAATCTCTGAAACAAGACAATGGGCCTCATCACGACCCAGGCGGTAAGTTACCGCCTGGGCCGTGACTTTACCACCATGGCGTAAACTACGTTTACGCCATGGTGGTTGGCGGACTTACCGCCCCATTCCGACCTTGGCGGGGCGGTAAGTCCCCAATCCCCATTTACCCTTCCCCATTCCCATTTTTGCCCCATAGGGCATAATGGGAGTGGGGAAGGCGTTAATTACGCCACCGTAAATTACGGTGGCGTAATTAACAACAAGGTCCCTTAGCGCCATGGATTTTAACACCTGCTAAAAGCAGGTGTTAAAGTCGCCATGGCGCTAAGGGACCTCGTACTCAGGCGGTAAGGGTCGGCGCTGTTTACGGCGCCGTAAACCCCTTACCACCTGGGTCGTAATGAGGGCCAATGCTCAGTTAAGACAACAGGTCGCTCAAGCTTTTTCAGAAACCCCCCTTATGCTTCACATACCGAAAAGTATGACAGAGATCCTCACAAACTCAAGGAGTTCCTTGATAGTTGTATGGTTCAGTTTACCTTTAAAGCCCGTTTTTTCCCGTCCGATAAGGACAAGGTAGGTTATCTGATATCCCATTTGACAGGCCCTGCATTGGCCTGGGCGACTCCCCTAGTAACCTCGGGGAATGCCATTTTAGACTCATACACAGCCTTTACTAATAGTTTACGATATATGTTTAGTAGGCAGGAAATTTCAGTTTCTACTCAGGAAAGATTATTAGATTTAAAGCAGGGCAATAAGGATCTCATGAGTTACGTGACTCAATTTAAACAACTATCGACCGAAACAGGGTGGCCGGATGATGGTCTCCTCACGCTATTTCGCAGAGGTCTTTCCGAGGAGCTGAAAGACGAAGTCTCAAAGGTTCCTCGACCAGCCAATTTAGCCGAGATGATTGCGCTCACCATACAGATAGATTACCGTCTCCATGAGCGCTCTCATGAGAAGAAGAAAGGGAAACCCACCAAACCCTTCTCCGGTTCTCCTTCCCCTTTATCTCGATCTCAGACTTCCGACGAACCTATGCAAATAGGAAAAGCCAGAGGCCCTTTGTCAGCTGGTGAAAGAGAAAGACGAATGAGTCAGGGCCTATGCATGTACTGTGGGGCTTCGTCTCATGTGTTAAGGGATTGTCCCATCGTTCCTCCTCGTCGGAGAAAGAATCCGATGCGGGGAAACGCCAAGACCCTGCCGTAAGGGGAACCACGGCAGGAGATCCTGAACGGAGTTCCCCAAAAAGACTTGGTACTTCTTTTAAAAAGGAAGTGACGGAACACACTATGTTAGTACTTCCCCTGATCATAAAGTTACCAGACTTGGAGCTACAAGGAGTCCCAGCATTAATTGACAGTGGAGCTGCTGGCAACTTTATAGACGACCAGTGGGCTGCGAAGCATGGAATCATCAGATCCGCGAAGACCTGTATTACTCCCATTAAGGGGGTGGATGGGTGCCCTCTCAGCTCTGGGCCTATTAGAGAGCAGACAACCCCTCTTACATGCCAGATTGCCGCCCACAAGGAGACATTAGTATTCGACTTGATTAAGACTGCTCATTTTCCCATTATATTGGTGTTACCGTGGTTGCGAACCCATAATCCCTTTATAAATTGGGCAGCGGGAACTTTATTTTTGGGTTCCGAATATTGTGTCTCCCATTGTCTTGCTCAATCCTCTGTTGGGATTCAAGCTCCTTCCATGATGGTGGAACCAACTGAAAGCCCATCGATAGGGATGGTCGGCGAGATCCTGAGGTGTCATCGACAGTTCCAGTCAGTATTTTCTCAGCCAGAATTCCCTAAGTTACCTCCTCATCGTCGGGATGATTGTCATCTGGATTTGTTCCCGGATCAACCTATACCCTTCGGTCGAATGTACATATTATCGCAGCCGGAAAAAAAGGCACTCAAAGACTATCTTCAGACTAATCTTCAAAATGGTCTTATAACTGAGTCCAAATCACCAGCCGGAGCCTCTTTATTCTTTATTCCCAAGAGAGATACGGAAGAACTACGGCCATGCATAGACTATCGAGGGCTAAATAAGGTTACCATCCCTGATAAATATCCAATGCCGCTAATCCCTGACATTCTTGAAGCCGTTCAAGGGGCTTCTCTCTATACCAAGTTGGATTTACAAGGGGCATATCACTTGATTCGTATTGCCCCTGGCGATGAGTGGAAGACTGCATTTCGGACCCCATTCAATCATTATGAATATAGGGTAATGCCGTTTGGGTTAGCTAATGCTCCCGCTGTTTTTCAGCGTTTTATGGACCATCTATTCGCCGACGTACTCCTTCACTATGTAATCGTCTACTTGGATGATATTCTAGTTTTCTCACATAGTATAGAGGAACACATCGGACATGTCAATTTAGTTTTGGACCGCCTTAAAGCCAACCAGCTGTACTGCAAACTGGCTAAATGTGAGTTTCACAAGAACCAAGTGACTTATCTAGGGTTCGTGTTGTCTGCCCAGGGAATTTCGATGGACCCTCGGAAGATCTCGGCTGTTTTGGATTGGCCTTCCCCCTCAAACGTCAAAGAGATCCAACGATTTTTGGGATTTGCACATTTTTACAGAAAGTTCATCCCAGAATTCTCCAAGACCATTCTTCCCATCACCAGTCTTCTGAAGAAAGGGAAGACTTTCGTTTGGGATGACCCTGCGCAGAAAGCTTTCACTGAACTTAAGAGCCTTTTCACTTCAGCTTCCTTCCTGCTCACCCCGGACCAGTCACGACCATTCATGGTTGAGACTGATGCGTCTCACCATGCTCTAGGGGCAGTTCTTTTGCAAAAAGACGAGTCAGGAGAAGAAAGACCAGTTGCTTATCTCTCCAAAACCTTCTCTTCCTCGGAAATAAATTATTCCGTCCTCGAGAAAGAATTGCTGGCAGTTAAGCGAGCATTTGAGGAGTGGAGACATCTTTTGCTGGGCTCGGTCCACCCGGTCGAAGTTCGAACCGACCACCGCAACCTCAAAGTGTTGCAACAGGCCCACACCACTAACAGTCGACAGGCTCGCTGGGCCCACTTTTTTTTACCATTTCGGATAGAATTTACTTTCCTTCCGGGAGATCAAAATCTTCGAGCAGACGCCCTTTCACGAAAGGATCCTCCACTCAAGAAGTTCACCCTGAGCCTTTCTTTCCTAAAGCTAAATTTCTGGCTACAGTTACTGATTTTCTACAAACAGTCAGACAAGAAACTGCACGTCTGGATCCGATCTGCAAGAATCTACAAGAAACTCATTCACTTACCAAGGAGAAAGGATATTACTTTTTCAATGATCAAGTGTTCATTCCGACCCCAACCCTTCAAAGAGAAGTCCTGTTCATGTGTCATGATTCAAAGGCGGCAGGGCATCGAGGATATCAAAACACCCTTGAGTTAATTACACGTCATTTTTGGTGGCCTGGTCTGACCAAGGATATACAAGATTACGTATCAGCATGTACTGTTTGTCTACAGTCTAAGACTCCCAGGTGTCCACCTTTTGGTTTACTTACCTGTATGCCTATTCCGGACAAACCGTGGCAAGTCATTTCCACCGACTTCATTGTCGATCTTCTGTTGTCCTCTGGCTACACCACCATTATGGTGACTATTGACTATTTCACAAAGATGGCCCATTTCACCCCTCTGAAAAAACTCCCTGGGGCTGCTCTGATGTCAAAGATCTTTATATCAGAATTTTTTTCCAGACATGGTCTTCCTAACACTATTGTTTCTGACCGGGGTCCCCAATATATCTCGCAATTTTGGAAGGGTATATGTCAGGCATTGGGGATCAATAGAGCCCTCAGCTCAGGATATCATCCTCAAACTAACGGACAGACTGAGCGCCTTAACCAAACATTAGAAACCTATTTACGTTGTTTTGTTTCTGCTGCACAAGACGATTGGGGAGATCTTCTACCCTTGGCAGAATATGCTTATAACAATGCCAGCCATTCGGCACTGAAGACCAGTCCTTTTTACTGCTCATATGGTTACCATCCATCCTTTGAACCTTCTGTCTCAAAGTCCTCCTCCAGATGTCCTGGAATAGACAGTCTTGTCGATGGTATTCAAAAGGGACAACAGCTCGCTCGAATAGCTCTGCAAGCTGCCCAAGATCGAGCCAAGAAGGTAGCAGACCGCCATCGACAAGATCTGCCCTCCATTCAAGTCGGGGATACTGTCTGGTTATCTGCTCGGTTTCTCCCGAGACATTTGGTGCCGTCCAAGTTGTCACCTAAATATTTTGGACCGTTTAAAGTAATAGCATTGGTCAGTCCGGTGGCAGTCCGATTGGCGTTGCCTCCTTCTTGGGTCCGTCTTCATCCGGTCTTTCACATCTCTCAGATCAAATTATCCATAAAAGATCGGTTTCAACGCACCCCTGCAGCACGTCCCCCACCAATAATGACCAATACTGGACCGGAGTATGAAGTGGCAGGGATTTGCGACTCCAGATATCACCGGGGTCGGTTGCAATTCCTAGTAGACTGGAAGGGTTATTCTCCTGCCGAACGGACATGGGAGTTGGCATCGGGAGTGCATGCTCCCTCTTTGGTTCGACACTTTTTCCGGCTTCACCCGGGGAAACCGGGTTCACCGCCCCGTAGGAGGGGGCATACTGTTACACCCTTGCACCGATGGTCGTTCTGGCGACAACATCGTGTTTATAATGTGATGCAGCCTTACTCATCCAAGATGGCCGACGCCTCTGAATCCGTTTGTGCGGGCCACGGTGCAGAGGTTGCACGTTCTTTATGTTCACGCCGCGACGATCATGTGACTCCATATAGTTCGACCAGGAAGTTCAGCAAGTGCGTTGCTACTCTCCAGAAATGCGCTTCGTAAGTTCGTTCCTAGGGAATATTGGTCAAATCCCATTCAAATCCCATTCTACTATCGTTAGCATTCTGAACCTATATAATTCCTGTTCCTTCTGCCCTTTCACCTCTTAGACTCTTTCCTCTCATCAGTCCGCCCATCACCCCTCCGATAGGTCCCTATGCCGCCCTGTAGAGTGAGTTCCCGGGGATTTATCGTTTACCTCTTCTAATCTCTGCCCTAATCTAAGCGGTTACACTAATCTCTGCTTCTGGTTTCCGGAAACGCTCTTTCTATCTCTATAGGACTCACCCCCTTTTGGAAGACTCCACACAGCATACCGTAGGCACTCGACTCCGTACCCGGAGTAAGTTGGGTCATAACTTTTCAATCAAGGCTTCAGACTACCTTAGGTGGACGAAGACTCACCTCTTCTTTCTCTCGTCCAGGACCAGTCTCGCCCGCACCTGACTCCTTGATGGAAGCCTGGCAGATTCCTCCCGGAAGCCGACTGCTGACTGTCACTGCGACACAGGGTTTTTCTTCCCCGGAGGGTTTTCCCTGGGGACTGTGTTTCCTCCGCGGCCGAAACTACTAACAGCTGGGAGGGAGAAGGGTGTCCCGGGAAGCCTTCACATTCTGCGGTGTTGCTGTTTACGGAGTCTGCCCGCTGCCCAGGTTAGTGGAATTCACAAATTGTTCTATCTCAAATTAAAGTAGCTTCAGGCATATTGTAATAAGATCTTCGCCATCTTCAACGAGCTCATCTCCCCCGCCAATACCCCAGATGAAATAATCAAAGATGAAGCGTGGTGTGCCAGCATTCAATCGGCCATGCTACATAAAATTGACCTTCTCCAAAAGAAAATCAAAGACCATTGCAAAGCACTACCTAAACAGACAGGTACCAAGCTTTCTAACGCCTCACCCTCCTCGTCGAAGCCAACCATACCTGACTTCTCTTTCAGGGATGTCACTGAAACAGAAGTTATCAATCTACTAAAAAAATCTCAAACCCTCCCCCTCCAAAGGCGATATCTGCCCACCTAAACTCGTCAAAGACTGCGCAGATTGCTTTGTGCCGCTCTTTACAGCTTTTATCAATGCGTCTGTTAAAACGGGCATTATCCCTGCTAGCCTCAAAGAGGCATGGGTCCGGCCCCTCCTAAAAAAACCTACCTTTGACCCCCTGCATCCCAACAACTACAGACCAATAACCACAGTGCCATTTCTCCTGAAATTACTGGACAAAGCCGCAGATTGCCAAATCCAGCACTTTCTGGAAACCCACTCCATCCTTGGAACAAGGCAATCAGGCTTCCGGAAAGGACACAGCACAGAAACAGCCCTGGTGGACCTAAAAAATCAGATCACCCAAATCATGGACAAGGGCAAGCCAGCTCTCTTGCTCCTCCTAGATCTCTCGGCCGCTTTTGATCTAGTTGATCACAAGACCCTCACCTCACACCTCACACACTCTGCCAACTTTTCTAAAGAATCAGCCCTATGGGTCACCTCCTTCCTAGAGAGTAGAGCCATGAAAGTCTTCTCGGACATCGCCAACGCCACTCCCACGACAATCCACTGCGGAGTCCCTCAAGGTTCCTGCACTGCTCCCACACTGTACAACCTGTTCACTAAACCTCTTTTTGACAAACTCGACTCCTACGGCATCACATACACGAATTACGCGGACGACACACAAGTACTTCTACCCCTCTCAGGGTCATACCACGACGACGCAAAGGCACTCCACTCGATCTACGCCATCATCCAGACCTGGATGGCAGTAAACGGCCTCTGCTTAAATGGAGACAAGACGGAAATCATGATATTGGGTCAACAGAGCACCCTAGACAAACTGGACACACTGTACGCTAACTTCTCCATTGACAACTCCATCATCCCTGTCTCCACAGCGGTAAAGACTCTGGGAGTATACATAGACTCCTCTCTATCTATGAACAGACAAGTCAGCGCTATCACCTCCTCATCTGCCCACACCACCAAACTCATAAACGCCATCAAGCCTTACCTCTCCAAACCCAACTGCCTCTCCATAGCCAGAGCAACCATTGGAGCCAAACTGGACTATTGCAATGCCCTCCTAGCGGGCACATGAGCAAAAAACCTAAACAGACTCCAAGTCACACAGAACAATGTGCTCCGGGCTGCTCTCAGCATCCCAAGAAGAGAGCATATCTCCCATGCCAGACTTTCAGCCCAATGGCTACCGGTTAAAGAACGAATTACACTCAAAATCCTCCCCCTCACCCACAAATGCCTCTCTCTCTCCGCCACGTCCTACCTATCAGAGACCAGCTCCAAACCCTCCTCCGCCCGCCCCACCAGAACGCAATACACCAACCTGCTCTGCATCCCACGCATCAAAAAAGCCAAAGCCGGTGGCCTAAGCTTCCCCTACATTGCCGCCAAGACCTGGAAAGCTCTCCCTGCAGACATTAGGGCGGAAAACTCGCTCCCGATTTTTCGTAGGAAACTGAAGACCTCTTTCCTTGCACAATAATGTGACCCATGCGAATCCATGTAAATATACTGCATTGCTACTGTACAAACACCATATTTCCCACTGTAAATAATGTATTCCTGGTTAATATTGCTTTATTGTATTGTATTATTTGTAACCAAGATATGTCTGTAACAAGCGCCATGATGCCCCCGGGCTGACGTGCGCTCTACAAATCTGAATAAATAAATACAGGGCAAAAAAGGGAGAAACCCCAGTTGATGTATGCATAGAGTTGTTATTTGCAAACTCTGCATAAGGCAGAGAAGTAAACCAAGACTGTTGGAACTGAAGGCATAAACAGCGTAGGTACTGTTCGATAGTAGCGTTAGTTCTCTCAGTCTGCCCATCCATCTGAGGATGGTAAGCTGAGGAGTACCTGTCCTCAATACCGAGAGAAGCTGTAAGAGCCTTCCAGAATCGTGACGTAAATTGTATACCACGGTCGGAAACAATAACCGAGGGTAATCCAAAGAAACGAAACACATTCGTCAAGAACAGTCTCACCAATTCCGGAGCCGCAGGCAAGCCAGAGCAAGGTATGAACAATGCATATTTTGTGAAATAATCAACAATCACCCAAATGGTGTCATGGCCCTGAACGTCAGGAAGTTCCACAATGAAATCCATTGACAGCATCTGCCAAGGTTTGTACGGAACAGGAAGAGGTTGTAACAAGCCTACTGGTTTGGCTCTAGAGGTTTTACACTGAGTGCATATGGAACAAGTCAAAATGTGGTCCTTTACATCACGAACCATGGAAGGCCACCAGGCCCAACGCCGTAAAGCTTCAAGAGTCTTTTGACTTCCTAGATGTGCAGCAATCAAAGAATCGTGAGACCACTGGAGCGCTAAAGCTCTAGCTTGACCTGAGGGTATATAGACGCGCCCTTGAATGAATGGCATACCCTGAATTACTTCCAGGTTGAAGTCAGTGATCTCTTTTGGATGGGTTGAGACCCAATCAAGGATGATTGAAGGCAAAGAGGGCTGAACCGAACAACCACAAACAACTTTGTTCGGTAGGAGAGAAAGTGCTTCAATCTGTTGGGACTGGCCATCCGAATGTAGGCGAGAGAGAGTATCAGCCGAAACTTGAGCTTTAGCAGGGCGGTAAGTGATAACAAATTGATACTGTGAAAAGATTAAATGCCACCGCGCCTGTCTAGCTGTAAGACATTTCATAGATTTGAAGGCTAACAGACTGCGGTGATCCGAGTATACTGTTACAAGGTGTTTGGCCCCCAGAAGGTGATGTCTCCATTCCAAGAATGCGTCTCTGATGGCAAAGAGTTCGCGTTCCATGATGGAATAATTTCTTTTGTAAGCTGTCAATTTACGAGAGAAGTAGGCAACAGGATGGATCTCGCCCGAATGAGGACAGGTTTGTGACAACACCGCCCCAAGAGCATAACCCGAAGCATCAGCTTCAACAAAAAAAGGAAGCTCGGGATCAGGATGTTTGAGGACAGGGGCGGAAGTGAAGGCTGATTTTAATGGATCAAAAGCTTTCTGAGCTTCTGAAGACCATACAAATGGCACCTTGGCACTTGTCAGAGAGGTAAGAGGTGCAGAGATTTCAGAAAAACCATTGATGAAGCGCCTATAAAAGTTTGCAAATCCCAGGAATGATTGTAAAGACTTGACTGAATTGGGCACAGGCCATTCCAGGATAGCACTAATTTTGGACTGACTCATGCGCACCCCATTGTTGGTAAGATCATATCTGAGAAATTCCACCTCTGAGGCATGAAATATGCACTTTTCGGCTTTTACAAACAATTTGTGATCTCTCAGGCGTTGGAGCACTGTTTTGACATGTTTTTCGTGATCTTCCTGGTTTTGTGAATAGATCAAAATGTCATCCAGGTAGACAACAACAAACTGATCAAGGATGTCATAAAACAAATTGTTCATGAATGCCTGAAAGGTTGCCGGGGCATTACATAACCCAAAGGGCATGACAAGGTATTCAAATAGACCGTAACGTGTTTTGAAAGCGGTCTTCCATTCATCCCCCTCTCTCATACGGACGAGATTATAAGCTCCTCTGAGATCGAGCTTAGTAAATACTTTGGAAGATCCCAATTGATCAAGGAGGACAGAGATCAGAGGAAGAGGGTACTGGTTTTTAATGGTTGCTGCATTCAAAGCACGATAATCAATACAGGGACGTAAATCCCCTTCCTTCTTAGGAACGAAGAAAAGTGGTGATGCAATTGGTGATTTGGATGGACGAATGAATCCCATGGCCAAGGCCTTGTCTATATAATCTTTAAGGACTTCATCTTCTTTGAGAGTGAGGGAATACACTCTGCCGGATGGTATCTTTACTCCCGGTATTAGGTCTATTGGGCAATCATAGGCTCTATGTGGAGGTAGAGTCTCCGCCATCCCTTTGTCAAAGACATCTGCGTAATCTGCATTTTGAGCGGGTACCACAGAGACAACATTTTTAGAATCAGCTCCAATATGCATAGTAGGAGAAACCAGTGCCCTGACCGGTCTATCCTGGGTAATACCAAGTAATGTAGTACATCGGGTATTGCATATATTGGAAGGGAACTGAATCTGAGATGTCGACCAGTCGATGGCAGGGTTATGAAGCTTCAACCATGGGATACCCAGAATGACTTTGTAGGCTGGTGCTTTGATAATATCGAATGATATCACTTCAGTATGGCCTTCATCGGTACTCATATGTAATGGAACCGTTTGGTGAGTTACCATTCCTGAAACAAGAATTGAACCGTCCACTGCATTCACTGTTTCAGGTATAGCTTTGCGAACCAGTGGTATTCTTAACATAGAGGCAAAGCATTGATCAACATAATTACCTGTTGCACCTGAATCAATCACGGCTGTTGTTTGGAATGAAACACCTTGATTTAGGGAAAATGTAACAGGTAGGCGGACTAGATGACTTGGGGCCTCATTACAACCCTGGGGTTGGACCATGGTGCTATTAGCACCATGGTCCATGCCGGACTCCGCCATGGTGGATGGCGGATTTACCGCCCCATTCCAAGGTTGGCGGGCGGTAAATCCCCATTCACCATGGCCCCTTCCCCATTCCCATTTTTGGCCCATAGGGCTCAATGGGAATGGGGAAGGCGCTAATTACGGCACCGTAAATTACGGTGCCGTAATTAGCACTAAGGTCCCTTAGCGGGTTGGACTTTAACGCCTGCAAAAAGCAGGCGTTAAAGTGTGAATCGGGCGTTAAGGGTTTAACGGCGCCACAGCCTTTTACGGCGCCGTTAACCCCTTAACGCCAGGGTTGTAATGAGGCCCTTGGATTCTGTAATGTAGAGTCCAAAGGTGAATTTCCCGACATAGGGACTCTGTCTACTGTGGGGATTTGGCGTTTCCCACCTTTCTTTTGGGTTTTTTGGGACATTCAGGCAATAAGTGGTCAGAGGCCCCACAGTACATGCAGAGATTGTGTGATCTACGATATTCTCGTTGAGCAGGGTTAAGTGGTCCCCTATCCATACCAATCTGCATGGGTTCTGGCGCAGGAAGTGAAGAAGACGAGGCCTCTGCTGAAACCGTGCTAAACAATGCTGGTTTCTTTTCGCACGTCTTTCGGGTTTACGGACAACAATCTGAAGGACTAACTCTAGCAGTTCCCCGAATGCCGTGGGGACTACAGGAACAGTGGAGAGGATGTCCTTTAGTTCATCTTAGAGGCCTTGATAGAAGACGGCTGTTTTCTTTTCTTCAGGCCAGTCAGTCTCTGCTGCCAACTGATTGAACCGGGCCAAATAAACCAATAAAGAATTGTTCCCTTGTCAATGCTTTAAGAGTTCCAAGTCAGTAGCTTGAGTAGTATAACGTGTATCAAATACTTTACTCATCATAGCAAGAAGGGCATCACAATTGTAGAGAACATGACTATTGGATTCTAACAATGGGTTAGCCCATGCGGCTGCAGTGCCTCCTAAATGTGACAAGACAAAAGCCGCTTTAGTTGTAGAGGTTGGAAAAGAAGCGGGACGGCACAAAAAATGCAGTTTGCATTGGTTAATGAATGTTCGGTATTGTTTAGGATCGCCTAGGAAGCGTTCAGGAGGAGCTAGTGGGAACTGGGTTGTAAGCATGATCGGGTTTGATTCCTGCTGTGGAGGTGGAAACCCTGAACCTGATGCTGTAGCACCAGCACCGGCCATCTGTGGCGCTGGTGTGGTAACCAAGGCCTGAATGGCGTCCATACGTTGGCGCAGTGCCTCTTGTGAATTGGTCAAGTCGGTTCGTAGATCCGTGACCATTTGCACGATTTGAGTCAAAGCATCACTGGCCTCCGTGGACATTTTGCGTGGCTGCTAATTCTGTTACTGACCACTCCGAAATAGGCCGAAGATGCGGAGGAGTGACCTTGGAGATGATGGTGGTACAAGAATCGATATTCAGCCTTCCATCCCAGCTCCCCTGAGTACAAGACTCAGGCTTCCTCAAAGAGGGGCTCTTTTCTACAATGTACCTCTCTGCTGTTTCAGTTGGGACAGACAGAGGTGTCAATTGAATAAAAGAGCAGGGAGAACACACACCGCCAATACCAATGCTGCAAAGGAATACAAAGATATTAGACAGTTTTGAAGTTAAGGCAAGTAATCAGAACAATTGAATTAAATGGGAAACTACCTAGATAGGTATTGGAGTGGAGCTTCCCCGGGGTGGATCTACAAGGAATATAACACAAAATGAGTGGGAATGGTCTAAAGAGCCTTTAAAGTATCAGTTCCAATTTATATATATATATATCGAATTGGAAGGAAACAACTAACCTGAATAAGGATATTTTGAGGAAAGGAATCCAGGACACAGAAGACAACAAAAGGAGAAAATAACAAACAGGAATGTTAGTATAGGGAAGTAGCCCCGGACGGCACGAGGGTCGCCCTAGTGCCGGGTTGATGCAGTTTCAGCAGAGCGTTTATATGCACTTGAAGACAAGTTCACAGGATAGCACTCAATGTCCCAGAATCCAACAGGAGACAAATATCCAAACAAGTCGTGGAGAGAAATAGTAGTAGAAATGGGAATTGCCAATTAAGTATGTACCTGAGCAAACATGTATCCAGAGTAGATGTAGAATAAGTTCCGGATAGTTGACAACAAGTTCTCGGCTTTGGTTCCGTATGCAGAAGCGGCAACCTGGAATGAAGTACCGCAAGAGACAGAAGGGAGCCGGATCCAGTAACGTTCCGAGTCAAAAAGCCAGACGAGCACGACAAGCATAAAGGAGGAGACAAGCCAATCCAATAGTCAGGCAAGGGTCAAAACCAGGAGTTCAGATGAGGAATCGTGTGGGAAGACACGAAGAAGTAACGGACGTAACCGCGTGTAGCTTGTAATGCTAATTAGCATCAGTGAGCCCCTTGGAAGGCGGTGGTTTTATCGCTGTAAGGGGGCGTGTTTGTTTGTTTGTTTGTTTATTTGTTTATTTATTTATATAGCGCTCTTGACCCGGGGGTATATATGCGCTTTGAACATCAGGTTACAGGTAAAAGACAATAGTACAGTATTGATAGGGCATAGATAATAGTATTCAAACAATATACATAAAATTGGACATTCGGAGTGCATACATATGTGGTAGGACAGTTATTTGTTGGTTAACCAGGAAATGACCTTAGTTCTGAAGGGTTGGAAAGTAGGTGTAGATTTAATATCCAGTGGGATGGAATTCCAGAGTTGTGATGCCAAAGTTGGGAAGCTGGATCCTCCAGCTCTTTTGAGGGAGTATTTGGGAACTGTTAGTTGTAATGAGTTGGACGATCTGGTGGTTCTAGTGTTCTGTCTTAGTGTAAATTTGTTCGAGAGGTAGGGTGGGGCAAGATGATTGAGGGCTTTGTAAGTAAGGCATATGGTTTTCAAGTCAATTTTCTGTTGGATGGACAACCATTTGCAGGCAGTTCTGGTGGCGGAGATGTGTTCCCTTCTAGGAATATTGAGGGCGGCACGGAGTGCGTTATTTTGTAAAACTTGCAATTTATTGATTACTGTTTTGTTGGCACCTACATAGAGGCTATTACAGTAATCCAGTTTAGATTGAATGAGTGCTCTGGCTAGGATGAGACAGTTGCTAGGGGAGATCAGTGGTCTGCAGGCCCTGATTAGTTTACCGGTGTAGGCAGTGGCTGAGGCGGTCATGTTGATTTGTTTAGCTAGGTTGATGTTCGTGTCTAGGTAGAAACCGAGGGTTTTTACGCTCTTGGCAATGGGTATGGTGTTACCGTCAATAGTGAAGCTAGTGTAGCCGGGACAGAGTTTACTGATAGTGTTCGGTGAGCCGACAAGAAGCAATTCAGTCTTGTCATCATTCAGGCATAGGCCATGTGTGGCCATCCATGCCTGAATGATGGAAAAGACTTCATTGATCCATTTGGCGTCCTTGTTGTAGTTGCCTGATAGGGTGAGGAGTATCTGGGTGTCATCTGCGTAGTTAGTATAGGTGACACCCAGATTGTCCAGCTTGTCGAATAAAGGCTTGGTGAAAGACATGTCAGCTGACCCGGAGTCTGTCGTAGTTTGTACAAGCGCCATGGCAGCCTGTATCTGGTCCATAGAGGATCTTGTAAAGAAGTCGTATTCTGTAAGGAAGCCCGCGGGGAAGCCTGTAGTGTATCATCATTATGTTATTTTGATTTTATAGTAATCTTTTATGTTAAATGTACATTTTAAGACTCACTGGTCTAGGCACAGTTGTCAGACCGCACAGTCTACCCATTTCAGGTCGGGAAACCAGGATTCCTGGACTCTGTAGTTCACACAGGTTCTTCTGGACTGGCCCCTGTGTACAGAGTGAGATTCACTTAGTCTCTTTTTAGTGGCCTTGCGGTGTTAGGTGTAGCCGCACTGCGTTTGTTCATATCATTCACTTAGGATGGTCTTATTTCATGGCCCCACCTTCTTGTGGTACTCTTTCACACTTGCACTCCTTTGCTCAGGTTGCTTTCAAATGGGCACTTTCTCTTTGGCTGTTAATCACTATTTGCTTGGCCCATAAAGTTGTATCCAATTCAGGATGCAGCGTGCCTAATTTCAAATTTTTACTCAGCTTGGTATTTCAAAGTGCATAGTTCGGCTTGATTTCAAATGTTCTTATAGTACGGTATTCAATATGCATGATTTAAGTAGTTTTCAAGATTTATTATAGTTCGGTATTAAAGATGTATAATTTAAATAGCTTTCAAAGTTTCTTATAGTTTGGTATTCAATATGCATGATTTAAGTAGTTTTCAAAGTTTCTTATAGTTTGGTATTCAGTATGCATGATTTAAGTCGTTTTCAAAGTTTCTTATAGTTGGTAATCAATATGTATATGTGCAGTCCGCTAGGAGCATCCCCGGCTTCTGAGGTGCTCTCCCCGTCACTCACCGGTCCCGGCGTGCCTCTTCTGCGGCTCTGGCTGCTTCACACACTGTGTGCTGTGAAGCACACACAGGCAACTCCACTGCCTCTGGGTGGACGCCGTCTTCTCTCCTCGCTCGCAGCTCCAGCTGCTTGCAGACGCAGACAGCGTCCTCTCTCCTCGCTCGCAGCTCCAGCTGCTTGTTTTCTCAATATGGAGGCTACTACACCTGGTAGGTCTGCCAGCGTCCTGGATTGGCTCCTCAGGTCCCAACACGACTGCCTATTCACGGTCTGTGTCTCCTGCTGGTCTTCCCCACACAGGACTCCCAGTTGCTCTCCATACTGCCTTCTGACTCTCCATTTAAACAGCTGCAACCACTTGACAGGTTGCAGGCATGCAGTCTCTTTTGGGGTTGCCTGACCATAATTAGAGGGACATGCCTGACTCTCATAGTACTCTGCAGGCATCTTCTTCATCCCAATACTGTACTGGTGAAATGGGTGTTTGGTGTTCACTACTCTTAGTCCCCTCTTCGTCATCCAATTATTGTCAGGGATGAAATGAGAGGCGCTGATTTACAGTAGCCTACAAAGGCTGGGGAAGGGTTAGGCTGGTCTCTAATACTTTGTCTCTCCTGTGGGTACCCCACTCCCAATCCCCAAGAACTCTCCACCCAGGTGATCCTCTTTCGCTTCTCCACCCGTAGGGTCGAGGTCCAAGCGCGATGACCTTTCAAAACCCTCTGAATAGAGGTAGGTGAGGTTCATATTTCAACCCAAATGGCATTACCCTAAACTGGTAAAGGCCTTCTGGAATTGAGAATGCTGTCTTCTCCTTGGCATGCCCTGCTAAGGCTATTTGCCAATAGCCAGCAGTGAGGTCAAATGTGTTCAGGTACTTGGAGGCCCCCAAGGTATCCACCAGCTCATCAGTTCTTGGTAAGTGATGAGCATCTGTCCTGGTGACAGCATTCAGAGCCCTGTAATCCACACAGAACCTACGTTCTGAGTTACCAGCTTTTGGCACTAAAACCACTGGGCTGGACAAGGGACTACTGGAAGGCTCAATCACTCATATATCCAGAATCTTGTTGACCTCCGCCTTGATGTAGGATCTTACCTTATCTGACATTCTGTAACCCCTACTTTTGGTAGGTACACTATCTCCAGTGTCAATCTCATGTTTGTACCAAGGTGTCAAACCTGGGGTCAGTGAGAACAGCTGTCATGAACTTCAGATCACGCCCCTTTTGGACCTCCTCGTCCTTGTCTCAACGGGGCTTGCATTCCGTACTACTTCCAACATGGCCGTCCAGAGCTGAAGCCCTTGCTCGCTCCATGCGCTGAACGCGGCATGGTCTATTTATAGACCACACCTTCTGCGGCTCCGCGCGTCTCAATGCTATTGCAGAGTAGCCCAGACGTGTGTTCGTAGCTCGCGGTATTGTTTCCCTTGTCCCAGTGCTATTACCCATTCCTTTTCCTTTCCCCTTTCCTGGTTCTGAGCTTTTCTAGCCTTTTCCAGTCTCCCGGATTCCAGGACTCCGTGATCCCGGAACTAAACGCAACCTGGAACCAGACGAATCTCGAGCAGCGCTGTTCAAGACCAGGAGCGTTCGCAAGAAGGCAGCGATCGAAGTCACCGGCAAACATCGGACCCAGGTGAGAAGGGGGGAACTCCTTGACAGTTTGAGACGCCACCCGACCGAACCTAAAAACGAGATGTAAGCCGCCATGCAGGACTTAATGCGATGCATGCAAGAACTATCAACCGAGGTTCAAAATCTTAAGGCAGAAAACGCTGCGCTCAAACAATTGGTCTTATCCCGGGATTCTGCTACAAAGGAGGGTGCCCTGTTGGGCGGTATTGTTGACAAGTATGATGGTTCGGCAAAAACACTCTGCGGATACCTGGATTCATGCCTGGTCCACTTTACCTTCAAGCCCTATTATTTTTCGGCTCCTAGGGCTAAGGTGGGTTTCATCATATCCCACCTTTCCGGCAACGCCTTAACTTGGGCAACACCCCTTGTCAACTCCGGCGATGCCCTCCTAGACGACTACGATGGGTTCATACAGGCCCTTAAAGGCATGTTTGACCGTCCCGAGCAGGTCTATACTGCCCAAGAACGCTTGCTGGACTTTCAACAAGGCTCCCAAGATATGCTCACTTATGTGACCAGATTTAAACAATTGGCCAAGGAAGCAGACCGGTCCCCTGAGGCTAGTTTTACCCTGTTCAGGAGAGGCCTAAACGAAGAGATCAAGGGTGAACTGGCCAAGGTGGCCAGACCAAATTCCTTCCAAGCACTATTGGACCTGGCCTTGCAAATAGACTTTCGCATCCAGGAAAGGAAGGCTGAAAGAAAGAAATCCAAGGGAAACCCACCCAAGATGTCCTTTGAGAGCACAGCCAGATCGGACGCAAACCCAAGTCCAGCCCCAGAACCTGAACCCATGCAAATTGGAGCCTTTCGTGGACCCATATCGCCTCAAGAAAGATTGAGAAGGATCCATACGGGTTTGTGTATGTATTGTGCTTCAGACAAACATTTGGTCAGGGAATGTCCTCTGGCACCTCCTCGGCGTTCGGAAAACGCCAGCTCCCGATCTTAAATGGGGCAGAGATTCGGGAGACAGATGTTTGCTCTACATCAATTCCATCCTTGAACTCTCCTGGACAAAACAGTTTGGTGATACTACAGGCTTTCCTGTCGCCCTCCAAAGACAAGACCTATCCCATTCTGGCCTTGGTGGACTGCGGAGCTATGGGAATTTTCATTGATCAAGACTGGGTGGTTAGTCATCATATTCCGTACGAGACCCGAAACACCATGCAGCCGGTGGAAGCAATAGACGGAAGACCACTCTCTTCAGGGCCCATAAGCCTGCAGACTAAAGAGATCCAACTTTCCATAAACCATCATCAAGAGCGGATTACATTCGAAATCATTAAGTCAGCCCATTGCCCCATGGTTTTGGGAATGCCTGGTTACAAAAGCACAATCCGTATATCAATTGGACAGCAGGATCATTATTCCTGGGCTCAGAGTACTGTATGTCCCACTGTCTGTCCCTGGATCCCTCCTCGGTAACTCCTAAAGAACCACCAAGAGACCAAGAAACACCACTCATGGTTTGCAATATCATACAAGTTCCAGAGGCCTATCAGGAATATGCTGATGTATTCTCTACTGCCATAGTCCAGGCCTTACCCCCTCACAGGCCTGAAGACTGTGCCATAGATACTGATCCCTCAGCTGTAATTCCTTTCGGCAGAATGTTCATTCTTTCCGAACCCGAGAAAAAGGCCCTTCGGGAATACCTAGACACTAATCTTGAAAATGGCACCATAAGACCCTCGAAATCTCCAGAGGGTGCTTCATTGTTCTTCGTTCCCAAGAAGGATACCAAGGAACTCAGACCTTGCCTCGACTATAGAGGCTTAAATCAATGCACTCTCAAGGATCGGTACCCACTGCCCCTGATCTCGGATATCCTGGAAGCTGTGAGAGGAGCCGTAATATTCACCAAATTGGATCTCAGGGGTGCCTACCATTTGATCCGTATCCGGGAAGGAGAGGAGTGGAAGACCGCCTTTAGAACACCCTTTGGCCACTACGAGTACCTGGTCATGCCCTTTGGACTAGCCAATGCCCCAGCAGTTTTCCAACGTTTTATGGATAGGGTGTTCTCTGATATGTTGTTTCTCTTCGTCATTGTCTATCTGGATGACATATTGGGCATCATTACACGTTGTGCGGTAAAAACCTCAAAATACTGGCATGGCGCTATCAACGTGTCCGCCCTCGCAAGAGGGCGCTAATAGCGTACCATTACGCGGACACGAGCATAGCGCCATGCCAGTAAACCCCCTACCGCCATGACGGTAAAGACCCAAAAAAGTCACTTACCGCCCTCGATGAAAGTGCAGATTGCACCTCCGCCCTCCTGCTGCATGCAAATAGCTGTCACCGCAATTAGCGGTGACCGTTAAATTGCGGAACCGGAAATAGCGTCATCGCACAGGAACGGGAAAGAGCACGGCGGCCATCTTCAAAAACACAATCCATTGCGATCCTCCGCCCCTGGACCTGTTTGGAGTCGTTAGCAGTTGAAAATCATCCGGGACATCTTCAACATGCCCAAGGCATTCAAAAAAAGCACTGACAGGCAGCACAAAGAAAAATTTACAGCAGATGAATTGAACATGCTGACCCAGACCCAGGCTGAGAATGCTGAGGTCGTTTTTGCCAATGACATGCGGCGGCCGACACTACTTAAAAAAAAAGCCATCTGGGAAGAAGTGGCGGTGAAAGTCAGTGCAGTGGGCACCAGCACCCGCACTGTGCGTGAGTGCAGGAAAAGGTGGGACGACCTCAGAATGCGGGTGAGGGGCATCCTTGCCGAAAACCACCGAATAGCCAGTGCAGGTGGAGCTGGTTCACCCATCAGACTAAAAGAATGGGAGGAGACCTGTGGAAACCTAATCGCTGTGGAATCCATTGAGGGAGTAGGCACCATGGAGCTAGGCGTGGGTACCACTTCGGATGGAGGTGAGTGTACACATGACAGGATGCTATGTGAATGTGCTGTTCCCCCCATATGTGAGCACAGAATCCTCTCATGAATGGACACACATTCACACATGCATCCAACCCTCACCATGTCAGTGTCAGACCCAAACACAAACACATGCACACATCACCAGAGACAAGTGCCAAACACAACCATGCATGGATGAGGCACTGAACTGGCACATCACCTGCATCCACAACTACTAAGTCCCAATGGCCACAACTGCATCATTGATGTATTCTGCATTAAGTATATTGAAACGCAACCAATGCCATCCCCCTTCTTGTCCCTGACAGGCTCACATACAGATGGTGAGGATGCCGCAAATGCATCCCAGGCACCAGCTACGAGTAAGAGGCCAAGGGCACAGGACTCGGAGGACACCCCCACAACATCAAGGGGCAAGGGGGGAAGGTCACACCTGATGAGTGTGAAACATCGTAGGAGTGCCACTGCCAGGGCAGAAGTAGCTGCACCACAAACTGCAGCACCACCACCGGAGGTGAACCCACAGCCACCAATACCAGCCACTGAGGGCCCACCATCAGCTGCGGCAAGCTCCGCTGGAGAGGCAGCCGCCACTGCCCCCCTATCTGATCCTGAGGACACTATAGTTGGCCCAATGGAGATGCACACCCCAAGCCCCCCTAGAACTCTAGAGCCAGCACCATTCCAGACACCTGGGTCTGATGTTACTGTTGAGGACAACTTTCCAGCCATAATGTCCCCCATGGTGGCTTCACCTGCTGCAATGGATGCATCTGCGGGCACAGCATCCAGTACACCATCACCCAGCACTGCCCTCCATCTGCCCACCATCCTGCAGCGTCAACAGGAACTGACTGTGCTGGTTGGCCAGCATGTTGAGGAGGCTGCCCGTCTCAGCGAGGATATTGTGGAGATTGCAAGGCACTCCACTGAGAGGATGGACGCCTGTACTGACAGGCTGTGTGACGAGATATCCAGGCTCAGGGAGGTCCTTACTCGCATAGCCGACACAATGGATAGCCACTTCTCACAACCAGGACAGTCTGCCCCATCGTCATCTGCCGGCTCAACACAGACAAGCCCCCTCCGCCGCTCAACACGCACCACCATGCGCACGTCTGGCCATCCTCCAAATGCTGCTACAGACAATGGCCAATAGGGGGTTAATGGCGATTCCTCTGCGTGCATGGGCCAACGCAAACATGGCAGACACATGAGGAACTGTTGTTGGGGGTGGGGGGAAGGGTGTTATGGGTCTGTTGTGGGGGTGGAGGGAAGGGTGTTATGGGTCTGTTGTGGGGGGTGGGGGGAAGGGTGTTATGGGTCTGTTGTGGGAGTGGGGGGAAGGGTGGTGGGATGTTTGGGGACATGCACTTTTTTATCTTTCTGTTACTTAATACACTGGTGTCTAATCAAAACACAGGCTTGGACATCTTCATTGTGTTTGTGTACTTTAATGGAGACAGTGTTCATTGCGTACTTCTAAACATACACCAGTGCATCACTACCCATGTCCATGTGACAGTACCAAAACATGTCCCTCAGAATATTTGGTTGAACAGATGCTGTCTCACAGCACGTCCCTCCTGGCCATCCCCTCTTGCATGTCCTGCATCCCCTTCGCCTCCGTCCTCCTCAGCTTCATCATCCTCATCAGGTGCTTCTATTTCAACGTCAGGGGGCAGTGGCACATTCCGTCTGATACACATATTGTGCAGCATGACACATGCCATGGTGATCTTGGCCACTTTCTCATGCCCATACAGGAGAGCGCCACCAGACCTGCTAATGCACCTAAACCGTGATTTCAAAAGGCCAAAAGTCTGTTCGATCACGATGCCGGTACGGGTATGTGCACGATTGTATTCCTCTTCATGCCTGTTCTGTGGGTTCCGTACAGGTGTGAGGAGCCAGCTCTTCAGGGGATAGCCCTCATCACCTGTATGGGGGAACGAATGGGGTCCTGTTACTGTTCAACTGCAGAGCAGCCTGTTCATATCACACAAATTGACATTGCATAGTGATTACAGTACACAGTCAATGGCATACATGCAGATGGTCCGTGTGACAGCAATGTGCAAGGGTGAGCTCGACCCTGCAAGTAGACATGCCCCATTACTGTCGACAACAGTAATTGACATGTCCTGGGTGAGGCGAGGTCTTAGGTGTCCCTGGGCCCAGGCAGATTTTGTTCCTCACTGTTGTTGTACTGCCATTCCAACATAGATGTTGCCATGCAGTGAGGCATCACTTCAGTGGTGGTAAAGGTGCGTGGTGCAATGCAATGTGTATGGCTAGGGCTGATCCTTTTGCATGCATCATATGGCACATTGCATTATTGATGTTGTGCTGGACTGATTCCGGATGACTATCTTCATGGCACGTATGGAATCTGGCCATTTTGTGGCATACAATGTTGTGCAATGTGTATGTGAATGGATGTTTGATGCTACTAGACCTGTAATTTCTGGTGTGTAGTGTATCTCATACTTGCATGTCGGTTCATGTCTAGTACGTTGCGGCCTTCCCAGGTGGACATTGGCGTACATCTTTATGTGCATTTCCCAGACAGATGACAAGCTACACCCAGTTGGAGTATGTATCTCTCCCCCCCCAATCACACTGCCATGTGCTTGCCCTGCTACTCATCAAGTAGCCACAAACGTTGTGCGGTTTGTCGCTCCATGTAGCGTGGGATAGTTGAGTTCCGCAGGACCATGGAGTCATGGGTTGATCCGGGAAATCGGGCACAGCAATGTGTGATTATCTTGTTGGCGTCACATACCATTTGGACATTGATGGAGTGGAATTGCTTCCTGTTTCGGTAGACCACTTCATTGCGATGTGGGACCACCAATTCCACATGTGTACAGTCGATGACCCCGATGCAACTTGGGATGCCTGCCAGTGAATAGAATCCAACTTTGGTGTTTGCAATCTCCTGGGCAGTCCGTGGCATGGATATGTGTTCAGGTGCATGCTTCAGGAGGGCATCAAGTACCTCATTCAGCGTGCGTGAGAATACTGGTTGGGAGATGCCATGCATCTGGGCCACTGTATGCTGGTAGGGGCCTGTGGCCAGGAAGTGGAGCACAGTCACCACCTTGAGTAGAGGGGGGATGGCAGTTCTGATGTCTATGAGGCTCACAATGTCGTTGTGTATCATGTCCACGATGCTGGTGATGGTATCCCGGTCCAGACGGTACAGGGTGTGTATCTGCTCAGGGGTTAGGTTAAATTGACTGGCTCTGATCCTGGGGATTGGTGGGTGCCTCTGTGGTATGATTAGGTGCCGTGGTGGTGCTTGCTGTGCCTGTCTTGCCCTCCTCCTCCTCCCCCTGCGTCTTCTTTGTGCTGCCTGTTGTTGTTGCAGCTGCGCTGCAATCAAGTCCTCCAGCCCATGTAATGCTGCTAGTATTGGAACCATCTTGGTGTTGGAAGGGGTGTGTGAAGGGGTGTGGTGTGCTCCTTTTGAGCTGCCACAGTCTCCATTGCCTCCACCTGTGCTGATTGTGTCCACCTGTGGCAGGTGGGAACACTGCTCAGTTCTCTTAACGTGTGGTTCGCGATGCCGGTATTTGCGCCATGGCGGTAAGGGATTTGGGGGGCTTTACCATGCCGCTATTGGCGTGTCCGCTCAACTTGTGATGCTGTGCTAATAGCGGCATGGTGTTATTTACGGGATGGTGGGTGCCGCTAATATCGGTGTGTCGGGTCGTGATTCGCATGGGGATTTAACGTTACTGGTATTTCATTACCGGTAACTTTAAATCCCTACCGCCTACCGTGTAATGAGGCCCATTGATTTTTTCCAAGGAGCCTCAGAAGCATGAAGGACATGTCAAGGCAGTTCTACAAAGACTCCGGGAACATCACCTTTTAGCAAAGCCTGAAAAATGTTTGTTTCACGTTACCTCTGTGCACTATTTGGGATTTATCCTTAGTCCAGAGGGGATTGGCATGGACCCTTCAAACGTAAAGGCCATTCTCGCCTAGCCTACTCCCACGTCCGTGAAACAAATCCAATCCTTCCTAGGACTAGCCAATTTCTACCGGAAGTTCATAGCCACCTTTTCCGAGATTGTACAACCCATAGTGGCTCTGCTAAAGAAGTTGTCTGGTCAACTTTACAAGAAACTGCATTCCAGCTTTTAAAGACTGAGTTCACACAAGCTCCCATATTGGCTCAACCCGATACAAGTCGACCCTTTTTAGTGGAAACGGATGCCTCTAATTACGCCATAGGAGCAGTGTTGAAGCAGAAGATGGAGGACGATTTGGAACACCCCGTTGCTTATTTTTCAAGAACCTTAACTCCTAGTGAAACGCACTACTCCATCCGGGAAAAGGAACTCTTAGCCATTCGCCAAGCTTTTTTTTTTAAAATATATTTTTATTTTGTTTTAAGTGAAAACAGTATAAACAAACTTGTAACATTATATACAATCAAACAATAAACACTTAACAAAACACAACACTACACTCCCCCCTCCCCCCCAAGAGCTCATTCACAGGGTAGTTCCGTATCGACCTGGTGTGGCCGGGTGCCTTCCTCCTCCGAGGCAGTAGGTTCTCCTCGAACCCCAAACAGACCAGTGACTAATGACCTCCAGGCTACTAGGTTGCCCACATCCTCCTCCCCGCATTTACTGCATGCCTCTTGCCAGACCATGGTTTCGGCTTCCGCCCATTTTTGGAGATCCCTCCACCACATCTCTATCCTAGGTTTGTAGCATTGCTTCCAGTTCATGGCTATCCTCCTCTTAGCGAGTATATACACTAGGTCTCTCAGTTTCCCCAGATGTCTGGTGTTCTTCGGTCTGGGGAACCCCCCTAGAAGGCAAGCCCAGGTCGTGTCAATGCTTATCGGGACCCCTTTGTCAGCCAACTTCTGTGACACTTCTCCCCAGAAGACTTCGATTACTGGGCAGGACCAGAACATATGCGTCATGTCCGCGTCCTCCTCGTTACATTTCGGGCATGCTTGCCTGCCCGAGTTCGCAAACTTAGCTATTCTCTTGGGGGTCATATACGCTCTGTGTGTGATATATAGTTGGATTTGCTGTAATCTAGCATTTCTGGACACTTTTTTATGATATCCCAGAGCCCGTTCCCACATCCCATCAGTCATCTGAACCCCCACCTCCATTTCCCATTCTAGTCTCAAGTCTGTCAAGTCCTTTCCCACTCGGGACATCACCACCTCATACAATCTGGAGATCTCGTGCCGCCCTCCGATATGTCATATATTGTATCAATCAGGGTGTCCGGATCCTCCGCTAACACCGTCTCAGGCCAAGATTTTCGGATAATCCGTACCAACCTGAGGTATGTAACGTATTGGCCCCCATGTAACCCAGCTTCTTTTTCTAGGTCTGCAAAATCCTTGATGGCCCCATCTTGCCATATATCTCCTAACGTGGCCAACCCAACCGGTTCCCAGTACATTCTGATCGTTTTTCTAAGTTGACCATCCCCCGCAGTCAAGGCAACCAGTGGCACCTGCGGCGAACACGGATCCGGGCTTTCCAGTAGCCGGCATGCTCTACGCCACATTTTCCACCCAAGTAACAGCATACCAGGGCGAAGATTTAAGTCTTGTCTAGGGACCCAGATGATCTCCTTCAAATAAAACGGGGTGCAATCTGTCCCAACCAACCTGGACTCGGGAGATTCCTCATCAGAGAGCCACTGTGTAACATATTGCAATTGGCTCGCTACATAATAGGCCTCAAAATGTGGTAATTTAATCCCTCCTTTATCGTAGAAGTTTCGTAGCTTCCACAGCGCCACTCGGTTGCGAGTGCCATGCCATAGGAAGTCCCTGCACATACTGTCGAGTTTGGTAAAGAACTTCCTAGCTATTAAGTATGGTATGTTGTTGAAGAAATGCAGCAGTCTAGGCAAGACAACCATTTTAAGCAACGCCCCTCGCCCTATCATCGCTAGCGGCAGCTTTTCCCAAAATCGCATAGCTGCACGGATTTTATCCACAGCAACCTCGGTGTTATGCAGATGTTCGTTTCCCACAGTGTGATATATGTCTATTCCGAGGTATCGGAAGGACTCGGCTGCCCAAGGTATGGGCAACACCGGCAAGCGTTCCGTGGGGACCCTCGAATAGTACCCTAGGGGGAACATGCTCGAGCCATTCGCCAAGCTTACACTGAATGGCGACATCTACTTCTAGGAGCCAGACATCCTGTCCAAGTCCGTACTGATCATCGAAACCTACAGATTCTACAATCACTGGAGTGCAGGAACAGTCGTCAGGCACGTTGGGCCTACTTTTTTGCCCAGTATCAGTTCCACATTACCCATGTCCCTGGATCACAGAACCTGATCGCTGACGCCTTGTCTCGCCGTCCTGACTACGTGACCACTGAAGATAAAGCATTTCCTAAAATGTTCTCTCCCACAATATTCGTAGCCCAAGCAGTTAATCTCCTGGAAGAAGTCTGTTCGCAAACCCAATCCTCAGAATTATGGAAGGACATTTCAGCACGAAATCTCCGGAAATTAAGAGCCAAGGAAGGCTACTTATTCAAGGACAACGCACTATTAATTCCTACACGGAAGCTACAGCAAAAGATAATAAACCTTTGTCATGACACACTCCATTCCGGGCACCGAGGTATCAACAACACCCTCCGTCTTATACAGAGACAGTTCTGGTGGCCTAAAATGAAGTCTGACGTGCAGCAATACATCCAGACTTGTATAACCTGTGCCCAAAATAAACATGATAACAAGAGACCGGCGGGTCTTCTTCTGCAGCCCACTCTACCCTCTAAACCATGGGAAGTCATCGCTACAGACTTCATAGTGGAGTTACCACCTTCCCGAGGATATACTACCATCATGGTCACCATAGATTTGTTTACCCACATGGCCCATTTTATGCCACTGATGAAACTACCCTCCTCTTCAGAGCTAGCTGGAATATTTCTGGAACACATATTCCGACTACATGGGCTTCCTTCCAAGATCATATCTGACTGGGGTCCCCAATACATTTCACAATTCTGGAAACACCTCTGTCGGGTATTAGGAATCCAACGTGCTCTCTCTTCAGGATATCACTCCCAAACCAACGGAGCCACAGAACGTGCAAATCAGACCCTGGAACAATATCGCTGATGTTTCACTACCAAGGTCCAGGATGATTGGTCTCTCCTGATACCCGTTGCGGAATTCGCTTACAACAACTCCGAACACTCAGCGCTACAGACCAGCCCCTTTTATTGTAGTCAGGGGTTCCATCCATCGGTCTTACCTTCGGTTCTTCCTGACCCTACACCAGTACCTACTGTTGACTCCTGGATCGAAACTCTTATCAACATTCACCGGGATGCTAAAGAACACTTAGAGAAAGCCAGATTACAGGCCAAGAGGTATGCAGATTCCAAGAGAAGACCAGGTCCGTCCTATAAGGTCGGTGACCGAGTGTGGTTGTCATCAAAACTACTCCCCCGACACTTACGACCAAACAAGCTGGCTCCCCGCTACTATGGTCCATTTCCCATCAAGGAGATTATCAATCCTGTCTCATATCGAATCAAGCTACCTGACTCCTGGAAAAGAATTCATCCAGTCTTTCACACATCCCTATTGAAACCCTACATCCAGTCCTCTCGAAATCCCAGTAGACCACCATCTCTACTGGTTGACAACCAACTGGAATATGAGGTGTCCCGGATTTGTGACTCCAGGTATAAGCGGGGCCATCTTCAATATCTAGTGGAGTGGAAAGGATATCCTCCTAGCGAAAGGACCTGGGAACCTATTTCAAATATCAAGGCTCCTCGGTTGCTCAGAAGATTTCACCTAATACACCCGGGCAAACCTGGAGGGAAAGGCCATCGGAGGAGGCATGCTGTCATGAACTTCAGATCACGCCCCTTTTGGACCTCCTGGTCCTTGTCTCAACGGGGCTTGCATTCCGTACTACTTCCAACATGGCCGTCCAGAGCTGAAGCCCTTGCTCGCTCCATGCGCTGAACGCGGCGTGGTCTATTTATAGACCACGCCTTCTGCGGCTCTGCGCGTCTCAATGGTATTGCAGAGTAGCCCAGACGTGTGTTCGTAGCTCGCGGTATTGTTTCCCTTGTCCAAGTGCTATTACCCATTCCTTTTCCTTTCCCCTTTCCTGGTTCTGAGCTTTTCTAGCCTTTTCCAGTCTCCCGGATTCCTGGACTCCGTGATCCCGGAACTAAACGCAACCTGGAACCAGACGAATCTCGAGCAGCGCTGTTCAAGACCAGGCGCGTTCGCAAGAAGGCAGCGATCGAAGTCACCTGCAAACATCGGACCCAGGTGAGAAGGGGGGAACTCCTTGACAACAACGAAGAGAACTGCCTCAGCAAAGTTCTTGATTCCCCTTGTTGGTCAGATGTCAGGTGAGGGGCCATATGGACACCCTTGATGGAGCCATCTGAAGGACCATTCTGGAACAGGTTGGGTACAGGTACTGATTCCTCCTCTTCCACATCTGAAGCAAGTAGCATTACAGTTATTGCAACCCTTGGGATGAACACCTTCAGTCTATTTATGTGAAATACTTTTGGGGACTGTCCAGACTTTCTAAGGTCCACCAAATAGTTGGCTTCACCCAGCTGCTCCACAACTGTGTAAGGGCCTGACCATTTATACTGTTGGGCTTTAGGCTTTATGGGATTCATGATTAGGACTTCTTGTGCTGGGGTAAAGTGAACAAGTGAAGCTTAGTGTTTGACCAATGCCTGCGCAGCCTTCAACCTGTCACTTGCCTGAGCCATCAGGAGGACCATTCTCTTCCTTACCCCAACACATAGTCCACTACATTGGTAGTGGCAGGAGGAGTGGGGAGCACCCACCCTTCCTTTACTATGGCCAGCGGTCCCCTTACAGGGTGACCAAAAAGAAGCTTGAAGGGGCTGAAGCCAACCCTCTCTTGAGGTACCTCTCTGTAGGCAAAGAGTAAGCATGGCAATAGGAGAGCCCCAATCCTGCTGTTGAGAGCTCTATTAAACCTCTCAACTAAGCCATTTGTTTGTGGATGATAAGCTGATGAAAACCTATAAGTGACTCCACACTCCCTCCACATGGCTTGCATATGCTTGGACATAAAGTTGCTGCATCTGTCAGACACAACTTTTTTAGGGAAGCCAACCCTAGTAACTATGCCAGGCAAAGCTTTAGCAACTGACTTGGCAGACACTGTCTTCAATGGGATGGATTTCTGGTGGCATGGTTGACCAGCACCAAGATATACCTATTGCCAGAGGATGTCCGAGGGTCAAGGGGACCAACAATGTCAATCCCTACCCTCTCAAATGACACTCCCACAACAGGGAGTGGCACCAATGGAGCCTGCATTGTTGAGCCACTTTTTCCAGAAATCTGACTTTCTACTTGCACCCCCATCTTGGGCCAGTCAAAGTGTATGGACAACCTTTGCTTCATTCTCTTGATCCCAAGGTGACCAGCAAGGGGGAATTCTTGGGACAGTTGCAAGAGGAAGCGTCTTACTTGAAGGGGAACCACCTACCTCCTATGGCCTCCTTCAGTAGACTCTGTGGGATACTGTACAGGAGCCCACCTTCCCAATACATTCTATGCTTCCCAGGAGGTTCACCCTTGGGAGCAGGCCTGTCTCCTAAGGCCTTCCAAAGATGGGCACTCACGTTGGCCCTTACTAAACTCTTCCCTATCAGGACCGCCTTCAACCAATAGACTGTTCTGTTGTACTTGATGGTCGTGTAGATTATTAGGACCTCCGTCCCCAAGTACCACACTGACAGATTTAGGTATACTGTCAGTGTAATCTTTGAGGCCACAGGTGAGAGTGTTGAAGGCCGGAAACAGGAACGCCGGAAGGACCCCCTGACCGCTGTAAGGCAATAATGGTTAGGTCAGTTAAGAAAAAACAAATGGCAATGCAGTAAAGCGAATCAACGTGTGTAAGCTTACCCCAGTCTGATGGGCCGGACACTTTGAAGGGATAGGGGAGGAAGGATAACTGGGACCGGCAGGAGTATCACAAGCAAGTGTCAGGGCAAAGCAGTTCAATCCGTGAGAGTTCCGTGGTCGAGTAAGCCAGAGTTCCAAGCAAGTGTCAGGGCAAAGCAGTTCAATCCGTGAGAGTTCCGTGGTCGAGTAAGCCAGAGTTCCAAGCAAGTGTCAGGGCAAAGCAGTTCAATCCGTGAGAGTTCCGTGGTCGAGTAAGCCAGAGTTCCAAGCAAGTGTCAGGGCAAAGCAGTTCAATCCGTGAGAGTTCCGTGGTCGAGTGAGCCAGAGTTCCAAACGTGATAACTAAACGTTATGCAGCACTCCAGGAATGAGGCAGCTGTGAAGCGTTTGTTGATTGTTTCCTTTGTTCTTTTAACGGCATACAGGGATCACGTGATTCTGCTCCGGGAGCGTGGAGTCGGATCAGGTGACCCTCGTAGTGAAAGGAGCAGCCGTCGATGTAGAAGCACGTGACTTGAGGCGCTTTGTTTTTCTCCTTATGGTAATACAACGCGGCGAGCGCCCTGCGTTGTTTCGTGATCCTGTATACCAACGTTGTTTGGGATAGCAACGCCAAGGTAGGTGCCAGTAAAAGAATGGACGCAGTCTGAACGAGGACTGGCGTGGGTTGCGGGATGTCCGAGTGTTACCCTGCGCTTGTGGTGTAGAAGCGGGAGGCTGGGAGTAAGACGTGGACCTGGGAGGGGAAACGGAGGATATGACAGAACCCCCCCCAAAGGCCCACGACCTCGTGGGCTTGACGGATGATCACGATGGAATCGGGCAAGCAACCTCGGGGCATGGACGTCGCAAGACGGAACCCATGAGCGGTCTTCAGGGCCGTAACCCAGCCAGTCCACCAAATACTGGAGACGACCCCTACAGAGACGAGAACCCAGAATAGCATTGACCTCATATATATCGGGCGTAGAAACCGAAACAGGAGCAGGAGGGGCACAGATACGGGTAGTATCAGGGCAGGGCTTGAGCAGAGAGGCATGGAACACCGGATGGACCCGCCAAGCAGTTGGAACCGCAAGGCGCAAGGCGACAGGGTTGATGACCTTGATGATCTTATAGGGCCCCACAAAACGAGGAAGCAGCTTGCGGCAACCAGGGATATGGAGGTGACGTGTAGACAACCAAACACGATCCCCGATCTTGTATTCAGGTGCTGGCAATCTCTTCCTATCAGCCACTGCCTTCATGGAGGCCTGGGATTCCCGCAGATGGACGAGGGTCTGGGCGTGGACCGTGACGAGGTCGCGGGCACACGCATCAGCAGCAGGGGTGTTTGTAGGTGGGAAATCAGGAAGTGGCAGGGTGCGGGGGTGTTGGCCGTATAGTGAATAGAACGGGGAGAAACCAGTGGAGGAGTGAAGAGCGTTATTATATGCGAATTCCGCAAGATGCAAAAGGTTAAGCCATGTGTCCTGATGTTGGAGGGTAAGGCAACGTAGATACTGCTCCAACGACTGGTTTACCCTCTCCGTCTGTCCGTCACTCTCTGGATGATAGGCAGAGGAAAACCGCACATCGATGCCCAGTAGCTTGGCCAACGCCTGCCAAAAACGAGAGGTGAATTGAGTACCTCGATCGGATACTATTACTTGAGGTAACCCAAAGAGGCAAAAGACTGATCTGAAAAACAGGCGCGCTAACGTGGGGGCCGAAGGTATTCCCGTACAGGGTATGAATCGTGCCATTTTGGTGTATGAATCCACGATTACCCACACAGTGTCATGGCGTTGTACACATGGTAGATCGGTGATTAGATCCATAGAGATCGTGTGCCACGGTTTAGGGGGTATCGGTAGAGGTCGGAGCAAGCCTAAGGGGCGACCCCTGCGGGATTTACTTTGTGCACAGACGGAGCAGGAATTCACATATACCTCGACGTCATGTCTCATAGAAGGCCACCAACACCAACGCCTCAATAGGTCTAATGTACGGGTTTGTCCAGGATGACCATTGATAGCTGTATCATGTGACCAGTCTAGGGCCTGGTTGCGTATGTCGGTAGTGGGCAGGAATAATTTCCCGTGTATGTAAGGCAGCCCATCCTGGAGGAGCAGGTCCCACTCTGTTAACCTATGTTGGTTCTGTAATACCCATTGGCGTATGGTGGCTATCATTGGCAGGGTAGGCGTGCAAACGCAAATGACGTGGTTCTTGTCTAACAACGTTTCAGGAAATACAGGAAGAGGGTCCCCCCCAGGTGAACGAGACAGGGCATCGGCCTTCCCGTGACCAATACCTGGTCGGTGTTTGATCATAAAATCGTAAGCGGCGAAAAACAAATGCCATCGCACCTGACGGCTGTTCAGGCATTTGAGTGTAGCCAGGTCTTGGAGATTCTTATGATCTGAATAGACTATCGTCTGGTGCTTGGCCCCCAGGAGATGGTGTCTCCAAGTCTGCATGGCATCCTTGATGGCCAAGAGCTCTTTTTCTGTAACGGTATAATGCACCTCAGACGAGTTGAATTTCCGAGAGTGGTATGCCACCGGGTGTAACCGACCTGTGGTTGAGCAGGGCTGGGAAAGTACTGCACCTAATGCAAACGAAGAGGCGTCTGCTTCTAAGACAAACGGGAGTTCTGGGTCCGGGTGTTGGAGTACTGGGGCTGTGGTAAATCTAGCTTTGAGAGCATCAAATGCCTCTTGGTGTTCCCGAGTCCAAAGGTAGGGGACCAGGGGACTGGTAAGAGCGGTTAACGGGGCAGTGATGGAGGAAAACCCCGTGATGAAACGCCGATAAAAATTCGCGAAACCAAGGAAGGACTGCAGTTGTTTGAGATTAACTGGGACAGGCCACTCCGTGACTGCGCGTACCTTGGACTGATTCATAGCTAGACCCCCGGGTGTTATGTGGAAACCAAGGAAATCCACCTCATGGGTATGGAACAAACATTTTTCGGGTTTAGCGAACAGAGCATTCGCCTGCAGACGGGACAGAACCTCCTTGACGTGCATGACGTGCTCCTCCAATGAAGGGGAAAAGATCAAAATGTCATCCAGATAGATCACGACGTACACGTCCAGGATGTCACTGAACACGTCGTTCATAAAATGCTGAAACGTAGCAGGGGCGTTACAAAGCCCAAAAGGCATCACCAGATATTCAAAAAGACCCTGTTTAGTGCAAAAGGCCGTCTTCCACTCATCCCCCTTGCGTATGCGGATCAGGTTATAAGCCCCACGTAAGTCTAACTTGGTGTAAATGGTAGCGTGTGTTAGTTTGTCCAACAGCGTGGAGATAAGGGGAATCGGGTACCGGTTCTTTATGGTGATCGTGTTCAACCAACGGTAATCAACACAGGGACGTAGGTCCCCCTCCTTCTTAGGAACGAAGAATATGGGACTCGCAGCTGGGGAAGAGGAAGGGCGGATGTGACCCAGTCGCAGGGCCTGTTGGATGTATTCTTTCAGTGCTCGTTCTTCAGACTGAGACAAAGAATAGATACGGCCTCTTGGTACTGGAGCGTTTGGTAACAGATCAATGGGGCAGTCATACGACCTGTGGCGTGGCAGGCCTTCTGCTGAAACTTTATCGAATACCACGTGGCAATCCTGATACACCGTGGGTATACCGGCTGACAGCACCCCGACCGCATGTGTTAGGGAAGAGTTATCTTCCATGGTAAGAGAAGCCACGACTCCCAGGATACTGGCAGGAGTGGACGGGACGGCGGACTCAACTAAGCAGTAGTGTTGGCAGATTTCTGACTCGAAGGATACTTGTCCGGTACCCCAATTGATGAAGGGGTTGTGTTGTTTTAGCCATGGTATGCCCAGAATGACCCCAAACTGCGGGGTTGTGATTAGATCGAAGGATATGGTTTCTCTGTGATTACCCTGAATTATTACTTCCAGAGGGGCGGTCTGTTGCTTAATAGGGCCGGAAGCGAGAGAGGTACCGTCCACGGCCTGGACTTGTTCCGGGCGGTCTTTCTCTATGAGTGGTAGGTTGAGTCGATGGGCTAACGCTATATCAATAAAGCAACCAGTTGCTCCGGAATCTATGACGATCTGGACTGAGTGCCCCTGATCTCTGCTAGGAATCAACACAGCTTGGACCACTATGGGTTGAATGGGACCAAAAGCAAGGTCGGAGGTGATCGTTGGAGTGCTCGCCCTTACCCCCGATCTCAGGGGCGAGCCTTCCGAAAACCCGGGTTCTTATTCTTTGGGCGACGGGGACACTCCTTTACGTAGTGACCAGTCGTGCCACAATAGAAACAGGCATTGCCAGAACGTCTACGTTCCCGTTCAGCTTGGGTTATGGGGCTGCGAATCCCTCCTACTTGCATGGGCTCTGGAGTTGGGTCTATCGAGGAAGAGGTCCAGTGACCAGAAAACCCCCCCTCTGCCCTACGCTCGGTTCTCCGGGCATCCACTTGTAACGTTAGGTCTACCAAGTCTGAGTAGACGGAGGGAAGCGATGGTACGACTGCTAGGGCGTCCTTCATGCCCCCACACAAACCCCGATAAAATACAACCGCCTTCTTGTCTTCTGGCCATGAGGTTTCTGCGGATAGCTGATTAAAGCGGGTTATGTACTCTATGAGTGTCTGTTTCCCTTGGGCTAGGTCTAGCAGTTCTAGATCCCGAGACTGCGCTTTGTGTCGAGTGTCAAAGACTTTCGCCATCTCATTGACCAAAAGATCGAAGTCGTATAGAGCAGGATGGTTGTTTTCTAACAAGGGGTTTGCCCAAGTCGCAGCCACACCCGAAAGATGGGAAAGGAGAAAGGCGGCCTTTGATATAGAGTCAGGTAAGGCATGTGGTCGGCATAGGAAATGAAGCTTACACTGATTTAGGAATGTTCGATACCTACTAGGGTCTCCCTGATACCTTTCCGGGGCTGCTAAGGGAAAAGGACTTGGGAGTAACACAGGAGTTGGCACTGGAGGGGCAGCAGGGGTAGTCGGAACCTGAGGCGTGGCATCCCCGAATTCAGCGTTATCAGGTAAGGGGTGTCGGGTGCTCTGTAGGGTGTCTAGGCGGTGGTGGATCGCTGTAGTGGCCGCGGCCATGTCGGATCTAAGGGTAGCGACCGCTTGCAATAGAGCGGTCACAGGGTCCCCGGCGGAGGTGTCCATAATCTGAACGACCAAATAGGCTTCACAGTCTGTTCTGTTGTACTTGATGGTCGTGTAGATTATTAGGACCTCCGTCCCCAAGTACCACACTGACAGATTTAGGTATACTGTCAGTGTAATCTTTGAGGCCACAGGTGAGAGTGTTGAAGGCCGGAAACGGGAACGCCGGAAGGACCCCCTGACCGCTGTAAGGCAATAATGGTTAGGTCAGTTAAGAAAAAACAAATGGCAATGCAGTAAGGCGAATCAACGTGTGTAAGCTTACCCCAGTCTGATGGGCCGGACACTTTGAAGGGATAGGGGAGGAAGGATAACTGGGACCGGCAGGAGTATCACAAGCAAGTGTCAGGGCAAAGCAGTTCAATCCGTGAGAGTTCCGTGGTCGAGTAAGCCAGAGTTCCAAGCAAGTGTCAGGGCAAAGCAGTTCAATCCGTGAGAGTTCCGTGGTCGAGTAAGCCAGAGTTC
This sequence comes from Ambystoma mexicanum, assembly GCF_040938575.1. Lineage (NCBI taxonomy): Eukaryota > Metazoa > Chordata > Amphibia > Caudata > Ambystomatidae > Ambystoma > Ambystoma mexicanum. The sequence continues at coordinate 1,328,952,600 of NC_090921.1, read as the reverse complement.
CAAGCAAGTGTCAGGGCAAAGCAGTTCAATCCGTGAGAGTTCCGTGGTCGAGTAAGCCAGAGTTCCAAGCAAGTGTCAGGGCAAAGCAGTTCAATCCGTGAGAGTTCCGTGGTCGAGTGAGCCAGAGTTCCAAACGTGATAACTAAACGTTATGCAGCACTCCAGGAATGAGGCAGCTGTGAAGCGTTTGTTGATTGTTTCCTTCGTTCTTTTAACGGCATACAGGGATCACGTGATTCTGCTCCGGGAGCGTGGAGTCGGATCAGGTGACCCTCGTAGTGAAAGGAGCAGCCGTCGATGTAGAAGCACGTGACTTGAGGCGCTTTGTTTTTCTCCTTATGGTAATACAACGCGGCGAGCGCCCTGCGTTGTTTCGTGATCCTGTATACCAACGTTGTTTGGGATAGCAACGCCAAGGTAGGTGCCAGTAAAAGAATGGACGCAGTCTGAACGAGGACTGGCGTGGGTTGCGGGATGTCCGAGTGTTACCCTGCGCTTGTGGTGTAGAAGCGGGAGGCTGGGAGTAAGACGTGGACCTGGGAGGGGAAACGGAGGATATGACATAGACTTTGGAGTTCAGGATGGTCATGTGGGTTGAGGATTTCAGGCAGCACCTCTTCCTCGTCAGGTTCAGGTGCTTAGCCAACTACCTCCACCTCAGTGGTAGGTGAGTTTGGGGTAATATTCTCTTTCCCTCTTTTTGATTTTCTGACTCCCTTAGCCTTGGGTTTCCCCTTTGGCTTTGGCTCAGCCTTGGACTTGGCCAGGGCAGCTCTTGTTTGGGACCTTCTGCATGGTCTTTCTGCTGTATCCTCCACAAGACCTAAGTATCTGAGGTCATTTCCAAGCAGAACGTTTCCAGGGACTTGCCTCCCTACTCTCACAGGAATCCTTACTACTGCACCATTAATAGTCAGATTAACAGGCATTACTGGGAACGTGAGAAAGGGGCCATCAGCTAACTTGGTGGGCATCAGGGGAGCTCTGGCAAGCTCCTACTAGTTGACCAAAGTGGCATCCACCACAGTTCTGCTGGCTCCACTATCCCTAAGGGCAGGATTATCTACTCCATTGATCAGCACACTGTCTTTAAAATAGTGCTTGGTGTTGTCAGGTATTTTTGCATTAGCTTCTGAAACTCTTTGCTCCCAGGAACCCAGGGAAACTAAGACTACCTCAGATTCCATCCCACTGGGGAATCAATCTGAGGAGAAGGATGCCCCTGTGATAATTTCTTCCTCCTCTTAGGAGGAGAAGGCCAGACTATCAGAGTGGACCCCCAAGGTTTTGACCTTACATCTGGGGTCCCCCTTCACATAGTCACTTCCTCCACAAGCAACACAAGATCTACTGGGTCTGTGTACATAGGGAGGCTTACTGTAACCTGAGCTATACTTGGGAGGATTACTCCCACTACTCTGACTGTTCTCAGGTGACTTATCTTATTAAAACTTATTTTGGCTATTATGGAAAGAGGATTTGTTAGATCCCACACCCTCCTTATCCTTGTTCTTCCCCTCCTCCTGCTTACCAGAAGCAGGCTTGTCCTTATGGGACACTCTATGTGATACCCATAAATCTGCTGCAATGGCTAACCTCTTAGGATCTATCTCCTTAGAGTCAGCCAAGTGCTGCTTAAGCTCAGGGAAACAAGAAGCAAAAATGTGTTCAAGCATGCCTAAATGCATCAGACCCTCAAAGGTGGTGACCTTGTATCCTTCAACACAACCAGTCAAGTTTTTAAAAGAATCAGCAACATAAGAAACCCAGGTATTACCTTCTTTCTTTTTGTATTCTCTGAATCTTTTCAAGTATTGTGCAGATGTCTTCCCAAACTTTAAAACCAGAGTTTGCTTTAATTTTGCAAAGTCTTTTCTGTCAGCCTTCGACATATACATAATAGTACTGCAGCCAGAATGGGGTAGTTAACTGAGCAACCATGCAATCTGGTCAGCATCCACTACTTCTTACACCTCGCATGCATATGCAAATGCAGTCAACCAGTCCATGATGTCATTCTTGTCATCATACACGGTAAGCAGATCTTTTGGAAATCGTGAATGAGAGGAGGGGCCAGACCCATTATCAGACCCTCTATTGGAACCATTGGTGCCCTGCAATCTAGCAAGCTCCAACTGGTGGTCCCTGTCCTTCTGCTTCTCTGACCTCTCCAAATCCAGCTTAGCCATGCAACATTCAAGCTCCCTCTGCTTAAACAGCAGCTCTTGCTTCTTGAATCCCAGCATGGCTTCAGCCCTAGAGCTGGTCGGAGAAACAGAGGACACATGATCATCAACATCTTCATCCCGGCCTCTCTCTATGGTAGCACCAGTTACCACATTACTGGTACTTGGGATAGCCCCAGTACCTTCTGTACTATCATAAGAAGGCAAAGCCAGAATTCACATTTCCTGACAATCTATGATCCTTTGAATCATTTCAGATTTAGTACCAGTGGCTGAGAGGCCCCTTTCGGTACAAATCTTACTTAGTGTCTCAGACTTAGAGGCACTCACAGCAATATCTGTAATTGCTTCCCTACTATAAGGTAAGGCAGGTGACTTAGAGTTAACTTTAAGCCAAGGAGACTGTGTCTCTCATGTAAGTGTAATCTGGGTATCTTACCAGTGTGCAACACTGGGTACCTCCTATCTTATCCCACTCCTGCCACCAATTTGTTAAGATGGATTTCTAAACTCTGACCTGGTGGGCAGACGTTTAGGAGGCCACCTTCGGTTTAGTGAAACAGGCGAACCTTCTGGACAAGCCAGACCAATCTAAGTAGCTTGGGAGGCGGTCAAGAAAAAGTCTCAGGAGGGGTAAGAGTGATCGGATGCCCACGATGAGCACACACAGCAACAAACCACAAATTACTCTTAGAGAAGTGTATATGAAAAATAGCTAAACATTTATTGTCGGCTGGACCAAATAGACACAAGTAACTTTAGCAATGAGAAAAACAGATATCACACAATCCTTAATCTATACAGTATATGTACATTACATTTCCTAGTGCGATTTAGTTATAAGCTACAACCACCACCTGCAAAGAAAGGATTAAGTTTAGTACACAAATGGCAATAGGTAATCCTTCAGAGTTTGTTCCCTAACTTTCGAGTCCAACCCTAAGAAGAGTGTAGCCTTGTGCTCAACAGTACAGTTGTGCGTAAAAATGCACGATCGCGCAGATGAACAAAAGAGCGGGTCTTATTGTAGGGGCTGTAGCAAGTCAGGAAGGGGCTTGAGGCAATGAAGAATAAGTTCCCACTATTCGAGTAGGCGTAGCCCTTGGCAGCAAAAGAAGTATTCAAGTGGTGAGAATGGCTAGGAAGCGCAGGCTAACCCAACCAAGTTTGTATACCTTTAAGGGATACTCGTGTGTAAAAACGATTGGCTGTGCCAGGGGGCCACCTGTTACACATGCAAGACATTGGTCCCTTTGGTCCCGAAACCGATTATGCAGTTCAATTCGGGTCGGTACTTCCAAGATGGCGGACCGCGGAGACGGTCTGTTCGGAGAGTAACGTTGCAGTCTTTACACGTTCGCCAGGGACGTGGCGAACAGCTCACGTGATCCCTTATACTGCACAAAGTTTGACCGTTCTTCGCGTCGCTACTGTTTTGGCTGATGCTCCTTGAGTTCGTAACTAGGTGCTCTCATTTCACTCTACGCTTGCTTAAACCTTTCCTACAACTTACCTTGCTAATTCTGTCTTACCTCTAATTTCAGATCCTCTTATCAGCCTTTCCTGCTTGCCCAAACCCAGGGGTTGCTCCCGTCACCTCGTCGGGAGCCTCGGTTTCTATCCTGTTTCTCATTGTCCTTCCGGGTAAATATTCTTTACAGTTCAGAACGATATCCTGTCATTCCTTTGGACTCAATATTTACCCATTTCCAAGTGCGCGCACTTACCTCTCAATTATCTTTTAGACTTCCCGTCCTTCAGCTTTCTCAGAATCCCACTTTCCAGGGTTCGCTTCAGGTATCCGAGAAGTTGCAGACTAAGAGGTTAGGTGTACTTCCTATTCTTACTGACCTTCTATATCCAAGCCTTTCTGCTCTACTGCAACTTATTTCTCCCTGTTGTTTCTTTACCATCAGAAGAAGCCTTCCCGCATAGAACTGCCATTACCATCGGTGACGCTGTCCTCACGATTCGCTCGATACACCGGATTCCGCTTCCTACCAGGGTTTTTTACCCCAGAGGGTTTCCCTGACGGTCGCGTACTTTCTCTCAGGAATTTTCTTACTGGGTAGAGAGTGACGCGGCGGTCGGGGGAGTCTTTTCACTCAGCATTGGCTTCCCATTGAATATTTCCAGTCTGCCGAGGTGAGACTTTCTTATTTTTCCAATTTGTTGATGCTTTACAAAGGCATATATTCTGGTTATTATTATTATTATTTATTCAGATTTGTAGAGCGCACGTCAGCCCTGGGGCATCGTGGCGCTTGTTACAGGCATATCTTGGTTACAAATAATACAATACAATAAAGCAATATTAACAAGGAATACATTATTTACAGTGGGAAATATGGTATTTGTGCAGTAGCAATGCAGTATATTTACATGGATTCGCATGGGTCACATTATTGTGCAAGGAAAGAGGTCTTCAGTTTCCTACGAAAAATCGGGAGCGAGTTTTCCGCCCTAATGTCTGCAGGGAGAGCGTTCCAGGTCTTGGCGGCAATGTAGGGGAAGCTTAGGCCACCGGCTTTGGCTTTTTTGATGCGTGGAATGCAGAGTTGGTTGGTGTATTGTGTTCTGGTGGGACGGGCGGAGGAGGGTTTGGAGATGGTCTCTGATAGGTAGGATGGTGAGGGTGAGGATTTTGAGTGTAATTCTTTCTTTAACCGGTAGCCATTGGGCTGAAAGTCTGGCATGGGAGATATGCTCTCTTCTTGGGATGCTGAGAGCGGCCCGGAGTGCATTGTTCTGTGTGACTTGGAGTCTGTTTAGGTTTTTTGCGGATGTGCCCGCTAGCAGGGCATTGCAATAGTCCAGTTTGGCTCCAATGGTTGCTCTGGCTATGGAGAGGCAGTTGGGTTTGGAGAGGTAAGGCTTGATGGCGTTTATGAGTTTGGTGGTGTGGGCAGATGAGGAGGTGATAGCGCTGACTTGTCTGTTCATAGATAGAGAGGAGTCTATGTATACTCCCAGAGGCTTTACCGCTGTGGAGACGGGGATGATGGAGTTGTCAATGGAGAAGTTGGCGTACAGTGTGTCCAGTTTGTCTAGGGTGCTCTGTTGACCCAATATCATGATTTCCGTCTTGTCTCCATTTAAGCAAAGGCCGTTTACTGCCATCCAGGTCTGGATGATGGCGTAGATCGAGTGGAGTGCCTTTGCGTCGTCGTGGTATGACCCTGAGAGGGGTAGAAGTACTTGTGTGTCGTCCGCGTAGTTCGTGTATGTGATGCTGTAGGAGTCGAGTTTGTCAAAAAGAGGTTTAGTGAACAGGTTGTAGAGTGTGGGAGCAGTGCAGGAACCTTGAGGGACTCCGCAGTGGATTGTCGTGGGAGAGGCATTGGCGATGTCCGAGAAGACTTTCATGGCTCTACCTTCTAGGAAGGAGGTGACCCATAGGGTTGATTCTTTAGAAAAGTTGGCAGGGTGTAAGAGGTGTGAGGTGAGGGTCTTGTGATCAACTAGATCGAAAGCGGCCGAGAGATCTAGGAGGAGCAAGAGAGCTGGATTGCCCTTGTCCATGATTTGGGTGATCTGATTTTTTAGGTCCACCAGGGCTGTTTCTGTGCCGTGTCCTTTCCGGAAGTCTGATTGCCTTGTTCCAAGGATGGAGTGGGTTTCCAGAAAGTGCTGGATTTGGCAATGTGCGGCTTTGTCCAGTAATTTCAGGAGAAATGGCACTGTGGTTATTGGTCTGTAGTTGTTGGGTTGTAGGGGGTCGAGGGTCGGTTTCTTTAGGAGGGTCCGGCCCATGCCTCTTTGAGGCTAGCAGGGATAATGCCTGTTTTAAAAGACGCATTGATAAAAGCTGTAAAGAGCGGCGCAAAGCAGTCTGCGCAGACTTTGACGAGTTTAGGTGGGCAGATATCGCCTTTGCAGGGGGAGGGTTTGAGATTTTTAAGTAGATTGATCACTTCTTTTTCAGTGACATCCCTGAAAGAGAAGTCAGGTATGGTTGGCTTCGACGAGGAGGGTGAGGCGTTAGAAAGCTTGGTACCTGTCTGTTTAGGTAGTGCTTTGCAATGGTCTTTGATTTTCTTTTGGAGAAGGTCCATTTTATGTCGCATGGCCGATTGAATGCTGGCACACCATGTTTCATCTTTGATTATTTCATCTGGGGTATTGGGGGGTGGAGATGAGCTCGTTGAAGATGGCGAAGATCTCTTTAGTGTGCGATTTGGCATTAGAGATTTGTGTGTTGAATGCTTTGGCTTTAGCATCAGTGATATCTATTTTGTATTGCTTGGAGATTAAGTTGAACTCATTTTTGGTGCTGTTGCATGGGTTGGATGGCCAGCTTTTTAGAGCTGCTCTTTTGTGGGATTCCCATTGAGTGCAGTTCTTCAGTGAACCAGGCGTTGGTGTGTAGTGATTTCTTTTCTTTTTTCCATTCGAGTGGTGCTATTTCATTGATAGCTTTAGTGACGACATCTTTGTAGATGTCTGCCAAAATATTGGGGTCATTTGGGGTTAGAGTTTACAGAGATAACAGATAGCAACGCCAATAAAGTTTTTCAAGAAAGGAGTTGGCAGACTGATATTCAATGGACCAGCAAATGCAACAACTTATGGCTGCCATGCAAGCAATGTCCTTAGAGATGCAATCCCTCAAACAAGATAACGTCCAGCTGCGACAACAGGTCGCCCGGGTGTTTTCTGATTTACCCCCATCTACATTAAATACAGGCAAGTTTGATGGAGACCCACATAAACTTAAAGAGTTTCTTGACAGTTGCACAGTGCAATTCACTTTTAAATCTCGTTTCTTTCTAACAGACAAGGATAAAGTAGGCTTTGTGATTTCCCACCTTGCTGGGCCCGCTTTAGCCTGGGCAACTCCATTGGTGACATCAAACAACGTGATCTTAGACTCTTACTCTGCCTTTACTAATAGCCTAAAATCTATGTTTAGCCGACAAGAAATTTCAGTAGCCACACAAGAGAAATTGCTAGATCTTAAGCAAGGTAGTAAGGACCTGTTAACATATATCACACATTTCAAACAGTTATCCTCAGAGACAGGGTGGCCAGATGATGGGTTACTCACATTGTTTAGACGGGGGCTATCAGATGATCTCAAGGATGAGTTAGCTAAAGTTCCTCGTCCTGCCAATCTAGCCGACATGATTACCCTTCCCATGCAAATTGATTATCGCCTACACGAACGATCACATGAAAGGAAAAAGAATAAAGGGATCCAACCTCATATTGAATTCCATTCAGTTGCCAGTAAACCAACCTGACGAACCCATGCAAATTGGAGCTGTAAAAGGACCTTATCCGCTACTGAGAAAGAGAGAAGAAAAACCCTGGGATTATGTATGTACTGTGGAGCTTCGTCTCACATTTTACGAGATTGTCTTCTGGTTCCTCCCCGCCGTACTCAAGTCTCGGGAAACTTCAAAATCCTACCGCAGGGGGAACAGCGGTAGGGGTACATAAGTCTGATTCCCAAAGCGGTTCGGTTTGAATATTGACACTGCTGCAACCACTCAGAACATGGTCATTGTGTCCGTAACCATCGCATTGCCTAATCAGGTCCTACCAGGTATACCTGCCTTAATTGACTGTGGAGCCGCAGGAAACTTCCTGGATGATCAATGGGCCACGGATCACGGAATAACCCGTATACCCAAGGTTATGATCACTCCTATCCAAAGGGTCGATGGAAACCCTTTAAGCTCTGGCCCAATCCGAGAACAAACCGCACCAATAACTTGTCAGATTGCCGCGCACAAAGAAACCCCGGTGTTTGATCTCATCAACGCGGCCCACTTTCCAATTATACTAGTTCTTCCTTGGTTAAGGGTGCATAACCCTTTTATAAACTGGACAGCAGGAACACTTTTCCTCGGCTCTGAATATTGTGTTTGCCATTGTTTATCCGATGAGTCAGTAGGCATACACATCCCGACGGATAGCTCAGATACTCCTTCGGTTTCCACCATTAATCACTTGGAGGTTATTCCAGACTGCCATATGATGTACCAATCTGTAGTCTCCAATCCCAAATTCCCTAACCTACCGCCTCACAGAAGAGACGACTGTCACATTGACTTACTCCCTGACCAACCTATTCCTTTCGGGAGAATGTATGTACTTTCACAGCGTGAAAAGAGTGTCCTTAAAGAATATCTTCAGGCCAATTTACGAAATGGACTCATTACAGAATCGATATCCCCCGCTGGTGCTTCACTCTTCTTTATTTCCAAAAAAGATTCCAATGAACTCAGACCATGCATCGACTTTCGAGGGATTAATAAGATCACAGTGGCAGACAAATATCCGATGCCGCTGATTCCGGACATCCTGGAAGCCGTCCGGGGGGCCTCCTTCTACACTAAACTCGACCTCTGTGGGGCTTATCATCTCATTCGCATTGCCCCCGGAGATGAATGGAAAATAGCCTTCCGAACGCCATTGGGACATTATGAATATCACGTGATGCCATTTGAGTTGGTAAACGCACCTGCCGTGTTCCAACGTTTTATGGACCATCTTTTTGCAGATATTCTGTTTCACTTCGTGATCATTTATTTGGATGACATCCTTGTGTATTCATCTAACCGAGAAGAACACATCAAACATGTAAATATAGTATTAGAACGCCTGCAGTCCAACCATCTCTATTGCAAAGCCTCAAAATGTGAATTTCATCTAAATCAAGTAACCTATTTAGGGTTTGTTATGTCACCACAAGGCATATCCATGGATCCAAAAAAGTCTCTGCCGTAGTCGAATGGCCTATTCCATCCAATGTTAAGGAGATCCAACGTTTCGTAGGTTTCGCAATTTTTTTTTTTTTTTTAAACTTTGGTTTTATTAGCATTTTTGAAAATATAACAAACGGGCTCCATACATGTTCAAGAGCTGTGCATATGACCGGCCCAACAAACCCCCCCTCCCTTCTTCCCCCCCACCCTGATGCACCCCCACCCCCCTAACCGCTTAATCAAACCTGAACTGTAATGTTGGGAGACTTGGACGTTTGTTTTGTGTCCAGTGCTTGGTAATGAATGTGAACGTCGACAATCTTTTATGGCTGTGATTCGACCGCCTACCCCCGGGCCGTGGGTGCCCATTATGTCATTGGTACCTCCCAGTCTTGACCCACTGGGCCCCGCCTGGGCCTCCACCGGGCATCAGTGCACGTCCCATCCCCAGAACTGCTGCACCCCATACCAGTTTTCAAGGAATGAGCCAGAGTCATTGTTCACCATTGCCGTTAGCTTGTCCATTAAGAACATATTTTTTAACTTCTTTAGCCAGTCCTCTTTTGAGGGGATCTCCGGGCTCTTCCATTTCTGCGCCAGTGCCACCCTTCCCGCCCTCAGCATTGTTTCCCACATTCTGGGGTACCTGTAAACATCTGAGGCCTCCGGGGGGAGACCCAACAACACCGTCAGAGTTCTGGGGGAGCAATTCCTCGATGACCTCAGCCATTCAGCCCCTGACCGTTTCCCAGTACATCTGCACTTTTGGGCAATGCCACCACATGTGGCCCCTCGAGCCAGTCTGACCACACCCTCTCGGACACATAGGGGACACTCCAGTAAACATTTTTGATAGTTTCACAGGGTCTCTGTGCCACCCCTGCAAGATTTTGAAGTTGTGTTCCATGTCTGCTGTGAATAAGTTCCCGTGAAAAGCTATTCTGAATATCTGCGACCAGGCGTCCTCCGAGATCACCTCACCTGCCAGGTCATTCCAGAATGTGCGGAAACCCCGCCTTTCCACTAAATTTACAGTGTTAAGGATTTTGTACATCCCGGAGAACGCTCCCTTCCTAGAGGTTGGTGTGTCAAGTAATTTCTCAAAGGGGGTTAGCTGCCTCTTCAAGTTCTCGTCCCATGACTGGTCGCAAACGATGCCCTTTAAGCGGAGATATTCGAATATGGAGAGGGACCCCTGCCCGATGGCATCCCTCAGATCCTCATATGGTAGGAATTCCCCCTCCCGGAACAACTGCCCCGCCCATTCCAGACCCGAGTCGGACCTGTGCCTTGCTGAACCCCCTGTTACCCAATCTGAGGGGGTGTCCCCAGAGTGAGGACATCGGAGAGGGCCACGACGTTAGGTGCGCTCTCTGGGGGCCCTCCCTCCAGATTGGCCAGAGAACTCCCAGAGTGGGGTGGGTTTTGAGTCTATTCGGGATAAACCTGCGTGGGGCCCAGAGGAGGTCTCGAACTTTGAGAGGATGAGCATCCATATCCTCCAAGTAGAACCAATAAGTGCCCATCCCCTCCCTCATATGCTCCAGGAGGACGCGCAGTTGGGCGGCGCGGAAATAAAGTTGGAAGTCAGGCAAGCCAAACCCACCCTCTTCTATCGGCAGCGTCAGGACCGCCTTCGCGCTCCTCGGGGTCCTGCCCTGCCAAATAAACTCGCGGACCGCATTCTGTAGAGTCCTAAAAGTGTGGTCGGGGATGTTGGTTGGGAGAGAGGTGAAGAGATACAGCAGACGCGGCAGCACGTTCATCTTCACTGCCGTCATGCGGCCATACCAGGACAAAATCAATTGAGCCCCACCTCCTGAGGTCCGCGGTAATTCCTGCCAAGACGGGGTCATAGTTGGTTGGGGCTAGTTTGGATAGATCCCTAGTGAGGAGGACGCACAGGTAACGGATAGAGACCTTTCCCACTGTTATCCCATGAAGTGTACCCATGAGGTCTAGGCTCGGGTCCCTTGTTCTCATGGGGAGTAGAACAGATTTGGATGCGTTAATCTTCAGCCCCGAGAAGTGCCCAAATGTGTCCACTAGGGACAGGAAGGGGGGGAGGGAGGAGCCGGGGTCCACCAGGTTATCTGAGCCCTGCCTACCCCTTATAAGCCCCACCTGGTCCCCGTGGATCAGTTTCGGTAGTATCTTCTCCATCCGCCTCCCAATTACCTTGGCAAGAACCTTAACATCGATGTTTAGCAAGGATATCGGGCAGTAGGAGGAGCACTCCGTGGGGTCCTTACCTTCCTTGGGCAGCACAACAATTATGGCCTCCATCAAGTGTGGGGCTAGGGTTGAGCGAAACCTTTTATAAAAATAGACTGTGAAGCCATCCTCTCCCGGGGAAGTGCCCACCTTCATTCCGCTAATTGCATGTTCCACCTCGTCCTCGGTCACCGGGCCCTCTAACCCCGCCGCCATCTCCCCGGTCAGGGCCGGTATTTGTATTGAGTTCAGGAACCCTTCTATCTCCTCGTCCTGCCCATTGTATTCTGATGAGTAAAGTTTTTCATAATATCTGCGGAAGGCCTCTCCTATGTGGGTAGTGTTGTGGCCCATGGTCCCCTCTTCGTTCCTTACTGCCTTTACCATCCTATCTCTCTGTACCTCCCTCAGTTTCCAGGCCAGGATCCTATCCGCTTATCCCCCTTTTCATAATATCTTTGCTTAACCAGTTGGAGACTTTGTTCCGTTTTGTACAGGAGAAGATCTTTTTACTGGAGCCTATAATCGGTCGAAGTGGTGAGCTGAACTTGATCCAAGGGACCTGCTTGAGGGCCCCCCGGCTGGAGTTGAGCTATTTTCTCCCTCAGGGATTTCTCCTGGGCATTCCTTACTCTTTTATTTTGGGCACCCATTTTGATAAGGAGGCCCCTTAGAGTTGCCTTGAAGGCGTCCCATAGGGTGTGCGGACCTACCTCCCCAATGTCATTAAATTCGAAAAACTCTGTTATGGCCTCTAGCACCTCCTGAGCGCGGACCTCGTCCTTCAACAGGGAGTCGTTGCATTTCCATCTACCTCTGCGGTCGCTTAGCCAGCCCCCTGGAATGGTGGTTCGGACCAAATCGTGGTCTGACCAGGGGACGGGGTCGACCCTGTGGCCGGTAACGAATGGGTGCAGGGTCTCATCCACTAAGATGTAATCTATTCTGGAAAAAGAAGAGTGGATGGTAGAATAATATGTGAAGGAGGGGGCTCCCGTCCTAGGGGTCGGGATCGTGTCCACCAGTCCCAGCTCTGAGTTAACCCTTTGGAAGATCCAGGCCATGATCTCATCTGTTGACCTGGGTAACTGAGGGCCAACGCGTTTCCTGTCCTGGGTTGGGTCCATGGCCATGTTGAAATCTCCCCCCACCACCAACCCACCCCGGACAAAGAGCTTGAGTTTCTCCCCCACCTCCTCCCAGAACTGGGCTTGGCCCTCATTTGGACCATATATCACTGCCAGGGTGAGTGGGGCTCCCTGCAGGGTCCCTCGTACCAACAAGTACCGGCCTTCGGGGTCTTTCAGTATTTCGGCTTTTTCGAAGGCAACATTCCTCACCAGGAGGATGGCCACCCCTCTCTTTTTGGCCTTGTGGGACGCGTAAAAAACCTCCCCTATTCCACCCACCCGCATCTTGGGTTCTTTCCCTCGTGCCTACTGAGTCTCTTGTAAGAAAAGGAGGTCAAGGCTGGCCCTCCTGAATTCCCTACAGACCAGGGACCTCTTTGTGGGGGTGTTTAGGCCCCGTACATTGAGAGAGCCCACTCCCAGGGCCGGCAGACTTTCAGCCATTTTCTAGAATCACTTCTCTCCTTGTCGACATACCTTCACCACCCTTTTCTGCGTGCTCCCGTGGTTGTAACTGGTGCTCCCCTCTCCTCCCTCCCCGCCCCCCTGGGTGGGCCTGAAACTATTCCCCAACTGCCCCCCAATCCCTGTCCAAAACTGAACAACCCCAACATTTGTGTGTCCCCCTTCTCCCCTCCCCGGCGTCCAGCCAATTAGTTCTGCCATCGCTGGCTATGGCCGAACCACCAGCCTGCCCACCTCGGCCAGGCCATCTGTGTAAAGCTCATCGCCTTGAGCCCCCCCTTCCCCCTTGTCGCATTGTCCCCCTCTGGCCCCCTTATACTTGCTGTTCATGGGGACGCTGTGAGTGGTAGAACTTCCGAGACACCACTACACCTTTGCAGATCCTGACGGGTCGCCCCCGTCCTCAGTCCTCAGAGCTGTTCCGCTCCCCATCTTTCGCTGGCGACGGTGTATTCAATTTCCTGAATTTCCTTATGCTCGTTTTCCTTCTCCTGTCTCCCGATGGGCCGGGGCCAGTTGGTCAGCCCGTCTCCGGACCCGATGGGCCCCTCCGGGGTTTCGAGTCCACTACATAGTCTTGTATAGCTCCTCTTATGTCATCCTCCGTGATCAGAGTCGACCTCTGGCCCATATATTCAAAGGTCAGGGAGAAGGGGTAGCCCCATCTGTATCGCACCCCTTTCTCTTTAAGCAGTTGTGTTAGGGGGTGGCACATTCTACGTTTGGCCAACGTGTAGGCCGAGAGATCCTGGTAAATTGAGATCTGGGCATTATTGTAAGGGATCTCCTGGGCTTTTCTGGCCTCCTCCAGCACTTTTGTTTTCTCGGAGTAGTAGTGGAACCGAACCAGGATCGACCGGGGGCCCCCTGCTCTGCACTCCGCCCTGTGCACTCTGTCAAATGTGAGTTCTGTCGTCATCTCTTCCGCAAACAGGAGGGTGATGATGTCTCTCACTGTGCGGGTGATGTCTCTCTCCGTTTCACCGTCCGATTCTGGGACCCCAAAGATCCTGAGATTGTTCCTCCGTTCTCTATTTTCAAAATCGTCCATCTGCCTGGCCCGCTCCTCGTCTCTCTTCTCCAGGGCTGCTAGCCGCAAATCTGTTTGTAGTTCGTGGGACACGGCCGAGGATTGGTTGGTCTCCACCTGTAGTAATCTATCCTCGACCTTGTCCACCCTCTGATCCATTTTTTCGAGTTTCTGAGCAATATCTGAACGCATGTCCCTGATCTCCTGCAGGATCGAGGCGAAACCCTTTTCCATTGCTGCTGTGGAGGGTGCCGGGCCCTCTGGCTGGGCCATCTCGCTCCTAAGGGTCGAGCCTTTGCTGTTACGCGCGGCCTCCTGAAAGCGAAATTCCTGTAATGTTTGCCGCCAGTTCATCTGGTCACCCGAGTCCCCCTCCATCGGGACTACCGCGGTCCGTTGGCCTCTCCGGGGACAGCCGGTAGTCCTCCCCCAGGGGGGGAGCAGCGAAGAAGAGAGGGGGCGAGGGGGACACCGGGGCCGGGTCTCTCCCCACCTGCCCCTAATGTGACTCTGCAGCCGCGAGGGGGTAACGGTGTTGGGGGGGGCACACGCCCCGCCGTCGCCGCGCGTGGACCTCACACTCCTTCCAGTCTCACTGTGGCAGCCGGGGTTCCCGATGGAGCAGGCCACTGGATCCGTTCGGCCTGGCCCAGGGGGGGCAGGGCTCCATGGTTGCCTTCCTCAATGTCTCCCGCGGGGGAGGGAATGGACCGATGTGGCCGGGTCTCCCCCTGGTCAGAGGGTCCGGTCACTCCGCTTCGCCGTCTTCACCCAGTACAGGAGGATCCCTCCACTCCCGAGGGTGGCCTGTTCGCGACTGCCACTCCTATACTTCCGCTGGGATCGGCACCTCCGATCCTGTGCCAGGGTGCTGGGCCCTCTGTGGTGCGGCCCGGCTTGACTGTTCAGGGCCTAGGAACGACCTGTCCCAATAAGTGGGGGCCCCACTGCTCCAGTCCCCCTAACCCCTACTCCCCTATGGCCTCCAGGCAGTGTGTTCCAGCCCGGGCAGGGGAGGAGGGGGGGGGACTCGCCTCGTGCTCCGGATCTGTGCTCTCGGTCCGCCGGGGCCGCTCCTCCCGTGGGTGCGGTGGGCCCGTCGAGGAGCGGGGCGGCACGCCCGGTGTCTCCTCGCGGCCTCGGTGAAACGTCTCCGCTCCTCTGGAGCCGCGGCCGCCCAGGCCTCGTCTTCCTTCTCTGCTTGCGTGTGTCGGGGCCCGTTCTCAGGCACCACGAGGCTCCCAAAGTTCGCTCTTTCGAGCCTGGGGCGCCCGGGTGTTCACAACACCGAGTCGCCCCGTTAAGTTCGCCTGGGTGGGTTCCGGGGGGCACAATCCTCCAAATCAGCCAGGCCTCAGTGGGAGCTGCACGCTCAGGCTGCCATTGCCTGTGCGCCCCCTGGTGGCCTCCCCCGTTTTCGCAAATTTTTATAGGAAATTCATCCCTTGCTTTTCAGAAATCATTTTACCACTAACTCGACTCCTGAAAAAAGGGATTCCATACCTTTGGGACGAATCAACCAATCAAGCATTTCAAACCCTAAAGTCAATGTTCACATCTGTATCCATTTTAGTAACTTCTGACCAGAACAAACAATTTATTATAGAAACAGATGCATCCCATCATGCGTTAGGCGCAGTTTTACTACAACGCACGGAACAAGGAGACGAAAGACCAGTAGCGTATCTTTCTAAAACCTTCAATGCTTCTTACCAAAACTATTCAGTGCTTGAAAAAGAATTATTGGCTATCAAAAAGGCCTTTGAGGAATGGAGACACTTATTATTAGGTTCACCATTCCCAGTAGAGGTCCGCACTGACCATCAGAATCTCAAGGTTTTACAGAATGCACACACGACCAACAGTCGACAAGCGCGCTGGACATATTTCTTTCTCCAGTTTCGGATTGAATTTACTTTCCTTTCCTGTAAAGATTCACCCACCTCTCAATTCAGTCCAGAACAATTGTTTCTCAAAGCAAATTTTATCGCTGTGATAACAGATTTTCTACAAGAACTAAGATCCGCGTCCACAGCTAACCAATCAATCTGCGAAAAGATTGCCTCTACCCATCATCTTACCGAGGAAAAGCCCTACTACTTTCACAAAACCCAAGTTCTGGTTCCTACATCGACACTTCAACAAGAAGTTTTACAGATGTGCCACGACTCCCGAGCAGCAGGTCATCGAGGGTTTCAAGGTACATCGGACTTAGTGCAACGTCACTTTTGGTGACCAGGAGTCTGCACTGACGTTCAAGACTATGTAGCTGCTTGTACCGTATGCTCACAATCTAAGAATCCAAGAGTACCACCTATGGGATTATTGACTCGGATGCCTATCCCAGATAAATCATGGAAAGTAATCTCTACTGACTTTATAGTGGACCTTCCTAATTCACATAACAAGACCACTATAATGGTCACTATAGATTACTTAACTAAACTGGCTCACTTTACACCATTGGCCAAATTACCAGGAGCAGAAGGAAGGGCTAAGATCTTTCTTTCGGAAATATTTTCACGACACGGTCTACCAGATACTGTGGTGTCAGACCGGGGTCCTCAATACACTTCAGTTTTCTGGGAGAAGGTCTGTCATTCTTTAGGAATCAAATGGGCTCTCAGTTCAGGATATCATCCCCAGACTAACGGACAGACCGAACGTCTTAATCAGACCCTGGAGGAATACTTACATTGTTTTGTATCCGCCGCTCAAGACAATTGGGTGGAATTACTACCTTTTGCAGAGTTGGCCTGCAATAACGCAAGACATTTTGCCCCTCACACTAGTCCCTTCCATAGTTCATATGGATTTCATCCTTCCTTTGTACCAGCGGTTACCAATTCTCCTTCATGCTGCCAGGGAGTGGATAGTCTTATATCTGGAATTCAGGAAGGACATAGACTCGCCAAGATATCATTGCAAGCTGCTCAAGACCGGGCCAAGAGTATTGCAGATCGACATCGCCGAGACTCCCCGCTGTTGAATCCGGGAGATTCGGTTTGGTTGGCGTCTCTATTTCTCCCCCATCACTTCGTCCCATCTAAGCTCTCTCTGAGATTTTTTGGACCCTTCAAGATTATTTCCTTGGTAGGTTCAGCTGCAGTCAAGCTAGCTCTACCTCTTTCATGGTCTCGGATACATCCTGTATTGCATCTGTCTCAAATCTAATTTGCTGTACAAGACCATTTTCATCAATTGGATAGAACCCCTCCACCTCCGGTATCTACAGATACCGGTCCTGAATTTGAAGTTGCCAGCATTTGCGACTCCCGCTATCGCAGGGGCAAACTACAATTCCTGGTGGATTGGAAGGGGTACTCTCCTGCCGAGAGAACCTGGTATCCAGCTTCGGGGGTTCACGCACCCCAATTAGTTCAATGTTTTTTCCGATTACATCCGGGGAAGCCGGGGTCGCCTCCCAGAAGAAGGGGGCATACTGTTACACATGCAAGACATTGGTCCCTTTGGTCCCGAAACCGATTATGCAGTTCAATTCGGGTCGGTACTTCCAAGATGGCAGACCGTGGAACGGTCTGTTCAGAGAGCAACGTTGCAGTCTTTACACGTTCGCCAGGGACGCGGCAAACAGCTCACGTGATCCATTATACTGCACGAAGTTTGACCGCTCTTCGCGTCGCTACTGTTTTGGCTGATGCTCCATGAGTTCGTCACTAGGTGCTCTCATTTCACTCTACCCTTGCTTAAACCTTTCCTACAACTTACCTTGCTAATTCTTTCTTACCTCTAATTTCAGATCCTCTTATCAGCCTTTCCTGCTTGCCCAAACCCAGGGGTTGCTCCCGTCACCTCGTCGGGAGCCTCGGTTTCTAACCCGTTTCTCATTGTCCTTCAGGGTAAATATTCTTTACAGTTCAGAACGATATCCTGTCATTCCTTTGGACTCAATACTTACCCATTTCCAAATGCGCGCACTTACCTCTCAATTATCTTTTAGACTTCCCGTCCTTCAGCTTTCTCGGAATCCCGCTTTCCAGGGTTCGCTTCAGGTATCCGAGAAGTTGCAGACTAAGAGGTTAGGTGTACTTCCTATTCTTACTGACCTTCTATATCCAAGCCTTTCTGCTCTCCTGCAACTTATTTCTCCCTGTTTCTTTACCATCAGAAGAAGCCTTCCCGCATAGAACTGACATTACCATCGGTGACACTGTCCTCACGATTCGCTCGATAAACCGGATTCCGCTTCCTACCAGGGTTTTCTACCCCAGAGGGTTTCCCAGATGGTTGCGTACTTTCTCTCGGGAATTTTCTTACTGGGTAGAGAGTGACGCGGGGGTCGGGGGAGTCTTTTCACTCAGCATTGGCTTCCCATTGAATATTTCCAGTCTGCCGAGGTGAGACTTTCTTATTTTTCCAATTTGTTGATGCTTTACAAAGGCATATATTCTGGTTATTATTATTATTATTTATTCAGATTTGTAGAGCGCACGTCAGCCCTGGGGCATCGTGGCGCTTGTTACAGGCATATCTTGGTTACAAATAATACAATACAATAAAGCAATATTAACAAGGAATACATTATTTACAGTGGGAAATATGGTATTTGTGCAGTAGCAATGCAGTATATTTACATGGATTCGCATGGGTCACATTATTGTGCAAGGAAAGAGGTCTTCAGTTTCCTACGAAAAATCGGGAGCGAGTTTTCCGCCCTAATGTCTGCAGGGAGAGCGTTCCAGGTCTTGGCGGCAATGTAGGGGAAGCTTAGGCCACCGGCTTTGGCTTTTTTGATGCGTGGAATGCAGAGTTGGTTGGTGTATTGTGTTCTGGTGGGACGGGCGGAGGAGGGTTTGGAGATGGTCTCTGATAGGTAGGACGGTGATGTTGATGCTTTACAAAGGCATATATTCTGGTTAGAGTTTACAGAGATAACACCACCTGTAAGTTATCCAAGTACTCACAGACCCTCGGCACAGTCCGGACAAAACTTTGCCAGTTTAGTCTAGGTTGCTAGTACGTCTGAGTCCTGCAGTTTCGCGGTGCTCTGGCTTTCAGTGGCTACAGTGGAGAACGATCGTCCGTGACGGGAAAGGGGTCTTTTCTCAGTTTCCGAAGGAGGTATGAAGATAATTCCGTGCAGCTGGCTTCAGGGCACAGGACGGCAGGACAGTAGGCAAACTATAGCGACCATCACCACCAGGTAGTGATGTGGAAATCGTGGATGCGGGCAGCGTATGCACTCTCCTAATTCGGGACACAGAGGAGCTAGGCCTGCAAAAATTGGCAGGAGAATGCAGGGACCTAAAGCAAGCAATATCCCAATTCTCCGGTTTGCTCTCGAGACGGCGGTGGAGATGCGGGATACACTGAGGTAAAACTGGACAGTTCACTGGATGGCCCAGGAACACTTCCGAAGGGGCTTGTTCGGAGGGTAAGTAGGGGGCGCCGAGAGTAGTTGTTCCCACTACTCCAAAGGGGCGAAGCGCCTTGTCAGGCCTTCTTGATCGAAAGAGAAAGCAGGGGTCCGACGGGACAGCAGAGGGCAAAGGCCGCCAAAACCTTCCAAAGCGTCTCTGGCAGTATTATGAGTCTGTTTCTTCGTGTAGTCCGGTGAGAACACAGGTGATCAATCTGGTATGGCTGCAGAGCCCTTTCTCTTATCCAAGATTAGCTTTGCGCCAAAATCGAGGACTTCCAATAGAGGATCTGCTCTCTTGCAGGAATCCCAGAGGTAGACCAATCATGGCCCACAGTTGTCTCAGTCATTCAGACACTAGAGACATCCTGGCACTAGCAGTGTGGATTGGAACTAGACAGTTCCAGCCCTCTTCCTGGGCACACATACATAACAGGCAGAAGCCCGCGAAAGAGATTGGTTTTCAGGGGAGGCTGCATGCCCAAATAAGGAAAACTTGGGTTACTTGACCTGGGTGAAGGCAAGGGACAAAATGGCCATGGGACAGAACAAAAGACTTTGTGGCTTGGCAATTTTCGGACCTGGCCACAGTCTTGAGCCAAACGTGGTTTAACTCGATAAAAAGAGGTAAAACATTACAAAAAGTAACTTCTGCCACCAGCTCGTCCCAGGCACACTCGCAGAATCACCAAAAAAGCCTTTGAGGGTGTCTAGGGCCATTAACAAAAAGGGACCCCTAGCGCACGGTACTGGAAGGTACATTGTGCTCTGTTAAAAAGTTAACAAGAAATGGCAACATAGTCAAAGACTAAGTTAAACATAGTTTCCCAGTACTAACAGTCTGAAGGACATGTCAGTTTCCCCATAACAAGTGAGCAAACGCCCAGGGGAGTTCAGCTAAAGGCTGGGCTCCATTGGAAAAAGTCCTAAGATAGCCACACAAAAGTAAAACATTTGGGGGGGTCCATAAATGGAGTGAAAATTGCACATACAAGAAAGCTTTTCTAACACCGACACATTATCATTATGTGGCAGGGCCAGAGCAGGCACTTAGGAAGGCTTCATGGCGAACAGTTCCTGCAGATCCAAGGGGAGGGGTGGGGCCACACCTTTAAACCGAAGTCATACATGGGGTTTGCAGAGAGTTTGATTGGTCTAGATGGAATCACTGTGGGATAAAAGCCATCAAACCTGATACATTGTGTCTTTTCTGTTTGTTTCATCAAAGGAATAAGACTACGAAGGTCCTGACACTGAAGAGTATCACTGGGTTTATTAAAGCCATGAGAAGCAAGATCCGGAGAAGCGATCCCTACAGAAGAGACTGACCATTTAGGAAGAAGGTCTTCCTGATTCCGTTATAAATTTGGCTTGCCATCCTGAATAAAGTTTCTTGCATTAAACCGTCTATCAGTCTCCAGCCTCCTCAATCTACCTTTCATGGCCCCGCTACTTACTGGCACCATGCAGGGTGCTTATCAAGCGGCAAACCCCACACAGTGGACACCCCATATGGAGAACTAAAGAAGTCGATATTGGAACATCTTGGTATGGACAACAAGTCATACCGGATATAACTCAGAGAAACCAAGCTGAGGGTAGGGGATCCCCTCAGCAATTGTTTTATCGCATACAAGATCTAATGGAAAAGTGGCTAAACACTGAGACGTCCACAGTTGCCCAAGTCCAAGACAAAGTTCTATTACAACAATTTGTGGACGCTCTCCATTGCCAATATAGAGATGGTTGCGGCAACAACATTGACCCTCCCTACACGAGGCCATTGACATAGCCACGGCGTATCAGAAGGCCGGGCTTACTCGGATACACATTGGAAACCTGAACAAGCCATTACCAGAACACATTAATATCAAAACACCTCCATCTCGCTAGTCCTCTGAAGAACTTAAACAGGCAAAACCAGAGTTCCGAAACCCCCCGGCTGGTCCGACTCCAAGACAACTCCAGGGTTTTGACTGTGGTGAATGAGGGCCATATTGCACAATTCTGTCCAAAAAGAGTCAATGCTGAACCTATGGAGATCGGAGTAGTGCAGACCCAGGAATACCACAGCCGACGCCCAGTGTATACCATGAAAGTGACGGTTGACAGGAGAACCACCTAGGCTCTGATCGACAGTGGGAGTCAACAGACTGTAGAAATTCTATAAGTAAGTGTCATAAGTAAGAACCCCAGTGTGAATATACCAATCCTATGGGTACATGGGGATGTGTAGTCATATTGCTCCCGAATGATAAAGCTAGGCATACATGGGAAAACCACAGACATAAGAGGCGCCATTATGCCAGCCTTGCCTGCCTGGTTCTGATAGGAACGGATCTACCACAGTTCCATGAGCTCCTAGCTGAACAAGAATGGCTCCGGACAGCACCGTTTTTCAATGATGATCTCCAGTCTGCAACCAACCACAGAAAATAAACCTGCAGCGAGGTACGAACGGAGAAGACCCGTGTTCAAAGGAATTTGTGCACCACAGACTAGAAAAGTGATGTCCATATACCGTCCATTAGGACAGAAAGCCAGACCGATAAGACTCTCAAGAGAGCTCGAGAACAAGTCTGAAATAACCAGGTCTACAGTGGGAACGGATCCCCTTGGTTCAAAGAAAGAAACAGGTTGTACTATAGAATGATGGTGGGCCCGGACCAGAAAGAAAGGGAACAGCTTTTACTCCCTAAATCATATAGAGAGACAATAATGTGACTAGCGCATGACCACACAGTGGGAGGACACATGGCAGAAGATAAAACGCAGCCAAAAATCCTACAAAGATTTTATTGGCTGGGGATATACAGTGTGGTGACAAGGTATTGTCAAAGGTGCCCCACTTGCCAACTGAACATCCCCTAAATGCCCCCAAAGGCATCTGAATAGAACATTCCCCCCATTAAGGAGCCATTCCAGAGGATCAGTGTGGACATAGTCAGACCAATGGAGCCTAGTAGCCATGGTTATCGTTACTTGTTAGTAGTAATCGATTATGCAACCCGGTACCTCAAAGGTGTTCCGTATGAGGGGTACATCCGCCAGACAAGTATGCAATCTGTTACTGCTTATTTTGCAAGGGTCGGTATACCAAAGGATATTCTCTCGGACCAAGGCAGCAGTTTTATGTCAATGGTAATGAGGCAAGTCTCTTGCACGTTGAATGTAACACATCTTTGCACTACTGTATACCACCCACAGACCAACGTTCTGGTGGAAAGATACAAGATGATAAAACAGATGCTAAAAAAGCAAACAGAACCTAAAGGCCTTCACTAGGACAGAGCACTCCCATGTGTGCTGATGGTTCTACGCGACACCCCTCAGTCGCCAACTGGCTTTTCCCCATTCAAATTATTGTTCGGGCGACATCCAAGGACGATTCTGGACATTGTTAAAGACAAATGGGAAACACAGGAAGAGAAAACCCTTACCAAATATGTGAGCGATTTGAATGTCCATCTAGAACACCTAAGAGATCTGGCCCAGGAACAGCTGGGGCGTGCCCAACAAAAGCAAGACAACAGTACAACAAGGGCAGTCAAATTAGGTCTTTCAAGGTCAATGATAAAGTGCTTCTGCTGGTTCCCACCTGTGAGAACAAGATGCTTGGCCGATGGAGGTGACCTTATGTAATAAAACAGATACTGGGTCCGGTGAGTTACCTGGTCAGTCAGCCTGATCGAAAAAACCAAGGAACAGAACTACCACATAAACCTGCTCAAGCAATGGAAGGAGGCCCCTGTTACTCTAGCATTAACCCTATACCCTGAACAAACACCAACAGAACAGATGTTTCTGGTTGAGTCCAATGTAATCAAGGATGTACAATGGGGTCCAAATCTACCAAAGGACAAACAAGACGAACTTCTACAGAAGCTTAGTTCTGTTTTGCATGTCTTCTCTGCTTACCCTGGAGCACAAACCTAGTGGAACATGCAGTTTTGCCTTCCTGTTTTCTCAGTTTTTAAAGATATCTTTTTAACTTAAGGGGTTCTGTGAGAAACCTCAAGGTGTCTCACCCGCTAGTCCCTGGGGATCTATCATCCAGGTGGCCAGGACATGGCCATCACTTTTGGATCCAGTTCCTGGGGTTGGACAATTGCTGGAGGATCACCTGGATGAGGGGTCTTCGGGGAGTCGAAGTGGGACACCGGAGGGTGAGACGCGGTACCCCCTTCCCTATAACACCTTTTCCCCATCCTACCAGGTAGGATACCTAGGACCTCAACGCCCCCCTTTCCCGACACAAACACTTTCTCATAGACAGCCCACCGCGAACGACAACGGACTAACACCAGAGCTGTATACCTGACATGTCCCATCACCCTGGTCAGGCAATTACAGATCATTACACATACCTGACTTCCATCACACTTCCCCACACGGATAAAAGGCTGAGCACGAAAGCACACTCTGTGCGAGGCAAAACACATAAGGAGACAGTAGTTCCAAGGTGACAGTTTAATACAAGGAGAAATTCAGCGAGACCAGAGTAACCTTGACCTCTAAAGACTGTTACTTTCGTGAGCCTTGGAAAATAAGAAACCGAAGACCAGGAACTCAGGCTGATCAAACCTGCACAGTGTGCCTGAGGTACCCGCGGCTCTCCGGCGTCGGTAACTCAGGCAGGGAGGAGCAATTGCTGCAGTGGTACTGTCCTTGGCTCATACAACAAAGCAGCATCAGAAAAAACAGCACAGCCGGTGAGTCAGAGAGACTGATACCAAACCAGCTTGTGTTTTGAACCAAGGTTGCAAGTGGCAACTTTGTATAAAGAGAACAGTGTCTGAGGCCTTTGCGAGAAGCGGGGCAAATACACTTGGAACCAAAAGGAGCAGTTGAACTTTTATAATTGAACTTTGGGAGGCCAAATAAAGATACTATACACAGAGTGGTCCGGCGGCATGTATGCACTCATTTGAAAGTCTCTGTTACGTATCCAACTGATGCTGAGTGTGAGAAAAAGGAATATTGATATCGAAGTGGTCTTGCAACGGGTCAAGCTAAACCCTGTGCACATTCAAAAGTCTTCGATAATATAAAGGTGCATCACAATTAGTCTGAGCCTGGCTGACGGAGACTAATTGAGCTAAGGAAAGGGATCTGAGCCCAGCTCAGGAGGTTCCGGGGGGGGTGAACCGTGAGTCATCTAAGAAAGAATTCTCTAACATTGACATGAAAGAGATCTGAGCCCGGAAGAGGGGGATCCAACTTGGAACTTTTAATTTGAAAAGGATCTGATCCAGCGTAAATACCCAACTTGAATACAGGTGAAAGGAAAAGAACATTTACATACAGTTTTTGTACAGCAAGCCCTCTGAGTCAAGAGACTTGCAAGAAGTAAAGAGGCTTCGACACAGAAGGTCCTGAACTGTGGAAATTGAATTGTATCCTTGTGCCGAAGAAGTCAGAGTGTGTGCTTTGCTTGAGTGTCCCGCTTTGCCCCGTGCTGAAAACAGTGTTCAGCCAAAGGATCGAAAAAAGGATCGAATTGTCAAGATCCTCTGTCGATACTCCTGGTTCGTGGACTCTCCTCTCCCCCTCCTCCTCACCTGATGTCTCAGTGTCCGATGTTTGGATCTGTCTCTTCTGCCACAGAGCCTTTTTTTTTGTGAGTGGATAGGGTCTATCTCGGAAGGAAGCCACCCTGACCGAGGAATAAGAGTTCAAGGAGGGGGGCCCCTCTTCCGAAGTAAACGGAAAGGGGAAAAAAGCCAGTCGGCACAAAAACCCCTCTCTGGGCAATGTTGGTCGAGGTGTCCAGAAGGCAGTAACCTCTGTCCCAGGTGAAGGAAAACACTCTGATGGCACGGGTTGGAAGGCGGGTAGAACTTGATAACTGAAAGAAGAGAGAGAGGGAGCCAGCCGGAAGGAGATAAAAGAGAAGAAACGAAAACGAAACTATATAGAGGAAGAGGAAAAGATAAACTCCAGGAGGGAAGAGGAAATGCAGGCAATGAGGCTGGCCAAAACGATAGGAGGGCCGGTAACAAAAGACAGAAAGAAGAGCGGGGAGAAAAGAACGATGCGAAGGCACAGCGAAGCGGAGCAAAACTCGAGCAGCGTCTCACCCAAAGCCTGACGCGATAGGGTTGCAATGCGCAGGCTTCCGGATGCGACGCACAGAAAAGGCTTCACACGGCCGCACGTCCTGAAACGCTAGAGCGTCACTGGGAGATATGCGGGAAGCATGACGGAACAGTCAATGGCCGCTCAAGCGCCACCTGTTCCTTAAATGCCAAGGACTGCGGCGTGTGACACGAATGCCCTTTTTTCGAATCCAAAAGGACCGAAAAAAAAGGGTTGAATGCTTTTTTATTTATTTATTTATGTATTGTTTAGTTTGGTATGCAAAAAAAGTTTTTAAAAAAAGAAAATGGGGGTTTGGAGGAACCCCCCCATAAATAAAATAAAATAAAATAATTCAACCCTTTTTTTCGGTCCTTTTGGTGTTGAAAAAAAGGCATTCGATCCTTTTGTTTTTGATCCTATCACCTATAACAGCTGAAAACGTGGGGAAGTGAAGCCAACGGCCCGAGCATGCTGACATATCATTTTGTGAACACCTCTTTCTTTTTCATGAACATTACCCCCACATTATTTGTAATTTAGTGGTACAGATTGGCAATAGTTTTTTTTAAGTATTGGCCCTTTTATTTTGACGAGACTCACTAGGACTGCCTTATTATTATTTGATGGTTGAAGCTTGCTCCCATCTGTAGATTTAGGTTTAGATAGACGCTTAGCACACCCTTGCGAAAGTTAAAAAAACACCCGTGAACAGTGGTCACTTGTGTCTGTCTTACTATTGCCACCATGCGTCCCTTACAATTCCCCCTCTGCACTTACAAAAAGGCTGGAAGGCAATGTGCTTTGACTTGGAACGCGAAGAATTAATTCACACCTCATGTAAAGTTTGAAATAGACCTGTCTTGTGTCTCTACATTATTACAATAAAAAATTATCACAGTAAAAGACAAATAGAAATTAAACAGAAAAACATCACCATTAGCATTTCTCTATAACATTCTTCATCCCTACCAAGCCTTCACTGGGAATCACCAGGATGAGAGAGAGAATCCTTTGCCAACGGGAACAGGCTGTTACGCTACGGCAACAGAAAAGAACGTTCTCACGGAGTATCTCGCAATCACAGAATTCGCTTTGGCAGCGTTACAAGTTGCCTTGGAAACTGTTTGGGTCACGTAAATCAGCTAATCAGCTGATCCGACGTGCCTCACGTATACGAAAGCAACGCCCTCTTGTTCCTTAAAGCGAGTTGCCGCGGGAGCTTTGTTGCTGCTAATTGATTCGTTACGACGTTCCTTTTCGTAGCCTCCCTACGGCTTGTTTTCCATCAGATTACTCTCCGTGTATCCTGTTTCGACTTTGATCTACCGTTACCAGACCTTGGATCTGTTCCCTGTTTTGCAACCTGGATTGTCCTTTGGTATCTTGCCTCGGTTTTCAAATCCGCTCGCAGTCTCCATTACACTGCCGAGCCTCCGCTGAGCTCCCTGCTCAGACTGGCCTTCTGCCGGGTTACGGCACACCACTTCCCCACTGAGAACTGAATTCCAGCCCTCCTTCAGCAAGCGCCTCTGCTTTCAGTTGTTTCCGGCGTTACGCTCAGACCTGCTGTGAGCTACTTCAACACAACGCTTAAGGATTTCTCCTTTAATTCGTAAGTGTCCTCTTGCTGGTTGCTTGTCCTCTTGCTCTATCAGTGAAGTCCTATCTCCCAGTCCTGCTCACATTTAGGATTTCATTCTGCTCTACTACTTATTGACTGTGATTACTTTCTGGGAAGATGATGTGGATTTTCAACTAAGTGCATTACGAACGCTTTCCAGAATTGCACCAACCCAGTCCTAGGGCGTCCCTCGTGCCGTTCGGGTTGTCCTACCTATACTAACCTTCCCATTTGTTATTTTATCCTTTCATTGTCATTTCTCATTGGAACTCTGAACACTTACTGAATTGGCGCAGGACTTCCTCTCAAGGTCTTCATTTCTCCTATCTCAGGTACCAGCGGTTCTATAGTGTTAAACAGTTATATACTTCACACCAGGTTAGCATTATACTCAAAACAGTTTTTGTATCTTTTACAGCATTGGTTGGTGGTGCGCTCAATCCCGCTCTTTTGCATTATAGACTACTCTGTCTTGTTTTACATAATAAGCAGAGTGGTACGTCGTGAAAAAGAGCCCCTCTCTAAGAGGAAGCCTGATTCTTTGAAATCAGGGGACCTGGGTTTTCTGAAGACTTCTACGGCTCATCTTACATCTCGATCCAGGTCGGGGCCAAGCACACCTTCCGGTTCGGTGAGTAACACAGGCTAATGGAAACACATCTGCTTCAGTCAGCCCAGCCGGAGTTCAAAGTAAGAAGTTAAGAAGTGAAGTGACTTGCTCTTTCCCTGTCTGTGTGATGTCTTTCCCTCCAAATATAATCCAGTATTTTTCCAGAGATCTCTACCGTCAATAGAATCCCACAGCTGCAGGGCCATTGCAGCTAATGGACTCCACTGAATTTTTAAATCTCTGGATTCTCAGGAGAAGCCGAAAGACTTTGCTCTCAGCTGCAAAAAGAACGCAAAACACGTTTCATCTGAAGACATAAACAAGCTGTCTTTCTATGGCTCTAGCAAACGCACAGGGCCTCATCACGAGTTGGGCAGTAGCCCTTAAATGCGGTGGTAACGGGGGTACCAGGCATATTTAAGGGGCTGCCCAATCATGAGTATGTCGTGTTTACCCCAGCTCAGAGCCGGGGGTAAAGACGCCTGAAAAATGCTGATATTCAGTGCAATTACTGCACGGTAATACCACACAGCATAAGAACTGAGCTAGAAACACATTGTAAACAACAACACAATAAAACCAAAATAATCAGAATAACAAAAATGCAGGTAACATTTTGGATCCATGCAAATAGCCAATCCCACCAATTACCTGAATGATAAACAGTAACCTCCTTGGTCAACTTCAATTTGTGACCCGGCCCATGTGCCCGGGCCCATTCTACGTCACGTGACCACAACTCCAAGCGGCATGTGATAAGGTTAAATGTCATCAATGAGAAACAAACACGACCGCGAGATTTGAACACAGCGTAACGGAAAAAGAAAAACGAAGGCGGACCAACGCACAGCGGGGAATCTCGGTGACCACAGAGAAACAACGGCAAGGCACATCGGTAACCGATTGATCGATCGAATGAAGAAACAAACAAATGGAGAAAACAGCATTTTGTAATCTCGCAAGAAACATTAAGGCAATTCTAAACATCGATCTCACAGAGATTCCTAATATCAGCAAACTAATCACACAAGAAATCTAATTTACCAAGGAACTTATACATACAAATTAAGTTAACAATTGGATCTCGCACAAGGCAATTGTACAGAGCAAATAAATACAAGGATCCTCCTGAAGAACCGTCAGAATAGTGGATGGGGAAACACGTGTCGAGGACACAAACAAAACAAAGAGAAAGAGGAGAGGATACAAACAAGGACATATAAAGAATAAGGAGAAAGAGGACATAAATATAACAAGGAGAAAAGAGGACTCAAATAAAGCAAAGGAAAATACAAGGATATTAACAATTACAGAAAGAAAGAGGACTTGAACAAAGTAAGGAGAAATATTAAAGACTGACAGAGGACAACTGAACAAGTTATAATTGAAATATTAAAGACTGACAGAGGATAACTGAACAAGGTATAATTTAGAAACCAATAGCATACAGATAAACTGTAAGACAATAGATTACAGTGATTAACTATAGGCATAACTGCAAGACACATATTGCAGTGATCTATTATATGTGTGCTTAATAAAAAGGCGCCATTTCTATCAATACAGTATTCGTTTTTTGATTTCATCCCTTAAAACGCATTGCATGCTAAATTATGCTTTAATAGTAAATAATCAATAGTAGCTATATTTTGCAAAACTGCTTTTCTCATACATTTCATATCATTGTTAACACTGGAGCATGTCCTTGCGGCACGTGCACATTGTCTCTCTTCGAACACAGCTCGGTTGATTTCTTGCTGAGCCATAAATTGTTGACACTTGCTAACAAGTCACTTTGGCTGACAAGTCATGCTGAAACAAATGTCTCAATTGGCAATGTTGTAAGTGTAGAGTTTGTTCATGTTTTTATATTTATCATTTGTCTCCTGGCAAAATTGAAAATAAATGTAGCCCCAACTGAAGAATCTTTGTGAAGTTCTTGAAAGATTTGTTTTAATATTGGAGCAGGCCTTGGCACTGCTACCAGACATGGTATCAGTAAGTCCATTCCATTATGAACATCCAATAGGCAAAAGTAAGACGTATTAAGGATTTCTTTGGCAAACTATTTCCAAATATTCTGTTTTTAAGTAAATTTAATGTGCGTAATTCTTATTTCCTTTCAAATCTGTTTCTTCGTGCCTGCTGGGACTGGCTTTTTGTCATTGTCATCACTTGATTTATGACTCACCTTCTCAATTTTCATCACTTGCACATTGATCCATTGTACAACTGTGGCATTTTGGATTGCTTTCTCCATTTCTTTTGTTTTTGATAATACATTTTATTGATTAGAGACAAACAAACGAACAACATAAGCACACTGTCGATACAGGTCATTGATTGTTTCCCACCGTTATTACAGACAACATTTCAAATCTGAGTTCACTGCCCCTTCACAGGAGCTACATTTGATTCTCCCGCTTTATTGGTACCCTGGATGTCGAGGGGCACCACATTCTCTTTTCTTGTCCGCTTATACAGAGTCACCTTTCAATGAGCGTCTTCCCACTTTTGCCATACCTTCTGCGCCTTGGCCGGACATCCTCTGGCCGTGTATACCCTGTGGTCCATCGCAACACAGATGTCTACGTCTGTCGTCCATTGTCCATAACTCGGAGTCTCCTCCGACCCCCATTTCTGAGCAATGTTTCTTTTGATAAGTGCGGTAGTGGTGAACACAAACAGTTTTTCATATTTTGTCAGGTCAACTTCATCGTCTATTCCCAACAGTAGCAGCTTAGGATCTCTGGGGATCTCTTTACCTAGGACTCTAGATAGCTCGTTGCAACATGTGTCCCAGAACTGCTGAATGTGTGTGCATGCCCAGAGTATGTGAAAGAAGGTACCTTCCTCTGTTTTGCATCGCAGGCAGGTTGGGTCATTTATCCTTCCCCATTTGTAGAGAGCCACTCTAGGATAGTATACTCTATGTAGTATCTTTAACTGAATCAGCCTGAGCCTTGACGATATGGCTACCTCCCTAGGAAACATCAGAGCCATGACCCATTCTTCCGGTAGTATTGCACCCACATCAGTCTCCCATTTGGTCTGTAGTGCTCGCAATTCTGTCGTGCCAAAGGAGGTTATGGCACTATATAGGACCAATGTCACTTTTTGAGTGATTCGCTCCGGGAAAAGGTTCCTGTCACGGATGATGGGAACCAGCGGATTATCCTCCAAATCTGATAAATCAACGTCCACCTCCCCTTTCTCCTCACCTGTCTCTTTCGAAATGGTTTCTCGTCTGGAGGCCTTGTTCTTGGGCTTCTTCTTCTTTGTGAAGAGGTACGGCCGTCCGCGGGAAGAAGCCACCCTGATCCCCTGATAAACAGGGAAGCAACCGGCCCCCGTCCCGCAGAAACCAAGGCGAGAGGAAAAAAGCAGCCGCTAAAAAAAAACTCTCTACGATGTAGTTGGTACGGATGCTGTGCTGGAAGAGATGACTGGAGAGCCCGGGAATGCAGGAAAAAACCAGAGCAGGAGAATCGAGGTAAGTCTCTCGGTGCGGCAGGAAGCTGGATAGTCCGGAGATGCTGATACTGAACTAGGAGCAGTGCGAGGGACTGGAATGGAGGTACCGCCAGGAACCAGGAACGAGATCCGGGAGAAAGGAAGGAGAGGAGAAACCCCGAAAGGTAAGAGGACCGAGAGGACGGAAAGGCAGAAAAAGGGAAGGAAGGGGGAGAAGCTGAGTGAAGGGATACCGCGATAGACTCCGCGGAAAATGGCAACAGGAAAAGGCACGAAAAACAAAGTAGCACGGCAACCAGGAAAAGGAAACAAAGTTGCAACGCACAGAGCCCAGAGGAGGGCGTGGTTAAATACAGAAACAAGAGAAAAAGACTAGACCGTCAAACCAGGAAGTGAAAGGAAAAACACAGAACAATCTAATGGCGCCGCCAACGCCAAGCCTTCCATAACCGCCAGCGACCACCAAAAGACGGCGGCATGACAGTTCCTTTCTATTGGGGTGAATTCCTGCAATGCGGTCATATCAGGGAGATTGCCCTGTAGTGCGTGTTGCAACTGAGTGTAATGATATTGTTCGGTTTGGGGAAGTGCGAGGCTGAGCGCCAGCTCCGAGAATGGAATTACGATGCCCTCATTCACGACATCACCCAATGTTAGTGTTCCATGTTGGGACCAGAGCGGCCATTTGGAAAGATTATATGCACCTGGGAGATTTCTGTTGTTCCACAGTGGTTGGGCTAGCGACAGCTTGTTGCCCCATCCCACAAATTTGTGTGCGTCCGTCCAGATTTGGGTTAGGTGCGTCCGCATATTGGAGATGTTTGGGCGGGCCCTTTTCCTATAAAGATATAGCATGACAGGCTTTTCGGGAGTGTCAGCTTCTAATGAGCGGTTATGCGGCGCGGATTTGTCCCAGTGCAATTGGTCATTTACAATTGTCAATTGGCTGGCCCAATAGTATGTCTGTATCCAGGGAAGCCCTATTCCGCCCTCCCAAATGGATCTTTGGAGCGTGGCAAGTGCTATGCGGGGGGGCCATCATTCCACAGCAGCTTTCGGATTGATTGATCTATTTTCCTGAATACGTTTGGGGGGACGTGAAGTGGGGCATTTTGTAATATATATAGGAGTCGGGGCAGGGACATCATTTTAAAGAGCGCTGCTCTGCCTAGTAGCGTCAGGGGGAGGGATGCCCAGTGTTGGGAATCTTCTGCGAGTCTCGTCATCACTGGATGTAAGTTTCTGGGGACATAATCATTAAGATTATTTGTGACGAGTATACCCAGGTACTTGAACTGCTCCCTTTCAACCTGATAGGGGCATTGTGGGGGTATCGCTTGTTCTCCCTGCCCTAGCGGGAACAGGATGGACTTAGCCCAGTTAACCTGCAGGCCGCTGAAGGCGCCATATTTTTGTAGCAATCCGGTCACTATGGGACAGGATCTTGCTGGATCGTACAGATATACAAGCAAGTCATCCGCATATAAGGACACTTTGGGCCTCATTACACGGACGGCGGTAAGGGTTAACGGTCACCGTTAATGGCAACGGTGACCGTTAACCCTTACCGCCGTACTACGTGGTCCCTTAGCGGGTTGGTGCTTTAACGCCTGCTTTTTGCAGGCATTAAAAACCAACCCGCTAAGGGACCTCGGAGCTAATTACGGCACCGCAAAATTGCGGTGCCGTAATTAGCGCCTTCCCCATTCCCATAGAGCCCTATGGGGCAGAAATGGGAATGGGGAAGGGCAATGGCGGAAGGGGGATTTACCGCCCCACCAACCTTGGAATGGGGCGGTAAATCCCCTTTCCGCCAAGGCGGTGCCGGTATTTTACCGGCATGAGCCATGGCGCTAATAGCGCCATGGCTCACCGCCTTCCGTGTAATGAGGCCCTTTGTCTTCCCAGCTTTCTGACCAGTGGAAGCCCTTCCATGTCTCATTGCCTCTCAATAGTATCGCGAGTGGCTCGATTGCTATCGCGAATATCATGGCTGACAGAGGGCATCCTTGCCTGGTTCCCTTTCCTATTTCAAAGGGGTTTGATATATAACCGTTTACTTTTGTGACTACTATTGGTGCTTTATACAGTAGTTTGACCCAGCTCATGAATTGGGGCCCAAATCCCATTTGTTGCATTATCTCCCAGATCGCTTCCCAGTTTACCGAATCGAACGCCTTTTCAAAATCTACCGCCAACAGGGCTAGTGGGCCCTGAATGGTGGGCGCGTTTTCTATCGCCGTATGTAAACGATGTATGTTCATGCACGTGGATCTTTGTGGCATGAATCCACATTGATCCGGGTGAATCAAGGAGGATATAATTGGCTGAAGTCGGTTAGCTAGTGTTTTCGCTAGGATTTTAGTTTCGGTGTTGATGAGAGAAATTGGTCTGTAAGAACTGCATCTATCCGGGGCTTTGTCTGCTTTGGGTATTACCACTATAGTGGCTTGTCTCAGGTCTCGTGGGAGGAATCCCTCACTGTGGGAAGTTTCATACAATTTCAATAGATGTGGTATAATTATGTTTGTACCTATTTCTTTCCACACCTCTACCGGGAAGCCATTGGGCCCCGGGGTTTTCCCGGGTTGGAGGTCCGCTATGGCTGCGGACAATTCGTCCTCCGTGATATTCGTGTCTAGGAGGGCAGTTTGCTCGGGTGTTAGAGAGGGAAGGGTAACTTCCGCTAGGATTGTGGTATCAATGGGGGAGGTCGGTGCTTTGTAGAGCTCCCTATAATAGGAGGCGAACCCCTCCGCGATGTCCCGGTCCGCTGTTAAGAGTGTGTCCCCCTGTGTCCTAATCCCCCTGACATGTCTGAGCCCTTCATCTCGCTTCTCCAGCCATGCCAGCATTTTGCCCGATTTATCCCCAGTTTTGTACACTCTAGCCCGCATTGCTGTGTGCGCCTGTTTGGCGTTGTCGAGGGCGATGTTCGGTTTCTCCATTTCTTGCTGTAAGTCCCAAATGGAGACCATTGGTACTTGCAATTACACCAGCCAGGCACATCCAGTACATAATCAGTAAAACAAACCAGAATCAGACATATCAGCATTGCTAATCATTCTCTTAAATAACACTTTTCAGCAGGAACATACTTCCATTTTCTCTGGCCAGGTTTCATGACCAGACTTGGTCTCTGCCTACAGCAATTATCTCTGTGGATACAGGTGGGCCATAAGGCTTCTCTACCCACACTTTTGCACCCGGTACCATGTGGTCTGATGAACCAAACCCACGATCGCCCTGAATAGTTAATACACTAAGGGGGCTCTCCCTTTTTGATCATAGACAATTTTAGAGGTATGACAGTCAATTGGGCTATCCTATCTCGTACATGGATAGGCACAATCTGATCTCCACAGTTCATCAAAATAAATGTCATCTGTCCTTGATAGTAAGCATATATCACTCCTCCCAACACTTGAACGCCTTTCAATGTTAATCCAGATCTAGGAGCAATTAATCCCATATGCTCTGAGGGAATTTGTACTCTACTCCCTGTCTCAATGACTACTCTATCTCTGGGTTCCAGTCTGATTTCTTTCTGAGCATTCAAATCTACTCCTGTAGATTCTGGAGTTGTTCGATAAGGGGCTAAAGCACCTGGTGTCAGTTCCCAGTACATCAGTGTCTCTGTAGCTAACTGAGTTTGCATCTGTACAGTAGGCGGCAAAAGGTGTGTTAAAGGAGTTTCACACTCCGCCACAGGTCGATTATTCAAAATCTTAATGGCATCAAAAATGTGCTCATGCCAGCCTACTAGGCTCCCATTCCCTGATTTATGTAATTGCTCCTTCAGCAGTCCATTCATTCTCTGAATGAGGCCTGCCCCTTGGGGGCGGTAAGGGACATGGTAGAGCCATTCAATATTTGTCTCTTGACAATACTCCTGAATTAGTTTACCTTTGAAATGTATGTCATTGTCAATCTGAATTTGCAAGGACACACCATAATGCAATATAATCTGGTCTAGCAACTTTATGGTGTTAAACTCTGTAGCCCTCTTGCATGGCAACAACATCAAATATCCTGAAAAAGTATTCACAATAGTAGATGCATATTGGCAGCCTTACTGATTGGCATAGGCCCAATATAATTAATCTGCCAGATTTAACCTGGTAACTTGCCTCTTCGCAAAGTGCCTGGGACAGTGAAGGGATGGGCCTATGCCGCTGATGTTGACACACCGGACATTGCAAAATAACTGTTTTCACTACTTCTAAAGGGATCCCAGGATATCCGCATTTATGCTGAGCACACTTGGCCAGACCCCCAAATACTCCTCCTGAGCCTCTGCATCCACAGATGAAATATTGGTGTGTTCATCTGCAACAGAATTAAACCAATATTCTAAGGAGTCAGTAGTACAGTGCGCATCCACATGATACACTGTTACTTCACTTTGTGATAGCATTTCCCATATGTCCTGCCACAGTTCCCTTCCGCACAATTCTTTTGAATGTATTTTCCAAGCATTCTTTTGCCATGTTGGCAGCCACATAGCTAGCCCATTGGCCACTGACCATGAATCTGGTACAAATGACATTGACCAGGTGTCCCTTGTTTCAAAGCTTGATAGACTGCAAAGAGTTCTGCAAACTGACTGCTCTTCCCTTTCCCTGACATTGTCAAGATTGTTTTGTCTTGGGATTATATGTGTAAGGAAGGCATGGTATTAAACAGTGAAGACAGACACAAGGGATCACAGTTCAAGGGTGTTTATTGAACTTCAATGGGTTGGTAGAACGCCTATCTAAACCTAATCTAAAGATGGGAGCAAGCTACGACTATCAAATAATAACACAGTCCTAGTGGAGTCTGTCAAAATAAAAGGGCCTATACTAATAAACCTATTGGCAATCCTTCTAAATACAAAATGGTGTGGGATATCAATGTCTGCAAAAGAAAAATGTTCAAGAAATGATATGTCAGGATAGTTGAGCAGTTGGCTGTCATTCCCCACGTTTTCAGCACAGGGCAATGCGGCACATGCGGGTTTCAAATCCACACTGTGGCTTCTTGGACACGAGGTAACAGTTCAAGACATAGGCATCAGGGCATTCCACCAAAGTCTCTCTCGCAATGACAGTCTCTTATTGCCGAAGGCCTGATGTAACAAACACAAAAGTTATTTTCCTTTTTCAGGGTTTTCACATTCACAAGTTAAAGACTGGTCTCCCTCCTTTGGGCTTGGACCACAGATCCCCCTCGCTCTGGCTTAAACCCTTTTTTTCCACAACGTTCAAAACTTGATCTCCCTAGTTCGGGCTTGGACCACAGATCCCGCTTGTCCAGGCACAAATCCCTTTTGATACCAGAATCGAAGACTTTCAAATGGGCGATGGGCTTTGCTTAAACCGTTGCAGGAATACTTTGATTCACTTCACACAATTACACTTCACCTTTGTCAGGATACCGTACAGAGACCTGAGCATAGTCACAGTGCTGGACCACTCTGTCAACGGTATTGTATCTTTCTTTCTTATGTTCAAACCTTCACCAGCAATTTAGCTATACTCACGTCTTTCATCACACGTGTTTAACAATGTTTGTTCCAGCGCTCGTATTACAATGTTGCTGCTTGCAACCTTGACTTCAACACAGACCAGTCTGGCATCGATCTCCCCAACTCACCGGCTGTGTTGTTCTCTGTCACTTCTTTGTTCTTGGAGCCAAGGGCGATACCACAGCATCTGCTGCTCCTCCCTGCCTTGGTCAGTTACGCAGGAGGGCCCTTGGTATCTTGTCACAAAGAATAGCCATTGAATGAGCCAAAGGTGTTTTATATAAGATTCTTTGTTACTATTTGACTGGTAGTACCATGGTTGCCCTCATTGATAAGGGCACCTACTATGTATATATTTTAGGGGCTGCACAACATTTGCTTCAAAGGAAGTTGTATTATGCCCTTTTTTTGAATATCGTTAGTTTAACAGAGTAGTCACACAGGCACTGTCTGAATACTGTGAAGCTGCTGGAATTTCCCATGCAGCCAGCAATTACAAATCAGGAATTGTATATTTCACACATATATCTGCATCACTACACCTTCATGAATGTACTTTTTGCAAATACCCATATCGTGGGATTCAATTTAGTGAAATGGTTACGTCTAAAATACATTTCCCTTACCTTTTCCCACCTGGCATCCATTATCATTTTATTTTTCATTTCAGCAGCTTTATTTCTACAAGAAAGTTATAAAAGCAGCACACAATAAATAATACATCAACATCATAATCACTTATCACACAAGAAACATACAGTCAAAAGCAAATTCATCTTATCACGTGGTAAAAGCAGTTTAAAAAGCAAGGAGATTCCTCCTCAACAAAGCATTGGGTTAATCACTGGGTGATTAAAAGAGGCCAAACTAATTCCTTAGCATTTTTCAAATGAATTTTTCCTGCACAGCTCAGATAGTTGTTGGTAGCAAAGACGGCCAAAGCGTCTGCAGAATCCAGGCATTTAGTCATTGCTTCGTTTAGTGTCCTGCAACCGTGATTTAAAAAAGGGATGTAAAAAAACGCTTCCTCAAGGGCTTAGTCCCTGGGCACAGGAATAGGTAATGTTGCACAGTGTTGGTCGCCTCACAGCAAAGAATACATGTTGTGGAAACTGCATCTGTCCATTTGTGCTGTAGTGCGGCTGTGGGCAAAATGCCAGTGCAGAGCTTTAAATACAAAGCCCTTTCCCACCTGGAGGTGACATAATCCAGGTACTCTTCGCAACCGACCCGTTTCTTAATAGCAAGGTATTGGCCAGTTGCTCTGAGACCCAGTATTTTTGCCAGGATATCACGCTGGGCCTTAGCCCCCGCTGCGCTCTTGATCACTTCCTTTGACCCAGATGTTAGTACAGAAGCGTTAGACCAATACTCCCCCAAGCCCAGCTGTGCCAAATAATATTTCACGTTGACAGCCCACTTCAGAGATCTGCTCCCTTACTGGGACAGAGCATCCAAGAGTGCCTCTTTATATTTGCGGAGATGGTCATTTGACCATAAACGGGCCCAGGAGAGGATCGGGTGCAATTTGCAAATCTTCTCTAACCCTTCTAGACCAGTTTCCAGTAACACTGGACTGTTCGGGGCAGTGTTGGGCAATGCAAGTATGCTTTTTTAAAATGTGCTCTCTGCCACTACAAGGGGCTGAATTTCCATTTGTCCCCAAAGTTATGCCCCATACAATGCTGCATGGCATGCTTGATCTTTATAAGCCTCCAGAGAGACCCATACTGCCCCATTCCCATGATCCTTAGTGAATCTAGCAAGAGTCCACTATACCTAACCAGTATTAACTTGGCCTTCTCAACCTGCATATTCTAGCCAGATGTGGCCATTACTCTCATTCCTAGATCATCGTATGACTCGACTTGCTTAATCGTACCATCCTCCAAAGAGAGAGTTAGTGCCTTCTGCTTCTTCCTGGCGTTGGCATTGAAAATCATAGCCTTGGTTTTACTAATATTCAGGGAGAGCTGGTTCCTTTTGGTAAAAGCCACAAAGATATCCAATTGCTTACGGGTGTCAACTGGTGTTAGGGACAGAAGTACTGCCTCGTCTGCAAACAACAATGCTGCATTCACAATTCAAAGTGGGATGCAGCCATTTACCTTCAAGAAGCTATTTAGAAGACTCAGATATGATTTTCATTCTTGAGTATTCAATGCGTTTATCACTACAATGCAATGAAGCTAATCTATGGGTGCAATTGCTGTTTCTTTTTCCAGTTCACTTCTTGTGTACCATGTGTAATAATGTCATGTGTTAGATCATTCTTATAGTTTTCAGCCCTGAAGATGGACTTTGATGATGCAATAAAGTGATTGAGTTGTAAAACAATGTTCATGAGACATGAAGTTGAATTATAATCAACATATAGTGAAATGTTTTGAATTTTCATATATACTTTGACTCAACCTGTTACCAGGGGATAGAGAGAGAGCTTGGTAGGCTAGGGGGCAACTCTGAACTTTTTTGTGCACATTTTTTTCTTACATCATCCACAATCTAATGGCATGATCAAAAGATTCAATAGGAGATTGAAGAAGTTGGTCCAGATGTGTGGCATTTCAAGAGAGAGCTGATTAAGTTAATTGTTTCTTACCGAACTACTCCCCACAGTGTAACGGATGTATCTCCTTTCCAATGAATGCGAGGAAGATTGCCCTGCTGTAGGTTGTGTCCTGGATGGATGAGAGATGAAGGAAGACAATACATAGGGGATGATGGAGTGCAAAGAGAGTTATGAAAGAGAGTAGAAGAAAATCAAATGTAGACAACAAGGCAAACAGATGACAATCAGGGTTAAAACAAGGTGCCAAAATGCATGGAATACAAAAGGGAGATTGGGTCAGAATAAAGTTACCTGGGAAAACGGTTAAGGGGAGTGTCAAGATTTTCAAGTCCCAAAAGAGTGAGTGAGTGAGTGTAGGGGATTGTGTGTGCATTTAGAAAATGGGGACAGATGCGATGACTTGGATAACATCTAGTCATGGTGGAAGAAGTGAATGTGAAGAAGGAATGAGCGGTTCATCGCAGGAGTTGGTGGAAGATCATAGAGAGAATGAGCAGAATGATACTCCTGTTGTCAAGGAGAATCAAGTACAAGGGAACACAAATGAGGTTGTGCAAGATGAAGGGAGTGATGAACATGTAATGCAATCCAGAGGAAGATCAAGATCCATATTAAGGGGTTCGCCTGTGAAATGTATAGATTATGTAACGCACTAAAGTTCTGTTCCAACATGTTAATGTAAAAGAGGTAGATGTGTTGCATCCTTGGCTTGCCCAGGTCTCCCTTTCCTCGTGAACTGCACGAGCCATGGAATGTTCGTTGTGATGACAGTTTGGACTGAGGGTGCGGCTCTGTTCCCCTGGCCACGTCTCTGTGATAATTGAAGACTTGTAAAACCACTCTCTCACATGTGCCTATTCATTCCCCCAAACACCCATTGCTTTGTACGATGCCATACAATACTTGCCAACATTCTGTGACCAAAAAGATGTAGGATTTTTCAAGTTTCAAAAATATCATTTAGCATAACAATGACATAACAGGAAATTACAAAACATACATTGTTGGCACCACTGGAGCATTCTAAAATGTGCAACCCATCAAACAGCACAACATGGAAAG
Source organism: Ambystoma mexicanum (assembly GCF_040938575.1). Lineage (NCBI taxonomy): Eukaryota > Metazoa > Chordata > Amphibia > Caudata > Ambystomatidae > Ambystoma > Ambystoma mexicanum. The sequence continues at coordinate 1,328,912,553 of NC_090921.1, read as the reverse complement.
ATGCTCAAATGTTTAAAATGTAGAATTGTGGTAATGGTATGTTAACACCAAATTCAATTACCTAACTTCACAGAAAATCATAGCTCTCAACCATTTGTGTCGCGAAGGCGGGTGAAAACACCCGATTTTAATTTTGGCGGTTGAAAGGCCCATTGAAACGAATGGGTTTGCAGGAGGCTTGGCGGGTGAGTCAGCTGTTTACAAGGCGGGTGACACCCGCCAAAAGCGTGTGGGTTGAGAGCTATGGAAAATAATCACACAGAGCTGGTAGGCAATGTTTACCACTGCTCTGTAGCAGCAGCTTGGGCAGTACAAATTTATTCCTGCAGTGAAGGTTGGACACTGAACAACATGGAGACTGATACCCTCATCAGTCTGAAAGGCAGATGCTGTGTATGGTGGTACGCTCTGCCACTTGCCTTCACTGGTGGTTCACAAAAGGTCTGTCCCGGCAAGAGTGCAGGGCAGACTCATGTAGCGGCAGTGGTGGAAATGGAAAAAATGTGATGGGGGACCCCACAACACAAGGGCCAGGGTGGGGAAGGAGTTTGGGGGTGGTGCCCGAGGGGGCGTGGCTCTTAGTGGACATCCAGCAATGCTAGAATACGCAAATAATTAAATAAATAAATAACGCCCGCGGCGGCAGCATTGTTTTTTACTGCAGCTTTGGCACTGGTGTGTATGCACAATGCTCGCTACATATACAACTGAAAGGAATCAGTTCTACATGTAGCGAGAATTGTGCATTACATACCAGTGCCAAAGCCGCCGTAAAAGGCAATGCAGCCGTCACAGGCGTTATTCCCAGCGCGGTTCAAGGGCTTGGGTGGCTGACTCTGGCCGGATCCCGAGATCCGGCTCCATATCTGGTGCTGGATCTCGGATCCGCCGAGAGCCGGCCCAATGACCAGCACTGTGTAGCGGTCAGTTCAGTGGATTGATCTGAACCCATCACTCAAATGTATCGCTTACCCGCCCACCTCACAGACAGATGAATTGCCTTAGTCACATAAATTACCTGCCACTGTAAAAAGCAGCAGGATCTGTCCCCCAAATCTTTAGGCGGTAGGATTGTTCAAAAGGCAGAAGCCTACGGCCTAAATCAGTAGGGTTGGCAAGTATGTGCCATACACCACTAGCAGAGTTTTCCATTTAAATGTGCTCTTAAATGTGTGGCTTTCCATTTAAATATGCTGTGAAATGTGTAGCTTTCCATTTAATTGTGCTCTTAAATGTGTTGCTAGTCGGGGCAGGGAGACGTGCTAAAATGTATTTGACAGCTCCCAGTGCAGCAATCCCCACCCAGCATCTTTCTGCTCGATCACGGCTCTAACGTTGATGGAGAAGGTTGTGGCTGTGAGTCCTCCAAATGCGCATGGGCACGAAGCCGGAGTGACGGAGTCCCTGCACAGACAGCTTATGCCCTGCGCCGTACCCAGGCGAGAACGTCGAAAACAGAAAGTAAAAACAGACGTCTCTGCCTCTCTGCTGGCCGAAAGCAGGGAACACATTTCCAGCCGGACGGATTTCAGTGAAACACCCTCCTCCTCCCTCAGGCCCCAATATACACCCACCTCCTCCTCCAAGTACGTCCACGGGTGGGAAAAAGAATGGAGGTTGGACAGGGGCACCCCTCAAAACAGACCCCCACTTCCGGGCTTGCCACGGAACTATGAAATCTTGTGGAATGAAACAAATAACAGTCCGTTTCCATCAGGGTGAGGGTGAAAAGCAGGAGGATAGAACAACACTCCTTCTGCCTCTCATGGATGAAGTTTGTTTCCTCATGAAAGGCTAACACAAGTGGTTTTATTTTTGTAACATCCCCAGTCTCTTCTTGGCAGAGCCTAACCTTAGGTGCCCAAGCGTTTAAGCCCTATGCATATAAATAAACATACATATTTCCCACAAGGACCAAAAAAACAGGTTTTTAGGCACCAGTGCGCAAGCCTGGGAAATTCCGCTACATTATTGTACCACTTGTTAATTTTTCCCTTGGGCTTTTTGCAGATCGGTGAAGAAATCAAAGAGGAATACACGTATTTATTGTCGAGTACTTTAAATAGCATATCTTGCTATTATTCAACTTGAGGCTGGGGCCACAGTGGTACAGTATAGTGTTTTGTACCCAAATACATGGAATCGGATACTGCAGCCAAGAGCGGAGGGAAGCGGAAATCCCAGAGAATGTTGAAGAGGTAAGTACATCGAACGAGGGGTGGCCAAGTACGCAACATGCATGGAGGTGTGTATTTTTGTTGCATTGTCAATCGTGGAGCATTGAGACATGCCTTACAGTCGCATCGTTCCCACTTGTTGACTGATCCTGGGCAGATCGATGTATCTTTATGTGGCATAGTTAATTTTTCATTCAAAAATTGGGAATAGTTAGAAACCTTCCCCAATAAGCTTTTTTTATTTTATGAAATGAGTGTTCATTGTAGCGTATATCATAGTTCAGTGGATTGCACGTCTGCAGCAGAGAATGTGTGTGTGTTTAGCAGATCGCCCCCTGCAGGGATCTTTGCCACTTGCATATCACATTTTCCAAATTGTGTAAAGTCATCTCTGGTGTTAATACATCTGCTGCATGAATCTATGCGGAACTGTTGGGTCATAGATTCGAATCCTAGTAAGGTAGCCCAGGGTTATAAACAACGCAACATTTGTTGCTAGGCGCTCTTATTCAGGGCCGTAGGTTTTAATGGATGCCGAGCAACTTAGCCTTGCACCCTTTTGTGACTACAAAATTAATTAGGTCCTAGTTACAACTCTCCAGAGAAAATTAATGTCATCGTTTGTTCTAGGTCAATAGCCTACTACTCCATTAGTATTATTGGACAGTTTTTCTTTTTAAATTGCAGTCGTGCGTTGTGTACAGTACATCCTTGTTATAAGTATTAACATTTAGGTCGATGTGTAAGACTTTGGTGGATGTTGTGTACTGAGGTGTTTTGAAGGTTTTTCAGGGGTTCTCGTCCAGGCTGCAGGTGTAGTTGGTGGTACTGTTCGACGCCTAACTGGTTTCTGAACCATGGTAAATTTGGGATCCTTATCAGTGAATGTGATTGTGCCATAATATTGAGGCAACCATTCAGTCATCTTCTTTTGACTAGATCTGCTAAGTTTTTTTTTTTAGTTTGGCCTTATAGTTGGCGCTAAAGCACCACCTATAAACCGAACGTAATGTATCGCAGTACAGGTAGGAGGGAGAGGACATGTGAGAAGGGACACACATATTGTTGGTGTTGCTTTGTTATCTAGCCAAGCATTGACTGCCCATGCTAATCCCTATGGCCATTCCACGCACTACCTGCCGCTCCCCACCCAGAACACACCCTCCTGAGATCGCTTTGAGCTCACTCTATCAAACCTTTGGCTTGCCAGTGTTTTTTCTAAGCAGTCTGCTGATATTTAAAGGCTTCTTTGCAGCTGTAAAAAGCTACTGTAACTAAATTGTCTTAACCAAGCATGCTTTGGGCCACTTGATTTATCTCTTCCATTTTCTGAAGTCCTGTCAAACACAAGCAACGACAAAGCCAACAGTTTTGGCTTGAGGTGTTGGATAAACATTTGCCAGGTACTGACATCATATGCCCAGGTAATCACTTCATTTTCCAGCTGTTGCAATCAAATGGTCCGATACTACCATTACTTGAGTGCCTGGCAAATGCCTAGCCCATACCTAAACAAAAGCCCAGATTTTTGGCTTTGCCAATGCTTGTTTTATTTTCTTACTCAAATTACACTTTATTGTATTTTTGCTACAAATTCTGGCAAAACGACATGGACAGCGTTAAAGAAAGAATACATTAGTACAGCCATGACAGATGTTGCATACTGTTACAGTACATCATGAGGCAAAATGAAAACTCCATGACAGTAATTATACAAAAGAAGGAACCTTTGTGGGCTATGCTCTGTGCGGCTATATAGCTTGTCGCTGTCAGAACCAAAATGTCAAAATTCCTTTTCCTTTTACCTCCCCCACACCCACTTCTCACATCAGGGATCGCTACAGATTAATATGGACATGTCCAAGCGCTGTTTTTCTTGTTGGTCTGTTTGACCTATCTGCAGGTTAAGCTGCACAGTTCTGGGGGACATTTTGCTGTTAGTCTTTCTTTCTCGTCCGATCATAGTTTCAAACATTTGTCAAACTATTCAATCTTCTGTTGGGCATTGGGTCACCTTATCTTAAGTACGTTGCTCTGTGTGCTTATGTGTTTTTGTGTGCTGCATAATATTCAAGGAAGGGAAGCCAGGTCATGTCGATGTGGGAGTGCGATTCTAACATCGCAGCTGTGATGCTTTCCATCTGTTATATCTCGTGTGCTTTGGTCAACAACTCTCTTTTCAAAGGGAGCGTGCTACACTTCCATCGGATCGTCAGGCAAACTCTTGCTGCTAGGAGCAGGTTCCTGGACATGTGCGACAGCACTGTGTGTTCCTCTCCCGCTTCCGTTTCCACCCCCAAACAATAATAGCAGTGGAGATAGGTTTCTGTGTATCCCATCAATAGCCTGTATCCACCCCAGGACTTCTTTCCAATATGTCTGGACCTTCTGACATCTCCACCACTGGTGCCAATAATCAAAAACCTCTGTGCATCGTCTCCAGCAATGTGGCGAAGCCCCTTGGTACATTTTAGCTAATCTTTGTGGGGTTAGGTGCCACCGCAATAGTAGCCTCCGTTGTGCATCTTGTACTGCATTGCAATTGATGTTGACCAGACTGCTCTATTCATCGCTGTCCAGGCTTTCTCGCTAACCTGCAAACCCAGCTCTGTGTCCCATTTGCATTGTGTGTTTAGTTTTGGAAGGTGACCTCTGTTGATAAAAGAAGAATATAAGCATGCTATCAGCCCTTTAGAGGTTTGACTCTTGTTCAAGACACTATTGAATGGGGTTGGTGGCCTGCTGAGGGTGTTGGCCTAGCATGGGTCTAACAGCACGCGTCTAAGCTGTACATAACACAGTGGGGAGATGGTAATAACTTGTAGATCCGTTTCTAGTTTCTGCTTTGTTATGAAGGAGACCTTCTTCCACATCTGTCCTGCCCTTACCAAGCATCCCTCATACTGGTGCTGAAAACCACTCTGGTCTACTAATACGTTTCTTAAAGTGGCCCCCCATATACAACTGAGTGGCGACAGCCAGGTCGTCACTCCTCGCATCTTTGTTGATGGATGCCAGATGGACCACAGCGCTTCAAGCACAGGGTGTTCGCAAATCCTACGTGGCATGTAACCCATGGGGACCCAAAGCCATTCGCTTAGGGTCACTGGTGTAAATAATTAATTTCGAGGCCCACTCATTTTCGTTTACCCTCAATTGGTCCACCAGCACCTGCAGTTGGGATGCTCTATAATATTCGAAAAGGTCTGGGAAGTTAATGCCTCCCTTGTCCTTTGGTGTCATAAGGGTTGTGTATGATGTTCTGGGCTTCTGGTCTGCCCACAAGAACTTGAGCAGGGAACGCTTGACTTCTGTATGGAACGAATCTGGGATCACTGCAGGGAGTGATTGGTAGAGGAACAGTAGTCTTGGGAGTATATTCATTTTAAATCGATGTAAAGCGTGCTGTCCAGGACAGCACCAGTTTGGACCACTTCTGTAGGTCTGCTTGATTGCGTCCCATAGGGGTGTGAAATTTGCACTGAACAGGTTGGCAAGGTCTTTAGTGATCTCTATCCTTTTGTAGTTGGAATCCCCCTTCTGTGATTCAGTGACTTGGGAGGGCGAAGGGCTGCTTTAGTGAGAGGGCTACAATCTTATTTAGGTTGATGCAGAATCCTGATAGTGCCCTGTGTTCTGTGAGGGACTTTAAGAGGACTTGGACCTATTTTCTTGGGTGGGTCAGGTATGCTAAAATATCGTCAGCAAATAGTGCATGTTTATATTCAAGCCCTGATCTGACAAGCCTGTGTATCTGTGTGTTTGCCCGGATAGATTGCGCGATGTATGAGAGTTAGTCTTGTTACTCTCAGTCACCCTCTTCCTCTGCCCAGTGTTTGTGTAAAAGTGGGAGGACTTGGGGGGGACCTCGGAGAATCCTAAAAAATAGGATGGGGTTAGGTGAACAAAAAAGAGGGGAATACTGCAAATCACCATCAGCTGCCTCACTCCCACTCCGAAGACCCCTCACCCAGGTGATCCTTCCGCACTGGTCCACCCCCAGGGTCTGGGTCCAAAAGCGATGGCGTGCCCTGGCACCCTGAGAGAGAGATCCCTGGGACTTGCTGGCGAGACACCCTCTGGTTTCTCACAGAACAGAGAGGACGAGAAAGGAATCCTAAAATAGTACAGTTTTAATTCCATTTATAATGGCTTATAAATGGCAGGAAGTGAACAACCCCAGGGTGGGAGTTCCATCACTTTGCATTCTGGACTTGATAAGACCTTTGATGGCCTTAGACATTTTGAAGCATGGCATATTTTGTAGCCGTTTACACTTAGAGCATAGGTTTTTCCTAGGACAGTACCATCTGATTTTTGTCGCTTAAATATTGAGTTGCTGGACTATCTAGTGCCTCATAGGCAAGAGTGAGGGCATTAAAAGAGATTTAAGCTTGTGTGGGTAATCGGTGTGTTTCTTCTACAACAGGAAGATTTGAGCTTGCCTAGGAGTATTTGTAACTACTCTCACTGTCATGTTCAAGAGAACATCAAGTTGTTGGTTAGCATCAAGAAACAGGATGTTACATTAACCAAGCTGTGATGCCAATCATGATCCCAGCAACAGTGGCCTATTTGGCCTCCAATAGAAAGGGCTGAATGTGGCGTAAAAGCATTAGGTAATAGTTGGAAATTACTATAGAACTAGCTTGTGATTCCATAAAAAGATTGGAGTCAAACATCACTCCAAGGTATCTCACCTGATTTTGAGGGATTAGGGTCATGGCTGTTATAGATATGTGCTTAAGTCGGTCTACTTTTTTCTTGAAGGCTCCGAGTAGCCTGAGGATTGTTTTTTGGATTTGTTAAGGTTTAACCAGTTTGTGTCCATCCATTTTCCTTTAAGATCAACTATACACTGGATGCAACTAGCTGGATCCCCTGCCAGGTCAAACCAAATGTGGGTGGCCTAGAGGTCTGTAGCATGTGGCGCTCCAGATGTTTTGGACTATGTGTTCCATGATTCCTCACCATTTGCATTGCGGGGTAGGGCTGATCGGAGTTGAAGTCCAAAACATCTTGGTTGCAGATCTTGTGGGGAAAACCACAACCAGCAGGGTAGGAATTAACTGATGTCCAACCTCACCATGAACGATCTGCCACCAAAAAGCCACTATCACTCAGACTATGAAACCGGATGATCCACCATGTATGTGGAATGCTGCCAAGTGATCCATCCGCGTCAAAATCCGGCCCCATCTACAGTTAGCCACTGACATAACGTAACCTTAACGTTCAATAGTGTTATTTCTGTACCTCCATTTCATCTAAACCCCGAATTGTAGGTCCCTAAAAAGCTTACATTGTTCTTTATGGAATTTCATATGGACCATTGCAACCTTGTCTAGAATCTTCATCAGAAATGGGAAACTGGCGACAATCGTATAGCTGGCACAATGTGTAGGATTTGCCGAGGGTCTCTTCAGTAACAGGGCTACTAAATCACTTTTAATAATTTCGTGGTTAAGGCCTTCTGTAAAGGAATTGTTATCTATTTTGGAAAGGGACAGGGCTAACTCTTAGGCACACTTTTTGACCACTAAGAGGAGCAGGTTTCCCCTGGACAGGACGTGGCTTCAATTTCTTAGGAATGCCTCCAATATCCTCTGTTCATGCAGGATGGTGGACAAAAAGAGGGGATGTGAGATTTCAAATATCATAATTTATTGGGTGCTGCACATTTTCCAAATAATTTTTAGTTCATTAGGCTATACCCATACAAATTTGAAAAATGTTATCAGATAAGAAAGTTTGTAACTTCTTAACCCAATCTGCAAAGGACCACTGTCCTCCAACAAAAGGTGCAGAGAGAGTCAAATAATTAAGCATATGTAAAAATAATGTTTAAGTAATTTTCAGATGTACTTATTTTGATATTGGAAAAAAAATGTGTTTTTTCCACAATGGTTAACGTGTACTCATTCCTTAGTGATCTGAGGAGTTCTCCCTGCTAATTATTATTTTCTACATTTTCCTTCATGGCTTATAATGCTAGTTTTGACGTGGCAGAGTTTCTTAGATGACTACCGTTTTTTTCTTTACTACCTTCATTTTCAATGGTGCAAGTGGATTAAGATTTCCAGACATAGTTGAGATCTATAACCCAGTCAGTATTCAAACATTCCTTGGCATCTGGCTCGTAAGCAGCATTTGTCTCTATACGTTTAGCATGTTGCGTGCCCATTAAGAAAGAGGAAATTGGACTGTCCTAAAAAGACTGCACAGTGATAATAAAATAAGTTATTGGAAAATGCTGTATTTTCTGGTTATTTTTATAATAAAGATTTTCCATAATACCTTACTAGAAATTCTTGATTCTATTAAAGACACAGAGGCGAGCATTATGCTTCTCTTTCTTTTAATTAATTATATAAAGAAAGCTCAGCAGCAAGGTATTTTCTGCACTTACATTTCACAAAACTCAAGTAGGAAGTGCAACGGCAAAATACATAAACAAAAACAACATCAAAGTACATATATATTTCATACATTTCTCAGAGCAAGAGAAAACTTCAAATCCCATGATGCTCTATGTGCCCTCAATGTCCAAAATCACATGACTGTGATCCTCCAATAAATGCGTAGATGTCCTCATAAACAGTCCTGAATAAGAAAGCACTTCCTCTTTCGAGGCTGCGAACTGAATAACTTCAACGATGAACTCTAAAGCACGTCGCACCAGGAAAAAAAGAAAATCCGCTAGCGTGCAGAATCAGGTGGACTTGTCCGTAGAGGCTGCCAAGAAACAGAACTTAAAGCGTGTTAACTTATGCATATAACAACACTAGATCCCTTATAGGGGTGGGAGAGAAAAGCATCTTATGATTGTAGCACAATAGGAAGTTCAATCCGCAATTAACAATATTAGCATTACTTCAATCATAATTCAACAAGCTTTTCTTAGAAGGGTGGGATAATGCTCGCCTCCGTGTCTTTAATAGAATCAAGAATTTCTAGTAAGGTATTATGGAAAATCTTTATTCTATGGCAAGACCGGAGGCTCACATTAAGCTAGTTCAAAGCTTACTTACCACTATCGAAGCAGGCTGTTCTACTGACTTTAAATAAAATTCTTTAAAAATCGATTCACCTGCCCAATCAGCCGTTCTCATGAGGTCCTCGAGGCGGACACCTACTTGAAAAGCTTTCGAAGCCATGGCTCCTCTGACTGAATGAGCACCAACTGAAGTGTATCTATCCCTGCTTGGGTTAAAGTCCAACGGACCCCTCGAGCTAGGGTAGGAGCCGAAACCGCTTTGAGGTTTGCGGATAGCTATAAGGAGCTGACCGCTTGTAGATAATCTAAGCGGAGCTGTTACCTTCTCATAAGCTTTTAAACACTGAACTATACATAGCTTGGGCTGTTCCCTAAATGCTGCGTAGGAGACCACTCTTGAATCACATTTTAGTCCTTCTCCTTATGTGGAAAACGATACCGTCAGGAGTAAAAGACCTGCCATCTAGGTCCAGTGCTCTAACATCCGACACTCTTCTGCAAGAAATCAGACAAAGCAGAGTGGTAAGCTTGCCGGAGAGTGCCGTGCGCGAAAGCTCTTCATTATTGGGCCACGAGAGAAAAAGATTGAGTACTTTATTAACGTCCCAAAGCTTATTGTAACGGGACGTGGGTGGCACTGTAAGTCGGACACCCTTTAATAACCTACAAACCAAGTGGTGTTCTCCTGCTGGAGCCCCTTGAATGAAATCGTGCCCTGCAGAAATTGCTGATCGATATGAGTTTACTGTCCTGTACGCCAGACCTCTTTCCACTAAAGAGGCAAAAAAATGTAGTATTTCTTCTAACGGCGCCGACACTGGATGTAGGCCTCGCTCCTGGCACCACGAGCTCCAGAGGTTCCAGGAATTGGAATACTGTTTGCGAGTGGCGGGGGCCCAACTTTCTTCAATAAGGTGAATTGCCTTGGTGGACATGCCTGCAATTCTCCATCTCGCCCTGAAATCCTCGAAGCCGCCAGAGTCAGAGACCCGGAGACTAGAAGGGGGTGAGCCTGACCCCACGGATCTAGTAGAAGATCCCGATACTGGGGTAGAAGGATTGGAGAATCCGTGGAAAGTTCCTGAATAGCTGGATACCAGATCTGAGAAGGCCATACTGGGGCTATGAGGACCAGTTCTGATTTGTCCCGACGGACCTTCGCCAGGGTCCTCGCTATCATAGCGAAGGGAGGAAACGCGTAAAGTATCCCTTGTGTCCAAGGCTGTAAGAATGCATCCGTCGCTGCCGCTCCCGGGTCGGGTTTCCAACTGTAAAACACCAGAAGTTGGGTGTTGAGGCGAGATGCAAAGAGGTCTATGGATAGCGGGCCCCAGTGTTGTTGCAATTGGAGAAAATACTCTTGTCGAGGCTCCAGTCGCTGGCATCGACGTAATGGCGGGAGTGCCAATCCGCTATTACATTCTTGAGACCCGGTAAGTATTCTGCTGTTACTGAGATCTGATGATCCAAGCAGAAATGCCAAAAATCTTTGGCAAGTTCTGCTTGTGGACGAGACCTGGTGCCGCCCAGATGGTTTATGTATCTTACGGCAGATACGTTGTCCATCTTCAGCAGAATGCAGCAGCTTACTTTTTCTTTGGCGAAAGAGCGTATCGCAAATTACCCCGCGAGGAGCTCTAGACAATTGATATGCATACCTAGCTCCTGCGGAGCCCAGGTCCCTCCAGTGGCCGCCGTGCCACATCTTGCTCCCCAACCGTAGCGGCTGGCATCTGACTCTATGATGATATCTGGAGCAGAACCGAAAATGGCTCTGCCATTCCAGGCCTCCATGTGTGACAGCCACCAATTCAGTTCTGTCCTTGCTTGCAATGATAGTGTCAGCTTTTGGGAGTAAGAAGGACTGCGCCTCAAGTGGTGACCTTTCAGCCTCTGCAATTCCCGGTAATGAAGGGGTCCCGGAAAAATTGCTTGAATGGATGAGGATAGGAGGCCTATTACCCTTGCTAACTCCTGTAGAGATATGAAATCCTTCTGTAGGAGCCTGCGAATCTCCCTCTTTGTCGAATGAATCTTGGCAGCCGGAAGACGTAGCTGCGAACTTTGAGTGTCTATTAAAAACCCGAGAAACTCCATGTTCTGGGCGGGGCAAAGCACTGACTTTTCCCAGTTCAAGAGAAAACCGAGACTGTGAAGTAGGTTTATAGTCAGTCTGGTCTGCTCCTGTAAAAGGTCCCGAGATTGAGCCATGAGATTAATGTCGTCTAAGTATATTATCAGACAAACACCTTGTTCTCTTAAGCGCGCCACCACGGGTCTCAGCAGCTTGGTAAACGCCCAGGGAGCTGAAGAGAGACCGAAAGGAAGACTTGTAAACTCCCAATCTCTGTGATCCCAAGAGAATCTTAGGTATTGCACATGCTCCGGGCAAATGGGTACCGCGAGATAAGCGTCTTTGAGATCTAGACGCACAAGCCAATCGTGTGGCCTGAGAAGGTCCCTGAGCATGTGGATGCCTTCCATTTTGAAGTGACGACAGACTATGAATTTGTTGAGTGCCTTTAGATTTATTACAGGTCTTACCTTTCCTTTCCTGTGTACCAGGAAGATTGGACTGAAAAATCCACCCGGGGTCGAGCATGGCCGAATTGCCCTCTTCTGAAAAAGATTGTGAATCTCGGTGCTTAAGGCTTTTGATCTGATTCTGATGACATAATTATAGCGACAGGGAAATTGCGCTGAACAGGCTGTGCGAAAAATTCTAGCCGGATTCCGCGCGCTGCCTCCCTGACCCATGCGTCTCCTGACAAGGTGTCCCAGGCATCTGAAAAGAGCATTAGCCTCCCCCCAATGGGTGAGCGTGGCGCTGGTGCTGCAATCGCTAGACTGACCGTGGGGTTGTTGATTCCCGCTCCTTGATCCTCTTCTCCAGTAGCGGCCTCTGCCACGCCCTCTGGATGGGAAGAAGGTGTCGGCTCGCTCTTGCCAGTTCTGCTTTTGGTACTGAGGTCTTCTGTCAATTGTGTAGCGGCCCGAAGAGCGACCTCAGCCTCGACTGGCCCTGACGAAAACCTTGGAGGATAAAACCCTCTTAATGGAATCTTGTGCCTTATCCAGAGCGGTGAACGTGCTTACAAATTTAGTCATCTCCTTCATGAAAGGATCTCCAAATAAAAGCCCCTGAGCAGAGGCGCCGGACTCTGTGTTTCCTAATTCGGTATGTTTTGAGTCGATCTTGAACAATATGCCTTTCCTGCGTTTGGTGGAAATGGCGCAGTTAGCATTTCCCAACAAACAAATGGCTCTCTGAGCCCATTCGGAAAGGATGATTGGGTCGATAGAGGTTGAGGAGGCGGAGGCCTCTTCTGCCAGATCCAAAATCTTTGCGAGAGGCCCCGCAACATGCAACAATTTATCTTGGCACGACTTCCAGGCCCTATCTATGCCCTTCTTAGGATCCTTGACGTGTTTTGCCATAAAGGTAATCATTTTTTAATCCAATTCTGGTGTCATTGCCATCCTATGTGGTATGTCCGGGCGTGGACATTCAGCTCTGATCCTCGCTCTGGTCTCCTTCTCTAATGGCTTGCGTAGCCTGTTATACATGTATTCCGATGTCCTGACTGACGGCTGCCAGTCCGTGGACCTAGGATGGATCAAATCTTCAGGCTCGAACATTCCCACGGTAGGGCGTTGTTCCCTGATATTTGCCTTGGGGATGGGGGCCGCATTCCCCGAGGTTGAGGGTTCAGGAACCCAGGCGTCGGAGTTCTCCTCCGAAGAAGCATTAGAGGATTCCTCGCCGTACAAGTCTGAAGTTGCTTCATTCTGTATGCCCTGTTCTTCTCCCTCCGGGCCCTAGGGTCCAACACCCCTATTCTCTTCCTCGGGGTTAGAGGGTCTTTCGCAGGAAGGGGTTAGTTACCTCCCTAGTCAAAAAAGGCGTGTCTCAGCCTGGAGAAGGCATCTGTCAGTGCAGCTTTGGCAGGTATTAACTGGCTCGGGGGGGTCACAGAGCTTTTGCTCTTACGAGCCGGGCTACTTCCCCCTGGGGCAAGGTGTTTTCTTTTGTGTGTCCTTTTACCTCCCTTTGAGGACTCACCACGAAAGCGCTCTTCCATCTCCTCCAAACGCTGGTGTATAGGCAAAAGCATATCTGTTACTGCCTTTTGCACACTGTTTTTCACAGTAGATCCTAAAACCTTATGCATGCTTCTTTCCATAGCCCTTTCATCAATGTAGCAATCACCCTCCTCTTCCTCCGACCATTCCTGGTCAGACTGAGGGTTGTATTGAGCTGCAATAGTCACAATAAAGTACCTTAGCCCCTTTTCTTCTTTTTTTTTTTATGGACTGACCACCTTCTCTCACTAGCCCAGATTTGTAATCTTTGTTTTTAGTTTTTTTTTTATATGCCAAAATATGGCGAAATCCACAGGAGAGTCACTTCCTGTCAATAGTGGCAGAGGGTGCTGTGCAGATTAGGTTCTGCCACTGCCAGCAATCCCCTGATGAAAATCCTCTCTTTCCATATACTTAGAAGCAAGGAACTGATGTAAATCAGTAACGGGGGAAAAAAAGTTCGCTCCGGCGCTCGTACTCGCATTCGAAGGAAATGCTTGTACGAGCGCCGGAGTTCGAGAAAGGGACCGGGAGAGCGGGAGCTCCCCCTGGTGCCCTATAGGTGCACCGCGCCTGTTGACAGAGCCTCCCGGGGCCCGCGTATTCTTTAATCCGGGCCGGGGAGGCGAAAGGATAACGCACGGCGCTGCGGCTCACTGCGAGCCGCGGGTAGCCGTGCTTGTAATGCACATGAAGCGGACGAACAATCGGGTGCTGGCGTCGGTGTCCGACAATCAATGCTAGGAAATTACTGTATTTCCTGGTATAGCATACGCACAATACGACCAAATGATAAAACGACAAAAACGATATAAATAACTGTTAGGAGTTAACTATACACAACTAAAGACAGACTGGTTATGAACAGTTCTGAATAAAAAAGTACTTATCTCTTGCTGTGAGCAGCAAAGAAAGAGGAAGTGCTTTCTTATTCAGGACTGTTTATGAGGACATCTACGCATTTATTGGAGGAGCACAGTCATGTGATTTTGGACATTGAGGGCACGTAGAGCATCATGGGATTTGAAGTTTTCTCTTGCTCTGAGAAATGTATGAAATATATATGTACTTTGATGTTGTTTTTGTTTATGTATTTTGCCGTTGCACTTACTACATGAGTTTTGTGAAATGTAAGTGCAGAAAATACCTTGCTGCTGAGCTTTCTTTATATAATTAATTAAAAGAAAGAGAAGCATAATGTGAGCCTCCGGTCTTGACATAGAATCCCCTTTTCTTTCTTGCCATCATCATTATCTGATAACAGCTTCTTCCCTCTTTACTCCTTGCTGTTTCTTCCTACTTTAGAAGATGTATTAGGATATCCTGTCTGTAAAGACTGGAGGGGGGTGTCTGTACTTCTGCTCTCTATGTGGTAAAGGAGAGGCACAGAGGACCCCAGCCAAGATTCTCTATAAGGTAGCAACGGACGAGCAATCAAGGCCTAGCTTCTCAGGAGCTGATGCAGGCTGGTTCTTAAGTACAGTGTAGTCCCCAAGCCACCACAAAGGAATGTCCACACACTGTGTTACTGAAAACACAGTCTTTATATAATTAATATTCAAAGGTATGTACACTATCACAATAACTCACTTTGTACTCAGAAGTCAAAAATGGCAAATATATACAATTCTAAAGTGGTACCACCAATATTATCAGATCTCATTAAAGTGCATCAACTATACTGTTAGAATGTCACACAGATTAATAACAAGGAAACCAGCAATAGAAATAGGAAGGAAAGCAAGATGGTTGAAACAATAGGCAGAATTCTGGCCCCTACCACTAGACACAGTTCTGTGTGGAGATCCCCCCCACCTGGGCAACCTGTAAAATAAAGATATAGCACAAGCCCAGTCCATATATTGATCAATAGTCTTATTTCCTCCTATAATGTTTTTACCCCCCGACCCCAATGTACCTGGTGGAGCAGAGTTCTTCGAAGAGGTCATCCTGGTACCAAGATGACCAGCTAAGGGCACCTCATGCGCCAACTGCAGTAGGAAGGGCCTGTAAACCTGGGGTACCACCAACCTCTTGAGGGCACCAGGTTCCGGCTTAGTGGGCTCACTAAAAAGGAGCTCACCCTCCCAATATATCCGGAACGTCCTAGGCACTTCTCCTTGTGCCTGGGCCAGGGCCTGTTTCCACAGACCCTCAAGAGAGTGGCACTCTCTCTGTCCCTTACAGAAGTCTGCCCGGGAGGGTCCCCCTTCAGCTAACAAGCATTGAAGATCGGGATGATCCTCCGGGTTGAGAACCTCTCCCACAGGAGAGTCTTCTGGTTCTTCTCCCCCAGGAGTTGAGTCGGGGTTTACCACTGGATCCAGCCCGTCGGGAGCATGGATCCCAATGGGTGCTGTAGGAACAGCAGGAAGACAAGGGGCCCCTGGCACAGAGGTTGGTTGCCTTCTTGTTCTTCCTTCGTCTTGCCTTAGGCCTCGCCTTTGGCTCCGGTACCTGACTCACAGCCAGACCCTATGTTACCTGCGACCTAGTGACTGCAGTAGCAGTCAGGGGAAGACCATCCAAGATCAACCCCAACTCTACTAAATCATTACCTAACAGAATGTTAGCAGGGACATTGTCCTGAACCAGGACAGGAAGCTTTGCTGTCTTGTCTCCAATTATGAGTGTGACTAAGGCTACAGGCGATAATTTGGGAGGCCCACCAGCTAACCTGGTCGTTCTCAGAGGAGCACCTACATAGTCCTCTGGCTTGAGCAGGGTCCTGTCCACCACGGTCATGCTTGCCCCTGTGTCTCTCAAGCCAGTAGAAGGCTGGCTATTCAAAAGACACTTCTCATAAACCTACGGGTGTTCTGTGGGATAGTCGCCAGTATTTCTGCGTACTAGTCCCAGGCCCCAAGGGACACTAAGGAAATCTCTACAGTAGCACCAAATGTGAACCCTGTGGAGGAGGGGAGGACAGTGGCCTCCACCTCAGACATGGGGTAAGGGTAGGTCAGGCTGACAGCCTGTACTTCAAGTGCCTTACCTTTACACTTGGAGTCACCCCTCTTGTGATCCAGAGCCCCAAAATCCCAACAAGTGCCGGGAGTGCGGGGTACGGTACTGGAACCACTGGGAGCCTGCTTTGCAGCAGGTGGACCACTACTCTTATTCCCACCCACAGATGACTTATCCCCACTAGATTTATGGGTCTTAGGAGAGGAGGGTTTAGGTTTACCTGACTGTGACTGCTTTTGCAACTCCTCAGCTTTCTGAGAGGCCCCCTTCTCTTTGTCCTTGTCCTTCCCACTGGAGTCCTTACCTAGCCAGCTTAAAGGGATCCAAAATGTTCTGGTCAGCAACATACTGACGCAGCTCTGGTGAACAGGCTTCAGAAAAATGCTCAAAAAACAAGTGGTTGGAGAATTCAACAAACGTTTTCACTTTGTAACCATCAATCCACCCCATCATGTTCATGTGCGCAGCACTCGCCCAGTCAACCCAAGACACATTCTCTCTTTTCTTAAATTCCCTGAACCTTTCAAGATATTGGGTAGGTGTCTTGCCAAACTTGGCAATCAAAGCAAACTTCATACACTCAGGCTTCCCCCTGAAGAGCAGTGCTGGGTTTGGAACAGAGGCAGCAGGAATGGTGGTATTCCCAGAAACAGCTTCAACAGAAACCCCAGGGGCAGAGTCCTCATTGGTTGCATTCCCCCCCTCATCAAGAGTTTCACCATCAGTCTGGTAGTCCACCAGGGCAGCTGCATGGTTATACACTGATTCTTAAAACCATAAGCATCCCACTGCTGCCACCAGTGTAAAGACTATCTGTACTTCTGCTCTCTCTGTGGTAGAGGAGAGGTACAGAGGGCCCCAGCCAAGATTCTCTATAAGGTATCAATGGACGAGCAAGCAAGGCCTACCTTCTCAGGAGGTGATGCAGGCTGGTTCTTAAGTACAGTGTAGTCCCCAAGCCCCCACAAAGGAATGTCCACACACTGTATTACTGAAAACACAGTCTTTATATAATTAATATTTAAAGGTATATACACTATCACAATAACTCACTTTGTACTCAGAAGTCAAAAATGGCAAATATATACAATTCTAAAGTGGTACCACCAATATTTTCAGATCTCATTAAAGTGCATCAACTATATTTACTGTCAGAATGTCACACAGATCAATAACAAGGAAACCAGCAATAGAAATAGGAAGGAAAGCAAGATGGTTAAAACAATAGGCAGAATTCTGGCCCCTACCACTAGACACAGTTCTGTGTGGAGATCCCCCCCACCTGGGCAACCTGTAAAATAAAGATCTAGCAATATATCAGTCCATATATTGATCAATAGTCTTATTTCCTCCTATAATGTTTTTACCCCCCAATGTACCTGGTGGAGCAGAGTTCTTCGAAGAAGCGTCAATGGATCCTTCTTGAGTGACCCCCTTTCAAGCAGGAGTCACGGATCGTCGGGAGGAGTCGAAGAAAGTGAACTTGGCGTTGATGAGAAGTTCGAGGGTGCTGAGAACACGGCGTCGATCCAGGCGGTGCTCGTCAGCGACGTCCTGCAAGGATGAGGTGTGCGGGGCACCTCGGCGTTTGATAGTTCTGGACCGCAAAGAGTTTCAGAAGAACTGTGGCCCAGCAAGGGCGTCGAGTCGTCGAAGTATTTGTGGCCTTCAGGTGGCGGGAAACCCACCGGCGGATTCTCCTCGGCGCGTCGGCGGCCTTGACACTCTCCGGCAGGATAAAGCGGTCGTCGGTGCGGACAAGGGAGTCCTTCGATTCAAATGTTTTTAGGCAAAGGAGCGGGCGGCTCCGGTCGTCAGCGGCACGGCGTCAAGCGGTCCCCTCTTCTGGGGCAACACAACTTCGACAGGCCTCCAGCGGTTACACAAACCTTCGAACCCTAGTCGACTGCAATGGACTTCGATGACGGCGAAGTCTGGGTGCTTCACTTCGATCTCCTCCGCGGTCCCGCCTCCAGTTGGCAGCCTTCCGAGGGTCTAACTCCCAGGGAGCTTCGGCAAAGGTCAGCGGTGCTCGATGGTCCCTCGGAGCACGGGAAGATGGCGCCTTACCAGGTCCTCTCTCGGATCAGTCTTCGAATTCGGCAGCTTTCAGATCGGGTCGAAGCAAATGCAACAGCAAGTCTTCTTCTTCCAGCTGGGCGTCGAGTATCAGCAGTTCCAGTTACTCTTTAAGTGGAGACACAGCTTCTGAACAATTTCCAGTGGTGAGAGGTCCCCAGATATACTATCCTGTCTCTCATCCACACTGCTGGGTCACACTCAGCAGCCAATCATCCAGAAGGGCATTCATGCAGTCAGTCAGCCAATCAGGCCCACAGTGCATTCAGGCCATCCCCCTCCCTCTCAGACACTCACAACAAGGAATGTGGATTGGGACAAGTACCCAGCCATTCAACACTACACACTGCATTCAGGCCAGTTTGTTTCGGGCAGGGCTATCTCAGTCTTTGTCTCTCATACCAGAAACCAGACAGCCACAACAAGAAGTGCATATTGGTCACACACTCCATTCACCCAGGTCCCACCCACAGGGTGTACCCACAACATACAGTCACTGGGAAGGCTCCAGCCAGTCTGGGCTGGACTTCACAACAACACCATATATGGAACATCCACCCAACAGCCAGTCAGGGGGAAGGGGCAGAGTCAGGGCTTCCCAGGACTTTGGGAAAACAAGGTAACAGGCAATAGAAAGCAAGAGGCCACAGGGGCCATCTTGTTTCCTATCAGGAATCAACTGATTCCAATGGCAGGGCCTGGGTATCCCAAAATGGAGGATACTCGGAGCACTTGTCAAATTCAGCATGGAGCTGCCACCAGCCCATACCCTGCTCTGTGGGCCACCCACAGGTACCCAAAAACATACACTAGGGGCACAGGGTTGTACCCCCAACCATGGGTGCCATAAGGGTATCCCATGGGTCTGTACACCAAACCAAAAACAGGAAGAGCTGCACTGCCAGCAGTCCCACATGGACTCCTGGGCAGAAAACAATACAGAACACAAATGAAAAAGGACTACAGGACAAGGACAGGGAGGCCCTGTCCCTCCAATGCATTTCCAGCATCACACTGTCCATTGCACTTAGCCTTGATATTGCACGTCGAAGATGTATGAGGGTAGCTTGTCTATTGCGCTTAGAAGATGTTTAGGATAGCCTGTCTATTGTTCTTAGCCTGGTATTGCACCTAGAAGATTCATGATGTTAGCCTGTCTATTGTGCATAGAAAGTGAGGATAGCCAATGAACTGCCCATAGAAGATATAGCGGGTAGCCTTGAAATTGCAGTCAGAAGATTTGAGGTAGCCTATTTATTGCATTTAGAAGATGTATTAGGATAGCCTGTCCATTGCAATTAGCACTGATATTGCACTCAGAAGATTTATGAGGGTATCCGGTCTATTGCACTAAGAAGATGCATTAGGATAGCCTGTTTATTATATAGAAGATCTGATCACACAGCTACATCAAAAACAAAGCTCCATCTGAGCCTTAAGGTACGTATTCACGTACCACTTTGGTGGGCATCTGCCGCAGGCAGGGCTACCCACTAACATGTATCAGAATGCAATGATGACCAATGACAATTTCGGTCTAGCTGGAACATAACGAGTCTCTTGCACAGTCTCTTGCACTCGCACGCTCTCCCGACAACCTCAGCCCCCATCAACATGCCTGACCATCATGGGTAGCTTACTGGTGCTTAGACAGCCCACTTAACTCCCTGTCTTGGCTAAATGCACACATGCATTCTAACAATTTTCTCATATCTTGGACTTCGGTCCCCTGAGGGCGTTTGCACCACAAGCACAATTGAGGCCATACTATTGGGATAAAGGTGCTATATAAATGACGGACTACTATAAACTACTACTGTAAAAGTCAGTATGTATTTCCAAAGTATCACTAAAAACCCAATTTAAAGCAAGAGTGCCGTAGGAAGGGTTTATCGTTGTGGGATAATTCATTGCTACAAGTTACTTTACCTGCAGTGAAACATGGGTCAATATGTTGGGAAAGTGCAAAGATCCTTCCCGAGCTCCACAAGACTCGCAGAAGCCCTTGTTTTGAGCTTTGTTTTTTCGTTCATGCATCCTGGATAAAGGAGAAAAAAACGACGGTCACCAAATTAATTACTTAAATTCCAAGGTAGGAGCTAAGCAAATGCTCAGGGGCTGCAGCTCACAAGTCCAGCTTTACATGTTTGTAAAGAAATGATAAGGAGGCAGCCACTGGAGCAGGGCATCTGTAGCATGGCAGAGGCGCAAAGGAAGTTGCCGGCTAAATTCCTGGACGACAGTGGGAGCAGGGTAAACCGAGCCAGACATCTTTTGTGTCATTTTCGTGGACCGATACCAGACTTGGGTGTGCCATTGTAGAGGACTTCTAGATATCACGTGTGAAAGAATTTAAGAGGGCGGACTAAAAAGTACTTTCACTTTTGGCTTTGTGATCGAGCAGAGAAACAGAGCAGATTGACTAAACGTTGTGCCCTTGTGTAATGAATAAGGGAATAAAAAGAATCATCACCAGTTAAGGAAAGGGTACAATATAAGGTGTGTAGGCTCATGAGCCTCATGATCTGGAACAACTTTGGCCTTTGACATCCTTCACTCGCGGTGGAACTGCTCCAAACCGATCATCTAGAAACAGTGCATGCTGCTTTTCACTCCCATTGAGATGTACATGCCGGGATCAACCAATGCAGTTTCAACTACATTAACTTTCATAGTGCTGTATGCAAGCATGACACACTTCAAATTACAACAAGCCAATGTGTCTTTGCACTGAAAATGGACCAGCTACCTACCTGTTCTGCAACTGAGAGCCCACATTTGCACTCTGTTGAATCATTGCTATAACTATTTGCATATTCACACGTGCAATTTACTGTTTGGTACTTCAACCACAAGCACACCGTGCATTCTGCTGCACCATGTCTGATTATGATGTGACTGAGGACCGACCCAAACCGTGCAAACCCCTTACCTCACCGAGCCACGTTTCACCACAAGCCAGGCTCATTTCACATGACTTCATCACAGAATAGACCGCCCTGTAGGGCTGAATGGCTAGATGATTTTGAAGATTGTTTTAAAAGCAGAGGCATATCCATAGCTGTTCAAAGGCACTGAAAAATCTAAATGCACCCACAATTACAGTACACACACCAATGAACAAGTAGTACTGGCACCAAAGTATCCTAGGAAAACAGAGATTCACCTAGAACAAGCTGTAAACTGTGAAATAGTGTCTAACCTAAAGGATAAAATAATTGAACGGATCACTGGCCCCACACTTTGGGTCTCAACTTTGGAGGTAATGCCCAGACCAGCAGGACAAGTCGGGCTTTGTGTTGACATGCGGCTACCCAACATGACCATCGGAATTGAGAGAGACAGAGGGCCCAACATAGAAGACCTGATTGGCTCTGTTTAGGTGAATAACCTTCTCAAAATTAGATTTAAGTAAGGGCTATCACCAGTTAGAATTACCCCTGAAATCCAGATACATCACATGTTCTACTCATTCAGGACTATCTAGGTATAAGAGACTTAAACTTTGCATTTCTTCATTTGGCAGAAATCCTTCAAGCGGCTGTAGGAAGATTATTAATGTCCTTTCAACACTCTTTCAATTATACGGATGACATGCTTGTCTTCCGAGTAGGGAGGGAATTGCACAATGAGCCATAGGGCAAGATCTGCACAGCCTTACAAAGTTTAGGAGTAACTTTGAAGAAGAATATGTGTACGTTTCAGAAGATGCATCTAAAATTCTCTTGATGTGTATTTTCAGCTAACTAGATGAAATCTGAAACTGATCTGGCCAACTTAAAGCTTTGACCAATTTAAGCAAAAGAAGAGCCTTTTTAGGGATGGCTGGATATTGTGCACAAAACATCTATGACTATGCAACTGCACCCACACCTTGATGTGAATTGGCCTGTGAAGGCCGACCACCCCTGTGTTAACAGGAATATGAGGAAGCCTTTGGTTGCATAAAGTGTCAATTCAGCAAAGCAGAAACACCTACACTTTGACCCAGATGAAAAACAAAGGTTACTGTAGATTAGAGCCCAGTGGAGCATGTAGCTATTACTACTACAATATGATATAGGAGAAAAAACAGCTAGGACCATCATCTCATTTGCAAGCAGGGCACTGGGCCTCATAACGACCCTGCCGTTCCAGAAAGAACGGTGTTGGTAAATCCGCCACCACCATTCTTTCCGGACCGGCTGATTAAGAGTCCTGCAGGCAGGAGGTGTCACTCTGACCTGGCAGGTTTAACACCACCCACCTGCAGGCAGACATGGAAACACCGGCTCTGTCATAGACGGAGCCGGTGTTTCCATGGTCCCCTTCCCCATGGAGTCCTATGGGAATGGGGATTTACCGATTTCTGGCAATCACAGAGGCGAAATGGTAATACGAGTCCGACGGTAACCTGCCGGAATTTCCAGCACAGATACCGCGCCGGACTCGTAATGAGGCCCACTGTCTGTCATGGAAAGAACCTACTCTGAGCCAGAAAAGGAGAGTCTTGCTGCGCTATGGGCAGTGGTCTAGATAAGATTTTTGTATTCAGTATGTAAGAGGAAAGAAAGTAGGAGACTATGCAGAGTGGATGGTGTAGCAAGCAGAGAACTGGGCAAACTAGGGTAATATTGTAGTTTGAGGTCAGCTCACTTTCAGGGATGCTGGTATAAAGCAAAAGGCTGATACAATAGAAAGTCAATGAGTATGGCATCGGCTCATGGGTCGAGCACCAACTGCACAGATGTATATAACCAGCAAGTTACAGAACTAGGGTTGTCATCAAAAACATTTGATCATGTGATCATGTACATTTTCAAAAGTGTTCACTTGTCAATATGATGCATCTTCATCAAAACTTCAACATGAGATTTAGATGCACCACCTTAATCTTTACCGTAATGCATGGAGATAATGCAGTGTTTTACAGTGCCAATACTATAATTATGCATTATGTTACAACTTACATTTTTAGGAATGGAATAGCACGACTGTCAAAAATAAATAATAGTTAACACATACTGGTCTTTGCCAGACAGGATATAGTTAGCTTGATAAAAGTATCAATAAAACTACAATCCCGATAACTTCTGGTTCTCCAGCATGGGGTCTGGCATGGATTCACATGCTCATGAATATTCCCCGTCGTCAGGCTGGGAATCCTCGGTAAAGAAAAAACCAGTATCAGTTTCGTTTCTGATCTGTCTTTCGTAGTAGTAACCAATCACTGATCTCTGCGTCATACTGACCACAGCCAATGACTGCCCTCTACCTAAGCCCCGCCTCTGGCAGCCATCTTCAGATTTTTACCGCAAGTTCAAGTGTTGGGATCCTCGTGCTATTGCTCTCGAGCGTTAGTGCTATTTTTTCACGTTTGTTTTCTAAAAAACTTCGATTTTTCAGTCAAAGGGCCTCAAGCTCCACCGTTTCTTCATCCGATCAACGGGGACCCGTGTCGGATTCGTCTACGCCCCTCAAGGGTGAAGATTTCGTCGAGCCACGCTTTTGGAGGACTCCAGAAGTTTCTCAGGCCCATCTCGGACATGGCCCAGGAGAAGGGAAGCTCGACGCCCGGAAAGCTGTTTAGGGTCTGCCCTGGATGCCAGCTTCAGAATGTCTTTAAGGAGGACGAACACTCCTTTTGTCTGTACTGCCTACATGAGGACAAGACGCACGTGGAGGACTGTGCGTTTTGCGGCAATATGTTGGAGCGGACAATGAAGGACTGCCATCAACGTCTCGCCAACTGGCTGGAAGGGAAGAGCCCGTCAGGCGAGAAGAAGAAGAAGAAATCCGAGCGGTCTTCTAAGACCTTTGAGGACGCCCCGGCGACGGGGGTCCAACACAAGGCCAAGCACCGCGAGTCCGCTGGCACCGGGAGCGCCGAACGGTCGGGCTCTACGGGCGCCAGGCAGGGCACATCCTCCCCGGCACCATCAACCGCGAGCCAACGCTCTGGTTTGGGTAAGAGGAAGGCCGAGCACCCGGCGAAGCTCCTGGAGAGGCCCCGGTCGAGCTCGAAGGCCCCATCGGAGGGAGAGCGAGGCAGTGACCCTCCCCCCAAGGAGAAGGCGGTGAGCGCACCTAAGGTGGTGAAAGCCTTAATCCATCCGGCCAAGGCCTCTATCGAGACAGTTGCGGCGGCCCTGGCTCAGCCTGTGGAGGCTACACCAGTGGTGGCGACCTCGGGGCTCAGAGTCTCCCTGCCACCGCGGAGGGAGTCCTCTTTTATGCCCATCGACAGGACCCCCGTGAAACCTCCGACGGAGAAGAAAAAGGGGGGGCAGGAGGTCGTCGTGGATTCGGCCTCAACCTCTGAGGAAGAGCTGATCGAAGTCTTAAGCCACGGCGTTGGCGTGAAAGAAGACCAGCCCGTCGGGAGGGATCCCGACGTGGGAGACGACGATAACGTCGAGGGTGCCGACGGGGCCCCTGACCGCCCTTCCGAATCCCCTCAACCAGTGCCGCAAGACAACTCGGCGGCCATTTTGTTGGCTATACAGTCCTTATGCTGGGAGATAAGGATGAGACTGCCGTTACCACCAGCGGAGGACACGCTCCCGACGGGGGACCCGGAGCCAGGCACTTCTGGGAGCCCTCCCCCTAAGAGAAGAAGGATTCATCCTCCACCTCCTTTTCAGCATCGCGCCCTGTTCAGCCCTCCTCCCCGTCCACGACTCGTGGGGATGATACGGGGACTGACACGGCCGCGACGGGTACGGACGACGAGGTTTACGACGAGGATCTGCCGTCGTCACCTCCCACCCGGGCTTCCCCGCCCGACGAGATTGGATCGTTTCACTCCATGATCGCCAGGGCATCCGAGCTTTTTCAGCTCTGCCCGGAAGAGAAGAAGAAGGAAGGTTTCCTTTATCAACGGCGTGAGGCCAAGAGGAAGACGGTCCTCTCCGTACCTCTACTGGACGATATTTGGGATGAGGGCCTCGCCCTCCTCAAGAACCCATCCACGACGCCGGCTAGAAGGGATCGGTACGAGAAGAAGTACCGGGTCCCGGACGCGGCCCACTTGTGCCTTCGGGCACAGCTGACCCCGGACTCTGTCGTCTCCGCGGCGGCCAGGAAGAAAGTGGGGGGGGCGCGGCATCTACGTCGACCTCCCCGCCGGACGGCGAGGGAAAGAAATTGGATACGATGGGACGCAGGGTCATCTCGTCTGCAGCGACTACGATTAAGGCGGCCAACGCCTTGGCTATCGTAGCCCGCTACGACAGGGAGTTGTGGTACAAACTGGCCCCCCTGCTGGACTTCCTACCGGACGACAAGAGGGCAGATGCCCTAGAGATCTTGCAGGAAGGAGAGGTGGCGTCGGACCACGCCATTACGATTGCGACGGACATCGCTGACACTGGATTTCGCCAGTTGGGCAACGGCGTGTGCCTTAGGCGGCGTGGATGGCTCAAGGCTACTGACTTCCGTCAGGACGTGCAGACCAGAGTCTTGGACATGCCGTTCGACGGAAACAACCTGTTTGGGAAAACAGTGGACGATTCCCTTCAAGCCATCAAGGCAGACACGGAGACGGCCCGTGCTCTTGGGGTTCTCCAGCAACGGCGGCCGCCCTTTCGGAGCGGCGGAGGCAAACAGAGTGCCTCCAAAGGTTCCGGCGGCGGATTTTCCACCTACCGTCAAGCGGCCCGTTCGTCGTCGCAGGAGGCTTACAGGGGACGAGGCAAGTCGGGCGGACCCCGCCGGCGTCGCCAGGGAGGTCAAGGCAGCAAAGCCTCGTCGAAGCAGGACTGAACCGGCCGTGGGGTCGGGCCCCCACCGAAGCACCCCGGTGGGAGGCCGGCTGGCGAGCTTCGTCAGCGTGTGGGAGTCCATCTCCACCGACCGTTGGGTGCTGGACGCCCTAGCCCAGGGTCACGCGCTCGAGTTTCTAAAGAGGTGCCCGCGCGTCCCCCCTGTGGCCAGGAAAGAACATCACGTCCCTCAACTTCTCTTGGAGGTAAAGGCGATGCTCAGGAAGGGCGCCATCGAGCTCGTCCCAAAGAGGCTTCGGGGCTCCGGAGTTTATTCAAGATACTTCCTCGTGAAGAAGAAGACGGGAGGATGGCGTCCCATCCTGGACCTACGACGACTGAACAAATTCATCAAGGCACAGAAGTTCCGGATGGTCACCCTCCAACACGTCCTGGGTCAGCTGGAGGAGGGCGATTTCCTGTCGTCGTTGGATTTGGAGGATGCCTACTTCCATATTCCCATCCTAAAGGGACACCGAAAGTTTCTCAGGTTCGTGGTCCAAGGGCGTCGCTATCAGTTCAGAGCCCTTCCCTTCGGACTGAGGTCGGCACCCAGGGTGTTCACCAAGTGCCTCGCACCGGTGGCGGCGCAGCTGGGCCGAGAGGGGATCCACGTCTACCCCTACCCGGACGACTGGCTCATCCGAGCGAAGAAGAAGGAGCTCGCCGTGGAGCACACGGCAAGGACCGTCCAACTTCTCACGGACCTGGGATTCTCCATAAACTACGCCAAGTCCCACCTGGTGCCCGCGCAAGACGCAATGTTTCTGGGAGCGAAGCTCGACACAGTGTCGCTTCTGGCCTATCCGTCGGAGGAAAGGACGAGGGCCATTCTGGGCAAGGTGCAGCGGATGCTGGTTGCGGACGCGGCCAGAGTGAGGTCCATCAAGTCCCTCCTCGGAATGATGTCTTCTTGCATTTACCTCATCCCCCTGTGCAGGCTCCGGATGCGCCCATTGCAGGAGTTCCTGGACGCACGCTGGATCCAGACGACGGGCAGCTTCGAGGAGAGGATCACACTCGACGAGAGTTTCCGACGAGCGATCCGGTGGTGGGGCACCCGCGCGCATCTGACGGCGGGCATGGACTTCCAGACCCCCGGCCACCTGGAGACAGTGACCACGGATGCCTCCCTGGAAGGGTGGGGAGCGCACACCGAAAATCTGCACGCGAGAGGCCTTTGGCTCCCGACAGAGAAGTCCCTCCATATCAACGTCCTGGAGCTCTGTGCAGTGTTTTGGGCCCTCAGGTCCTTCCTTCCGTCCCTCAAGGGCAAGGTGGTGAGGATCTTCACCGACAACACCACCACCATGTTCTACATCAGGAAACAGGGCGGAACCAGGTCCCCAGCCCTGTCCAGGGAGGCGCAGGATCTGTGGCATTGGGCCGTTTACCAAGGGATGTTTCTGGTGCCGTTTCATCTGGCAGGGATAAAAAACACCATCGCCGACTCACTCAGCAGGGAGCTGCGCTCGTGCCACGAGTGGGAACTACGACAGGATCTAGTGGACCGCCTCTTCCGACGGTGGGGCACACCCCAGATCGATCTGTTCGCGATGGCGACGAACTCCAAGTGCCGGAGGTTCGCCAGCAGGTTTCCCCAGCCGAGGAGCATGGGCGATGCTTTCTCGTTCACCTGGGAGGGCCTGTTTCTATACGCGTTCCCTCCATTGCCATTGCTGATCCGGCTCATCAACCAGCTCAAGAGGTCACGGTGCAGGATGATCCTCGTCGCACCTGCGTGGCCGAGGCAGATATGGTTCCCGGACCTTCTGGACTTGTCAGCGTCCCCGTCAATCAAGCTGCCAGTGGACGCGAATCTTCTCTCCAGGGAAGGAGGCGCCATCCTCCATCACGACCCGAAGTCGCTGAACTTGCAGGCCTGGCTCCTGCAGCGTTAGAGTTTGGAGGATACGACATACCGGCCGACTGCAGAGAGGTTCTTGCAAAGGCCAGGGCGTCCTCAACTCTTAAATGCTACGGACACAAATGGAAGAGGTTCTCTGTCTGGTGCCACGCACAGAAGATTAACCCTCTACGGATTACGGCTCCCCAAGTACTGCCGTACCTACTGACGCTGGCCAAAGCTGGACTGGCGCACGCGTCCATCAAGATTCATCTTGCTGCGATCTCCCGATACACCAGAACCACGGGGCGGACGTCTTTGTGGTCTCATCGCCTGGTGAAAGTGTTCATGAAGGGACTGTTCAGATCGTTCCCGCCGGTGAAGGCTCCAGCCCCGGCGTGGGAGCTCAACGTGGTGCTGACCAAGCTCATGGGACCTCCGTTCGAGCCTCTGCACTCGGCTCCGTTGAAGTTCTTGTCGTGGAAAACAGCGTTTCTTGTGGCCATCACCTCCGCACGACGGGTGGGAGAGATCCAGGCCCTTTCCTGCAAGGCCCTGTACTTGACTTTTCACGACACGAGGGTAGTGCTCAGGACGCACCCCTCCTTCATGCCCAAGGTGCCGTCGGACTTCCACCTCAACGAACCCTTGGTGTTGCCTGTTTTCTTCCCGTCGACCTTCGTCGCCGGCTGAAAGGACTTTGCACTCGCTGGATGTGGCTAGAGCGCTGAAGTTCTACGTGGACCGCACGAAGTGTTTTCGGAAGACGTCACAACTCTTTGTGAACTTTGGACCTGTCAATCAGGGGAAGGCTCTCTCGAAGGCTTCCATTTCCAGATGGCTCTCCGGCTGTATCATGTACTGTCATCGGTTGGCAAACCGACCGCTGCCTGGCCGTCCGAGAGCCCATTCCACCAGAGCGATCGTAGCTACCACGGCGTTCCTATCTGGTGTGCCCTTGCTGGACATCTGCAGGGCTGCTACGTGGAGGTCGACGCACACCTTCACGAAATTCTACTGCGTCGACCGGGATTCCAGGGAGGAGTCCAGGGTCGGCCAAGCAGTGCTGCGCAACCTGTTCGCCTAAGGTGAGCCTGGTGAGGAGGTAAGATTTGCTTAATGTTGAGTTTGAGGTAATGCTTAATGTTGAGCCTTTGCCACCTCCCGTGGTTGTGCATGTGTGTACTGCTATGTATTCTTTATTCATGAGCATGTGAATCCATGCCAGACCCCATGCTGGAGAAGGAACAAGTTACGTACCTGTAACTGTTGTTCTCCAGCATGGGTCTGGCATGGATTCACATGCAAACCCTCCCGCCTACCCCTCTGCGGCTCTTCACTTGGTCATACTGCCACTTCACGTGCTACCAAATCTGAAGATGGCTGCCACAGGCGGGGCTTAGGTAGAGGGCAGTCATTGGCTGTGGTCAGTATGACGCAGAGATCAGTGATTGGTTACTACTACGAAAGACAGATCAGAAACGAAACTGATACTGGTTTTTTCTTTACCGAGGATTCCCAGCCTGACGACGGGGAATATTCATGAGCATGTGAATCCATGCCAGACCCATGCTGGAGAACAACAGTTACAGGTAAGTAACTTGTTCCTTTGTGTTTATTTGAAAAAGAAAAAAGTAATTTTTGCGTAGCACTCCCACAAAGGCCTTTGGCACTTAGTAAAGGAGATGATTACTGCTGCACTTTCTCTCCATTAGCACTTGAAGTTAACAAAGTAAAGAGACGAAGAGAGCATTGAGGGCAATAGAGGAATGCAAGGCTAGCTATGCTTTGATTGACCATGCAACTTAAATAGCAAGTGTTGCTACACAAGTGTCAATTTAATTAGCAAACCTACAGAATTGCATAGCAAATTGCTATGCGACACTGCTTATTTTATGCCTTGAAAAGAAGCATTCTGGTTTCTGTCAAGTAACCTGACCTTTTCACTGTCCTCTGCTCTAAACTTGCGCGTAAAGGTACACAGGAAAATAATAAAGCTGATAATTGCAGAGCCCTAAGAAATGTTGCATCTCTTTCACTGTGATGGGCTTGGTGTGGACCGCACCACTGCTGCTCTATCTGGAATTATTCTCTTACCATCTTTGGAAATAAGTGGCCCAAGTAGAGCACTTTTGTTAGGCAGCATTGGAGTTTCTTCTTGTCAACCTTGTACCCTTTGTGCGCTAGCAGTTGCAACAGCGTGATGGAGTCCCTTCGACAGCTCTGATTGTTGCCACTACAGACCAGTAGGGCGTCTACGTATTGAATTATCGTGCTATATTTATATTATATTTCAAATTTATAAAGCGCAACTTAGGACCAAAAAGGGCGCATAGGCGCTAAACAGAAACGGGTGGGGCAGGCTCAAAGTACTAGATGCCAACAGATTCGCAAGAAGGGAGGAAACGGTTGAACAGATGTGTCTTCAAGACTCGCCTAAAGAAAGAACAGTCAGACAGAGTTCTTAGGTCAACAGGGAGGGCATTCCATAAGCTGGTTTGCCAACACAGAGAAGTAGCGACTACCTAGACGTTTCTGACAAAATATGGCAATCCTGAGAAGCTGATGGGAATCAGTGCAGATGTCTTGTTGGGCAGTATTTTTGTAGTTTATTTTTCAGGAAATTAGGGCCTACATTATGAAAGATTCGGTGGACTACACATAGACAGGGTAATTCATAGAATTTCGCACAAAAGTGGCGCACGCGGCTGGCGCACAGTTCCCTGTGCGATACACTGGGCCAGCCGCGTGCGATAAAATCCATTTCATCGCACAGCGTATTCATGGATTTAAGCCTCCAAAACCAGCCGTGGCGCAGAGTGGCGCAGCGACCCTGCAGCAGCGCCAGTTACGCCCCCAAGAATGCCCTCGCGCAAGGAAAAGCCATCAAAATTCCCAATTCATTGCAAAGGGCTGTGCTAACCCTGGACCAGTTCACAGGGCTGCCAAACAGCAAACGCCAAGCGGGGAACGTGTATTTCAGTGGTTCGCGGGAAGTTTCACACGCGATTGTCCTGGGTACGTGTACATCAGGGGTGCGCGTGAAGTAACACACGCGATTCCATCAGGGCACGTGTATTCCAGGGGTGCGCGGGAAGTATCACACGCAATTCCATCAGGGTACGTGTATTTCAGGGGTGCGCGGGAAGTATCACACACGATTCCATCAGGGCACGTGTATTTCAGGGGTGCGCGGGGAGCACTACACGTGAATTGGCCGTGTGGGTCCTCCCAGGTGTTCCCTCTACACCCTCCACGGCCCCTGCAGCCAGCCCACACCACAGGGGACTACCCTGCACCCCTGCTCATGTCCCGCAGGCAGCCCATCCACCATGGCCATGCCCCCCAGCCAAGCCACATGTCACCTTGCACTACTGATCAACAACGCATGTCTCCCAGCACCCTCACCCCCCAGCACTGTGGGGCACCTGCCAGCAGGCCCCCACACTCATGTCTCCTAGCACCCCCACCCCCCCAGCATCCAGGGGCGCCCTCCACCAGGCCCCCACTCCTTTCTACCACCCCCCCATCCCCCAGCAGTGCGATTCGCCTGTGTACGTGTATATCAGGGTTGCGCGTGTAGTCTGACACGCGAATTCATCAGGGTACGTGTATTATGGGTCCGCGTGAACTTCCACATGCGATATCAGCAGGGTACGTGTATTACGGGGTTCGCGGGAAGTTCCACATGCGATTGCTCTGGGTATGTGTATTTCGGGGTGCGCGGGAAGTTCCACACGCGATTTCAGCAGGGTATGTGTATTCCAAGGTGCGCCGGAAGTACCACACGCGATTGCCCTGGGCAAGTGTATTTCGGGGTGCGCGGGAAGTTCCACACGCGAATTCAGCAGGGTACGTGTATTCCAAGGTGCGCGGGAAGTACCACACGCGATTGCCCTGGGCACGTGTATTTTGGGGTGCGCGGGAAGTTCCACACGCGAATTCAGCAGGGTACGTGTATTCCAAGGTACGCGGGAAGTACCACACGTGATTGCCCTGGGCACGTGTATTTTGGGGTGCGCGGGAAGTTCCACACCCAAATTCAGCAGGGTACGTGTATTCCAAGGTGCGCGGGAAGTTCCACTTGCGATTGCCCTGGGCACGTGTATTTCGGGGTGCGCGGGAAGTTCCACACGCAATTTCAGCAGGGTACGTGTATTTCAAGGTGTGCGGGAAGTACCACACACGATTGCCCTGGGCACGGTGTATTTCGGGGTGCGCGGGAAGTTCCACACGCGAATTCAGCAGGGTACGTGTATTCCAAGGTGCGCAGAAGTTCCACACGCGATTGCCCTGGGCACGTGTATTCCGGGGGTGCCGGGCAGTCCTACACGTGATTCGGCCGTGTGGGTCCTCCCAGCTGTTCACTCGACACCCTCCACGGCCCTTGCAGGCGGCCCACACCACAGGGGACTACCCTGCACATGTCCCACAGGCATCCCATCCACCATGCCCATGCCCCCCAGCCAACCCACATGTCACCTTGCACTACTGCCCACCAACGCATGTCCCTCTGCACTCCCACCCCCCAGCATCCAGGGGCACCCTCCACCAGGCCCCCACTCATGTCCCCCAGCACCCCCAGCACTGTGGGCCACCCTCCACCAGGCCCCCACCCATGTCTCCCAGCACTCCCACCCCCCAGCACTGTGGGCCACCCTCCACCAGGCCCCCACTCATGTCCAACTCATGTCCCCCTTCACCCCCCACCCCCATCACTGTGGGCCACCCTCCACCAGGCACCCACTCATGTCCAACTCATGTCCCCCTGCACCCCCACCCCCCAGCACTGTGGGCCACCCTCCACCAGGCCCCCACCCATGTCTCCCAGCACCCCCACCCCCAGCACTGTGGGCCACCCTCCACCAGGCCCCCACTCATGTCTGTCATGATCACTGCTTCCAAGGAGTCAGGAACAGCCGAACATCCTTGGAAGCAGGCCCCTAACCGTTATTTTAGGCACCAGCCGGTCCCCACTGGGACCTTTTGGGCCTTGTCCTGGCGCCGGTGGCACCAGGCTCATCAAAGTCATCGGTCCCGGCACTGGAAGCGCCGGGCTCATATTATGTATGAAGATGCTTGGGTGGACTTACCTGCAGCAGACCATGCTGCTTACTTACCAGCCACTTAGAAGTCCTCTGTGAACAGGAACTACTTTCTTACCTGGGTGGGGCAAGCTCCACTCCCTGGATACAGCACTGGAACACTTCTGGAACTGGAACTCTTTTCTTACCTAGGCGGGGCCGTGGAGGAAGACGCCTCATCACTCCAAGGCTATTTAAACCACACCCGATAGATGAAACGTGGTTCGCGTTATTCTGCATCTGCAGCAGAACGCTCACCGAGTCTGTTCCGGCCTTTCTTCTTTCGATCCTGAGCCTGCAAGAATTATACTTACCATTCCAGTATCCAGTCGACAACAGCACCTGCAAGGACAAGAAACAACAGGTTAGCAAGGCAACCTTTACACGCAGTGCTTACTCACCTGATCCATCGGCTGCGGCCATTTCTTCACGCTGCACCTCCGCCTATGAAGACAAAAGCATTGTTATTACTTACCGGCACTCCGCGAATTCCGGATTTCTTCACGCTGCATCGCCGCCTGTGAAAACAAAAGAAGAGACATTAGACAGGTATTTACTTACGCCATCGCGCTCGTCAATAGAACGCCTGCAAATACTCCGGCGTCTCTTCAGCACGGACTAAGCAGCAAGGGAAAAAGACAGTTTGAGCGCTTGCATTTACTTACTCATTTCCAGGCGCTTCACTCCATCTTCGGGAGTCCTGCAAGACAAAAAGGGAAAAGCATTATACAGAGTCTGGTACAATATTAACGCGCCACGCACCTAAAGACTATAAAGACTAAAAAGGTGCCCGGAAACTCACCGCTCGTGCAGTTAACGACGGTAACGATCCTCTGAGTTCAAGAGGCCTATGTTTCACCAGTGAAGGAACTGGCAACGGCACCCTGCACCAGACGCAGATGGAGAGTCCAGCATTCACCTATCTAAGGTGAGCACGGGACCTTGGGGGGGGCTCTACGGAGAAGCTAGGAAAAGAGGGAGAGGGAGAGGAACATTCAACAGCCCAGACCCTTAACCCCCATATTCTTTCACCTACAGAAACCTCACCATTCGGGTGCGACACACAGTGAGAAGAGGTTCGACCCCAGAAGCCAATCGAGTCCTGCACATCACTTTTCGAGTCACAGACACCTTCCTGCCAAGACCAGCGCCTCTCTGGGAATCATTTGAGCGTTACAGAACGCGAAGCCCACCGCAAAACTCCTACCCAGGCGCGATGGAAACCTCAGACACTGATCAATTAGCCCAGTTGCTCGGGGAATTAAGAGCAGAAGTACATGCTGCTCGTCAGGAAACAAACGCTCTAAGAAGAGAGCTGATAATTTCCAAGGAGCTAACAGAGGACCCCGCTAGGCAATTGCTACAAACGCAGGCAGGACAGACACCTTTGCCCGCTCCAGGAGGAAGTTATCCTTCTGCATCATCTTTAAATCCAGTGCAAATCAATCTACCCGGTAATGTGCCATTGGCTCCGCCCGAGCGCTTTTCTGGTGACCCAAAGAAATTTGCAGTGTTCATCAACCAGTGCCGCCTACACTTCTTATGTCGACCAGCTGCATTCCCAACAGACCAGACCAAGGTGGCTTTCGTGCTTTCTTATCTCAGTGGCAGCGCAGCAGATTGGTCGATCCCTTTAGTCACCCAGGATGATCCGGTTTTACATGATTTCCACGCCTTCCAGTCCAGCATGGAGAAACTGTTCGCAAGACATACGCAAGGGCAGGCCTTGGACAATGAACTTCTTTCATTACGACAGGGTAATCAAGACCTCTTGACTTATATAGCCTCATTTAACAGACTTATAGTGGAAACTCAATGGCCCGAGGATAAGAGAATAACGCTTTTCTACCGAGGCTTGCGTGGAGAGCTCAAGGATGTGTTAGCTCAAGTTGTGAATCCTCCACAAGATTGCTCAGACTATATTGACTTAGTTGTCCAATTGGACCACAGATTACAGAACAGGAAGGCTGATCGTTCCAAATTTGATACCCGAGTGTTTTCTAAACCACAGACCTCTACTAGGGGAGCTGTCACTGTGGAACCCATGCAAATAGGGGGCATGAAAGGACCTTTAACCCAAAAGGAGCAGGAAAGAAGAAGACAGCTGCAATTATGCCTCTATTGCGGAAACTCAGGGCACTTTCTTCGAGACTGTCCAGTGAAACCAGCTAAGAAGGCTGTAGGAGCCGCAGATACCTGTACCACAAATTCTGAGCAGGGAAACGACCTAGCCCGACAAGT
Source organism: Ambystoma mexicanum (assembly GCF_040938575.1). NCBI lineage: Eukaryota > Metazoa > Chordata > Amphibia > Caudata > Ambystomatidae > Ambystoma > Ambystoma mexicanum. Next base: position 1,328,877,337 of record NC_090921.1, on the reverse strand, counting down.
GTAGAGGTCCCCTTGCCGAGCATTAAGATCTGTCCCGTGACCTCGCATTTCGTGGTGCCCATGGTCCTCATTAGTCCTGATCGTCCGGATCGTTTGCATGCAATTGAAGCTTACATCGACAGCGGTGCAATCGGTAATTATGTGGACCGTGAAATGGTATCAAGGATGAACCTACCCCTTGTCCCTAAGGCAGTAAAAGACGTCATTACTACAGTGGATGGCACGGAGATAGCCTCCGGACCAGTAACGCACGCCACCCAAGAAGTGACGCTAGTGAGCCAAGATGGACACCGGGAGAAAATCGTGTTCGATGTGATCAAGGCCCCTCAGTTCCAGATCATTCTGGGAATTCCTTGGTTAGAGAAGCACAATCCTCAGATCGATTGGCGAGCAAAGACGGTTCAGTTTCCAGAATGTTTTACCACTTGTTATCCTCGGCCTGATGTTTCACTGGCGGCAATCTCTTCTGAGGTTCCCAGATTACCTCCCCAATACCAGGAATTCCAAGACGTCTTTCGGAAGGAGTAAGCTAACACCCTGCCTCCTCATAGGTCATACGACTGTCAAATAGATCTGATACCCGGAACAACTCCTCCTTGCAGTAGGATTTATGCCCTCACCGAGCCAGAGAATCTTCACCTCAGACAATATCTGGACCAATACCTAGCCAACGGGTTTATCCGTCCTTCAAAATCTCCAGCTTCCTCGGCTTTGTTCTTCGTTCCGAAAAAGGAAGGAGACCTTAGGACTTGTATAGATTACCATTGCCCTGAATCAAATCACCGTTAAAAACAGATACCCGTTACCTTTGATCCCTGAACTCCTGGATCAAGTCAAAGACGCATGTATATATACAAAGTTGGATCTCAGGGGAGCCTACCACTTGGTACGAATAAAAGAGGGCGATGAATGGAAGACGGCCTTCCGCACCAAGTATGGGCTGTTTGAATATCAAGTTATGCCCTTTGGACTTTGCAACGCTCCTGCCACCTTCCAGTATTTAATGAATGATGTCCTTAGAGAACTCATAGATGTGTGTGTTGTTGTCTACATTGATGACATCCTCGTCTATTCATCATCTAAAGAAGAACATCGGAAACATGTTAGAGAGGTCCTCAAGAGACTATGTCAACATAACCTTTTTGCTAAACTCGAAAAATGCGTTTTTAACGTAACTGAAGTTGAGTTCCTGGGATTCATATTGTCACCCAATGGAGTCCATATGGATTCAAAGAAAGTCGATGCAATTATCAAGTGGCCTTCACCAACCTCTATAAAGGGAGTCCAAAGCATGTTAGGCTTCGCTAATTTTTACCACAGATTCATTCCTGAATTCTCTCGAATAGTCCAGCCCATCACTGCTCTGTTAAAGAAAAACAAACGTTTTGAGTGGTCTACTGAGGCGGAACAAGCTTTTCGGGACTTAAAAACTAAATTCATTTCTGCACCTGTTCTAAAACATCCTCGTCCAGAACTCCCCTACATCGTAGAAACAGATGCTTCAAGTCTTGCTATGGGGGCAGTTTTATCACAAAGAGATCCAGTCACACATCAGTTACATCCTATAGCCTTTTGGTCCCGCAAATTCTCGGCTCCCGAGATCAACTATTCAATTACAGACAAGGAACTTTTAGCTATCAGATCGGCCTTTAAAGCCTGGCGGCATTATCTTTTGGGAGCCAGACACACAGTCACCGTAATGACTGATCACCGCAACTTACAGTATCTGAAGACGGCCAAAGCTCAGTCTTCCAGGCAGCTTCGCTGGGCTCTGTTTTTGGCGGAATTTGACTTTATAATTACTTATCGACCTGGCAGTAAAAATGGAAAAGCAGATGCCCTTTCCCGGATGGGAATAGATGAACATTTGACCAATCCAGAACCAATACCCATAATCCCTGAACAAAGGATTTTGGGCTTGGTCAGCGCTCAATCCTTTGAAGACATCAAGACCACAGTCAAATCACTTCTAACTCCGGCCGACTTACAGAACTGGCAATTAAGGGGAAAAGAATTTTCAGTGGATCAAGATCTACCTTTTTTCCGAGGACGATTGTACTTGCCCAGTGAGAAGATACAAAGACAGGTAATCTCCTGTTATCACGATTCACTAATGGAGGGTCACCCTGGCATAACCAAAACCATGGAAAAGGTCAAAAGACATTTCTGGTGGCCATCATGGAAAAAGGATATTAGAGACTTTGTAATCTCTTGCGGTGTATGCGCCCAAAATAAAAGTCTGAAGGAGAAACCAGCCGGCCTCTTACACCCACTAGACATCCCTCCCTGTCCATGGCATACCCTGTCCATGGATTTCATCACGGACTTACCTCCATGCTCAGGGTATAATACCATTTTAGTAGTCGTGGATCTATTCTCCAAGATGGCTCAATTCATTCCCCTGAAGGGGCTACCTTCAGCTTCAGTATTGGCCCGAGAATTCTTAGAAAACATTGTTCGGTTACACGGTTTTCCCTCGGTTTTGGTCTCCGATAGGGGAAGTCAATTCATCTCCCACTTTTGGCGAAGTTGCTGTCGTTTAGCCCAAATAGATGTGAGACTTTCTACCAGTCATCATCCCCAGACTGAAGGACAAACCGAGAGGACAAACCAAACTCTAGAGCAATATCTACGTTGCATGCTCCAAAAAACTGAAAACCCTTGGAAGGACATTCTTTGGATTGCTGAATACGCTTATAACAATTCGACTCATTCTGGAACCGGAAAGACTCCCTTCTTCTTATTATACGGACACCATCCTAGAACCTCTAACATGGATCCTACCCAAGAATTCGAGGCACCTGCTGTGGATCACTTGCATTCGGAGATCACTCGTGCTTTTAAGGAAGCCACTGACCATCTGCAAAGAGCTAAAGCTCAATTCAAGAAAGGAGCAGATCAGCACCGTAAAGAGGCCCCTCACTACGCAGTGGGAGAGCAGGTCTGGTTATCCACTAAGCACCTACCTCTAAAAGGACCCCGCACTTTTATCCCGAGATACCTTGGACCCTATCTTATCTCTGCCATAATTAATCCAGTGGCTGTTAAATTGGAATTGCCTTCGCATATGAAAATACATCCAGTATTCCATGTCTCCTTACTAAAACCAGTACAACCAGGAACCCGATTGACCGAACTCCCAGAACCTATTTTAGTAGATGGAGAAATTGAGTTCGAAGTAAAGAACATCCTAGACTCCAAAATCTCCAAATCTAAATTATATTACCTGATTGATTGGAAAGGATACGGCCCCCAGGAAAGGTCTTGGGAACCCTCAGAACATGTCCACGCACCTCGTCTGGTCAAGAAATTCCATTTGAATCACCCCGACAAGCCAAAACCCCCGGAGAAGACACGCTTGGGAGGGGCCTTGAGGGGGGGTGCTGTCATGATCACTGCTTCCAAGGAGTCAGGAACAGCCCAACATCCTTGGAAGCAGGCCCCTAACCGTTATCTTAGGCACCAGCCGGTCCCCACTGAGACCTTTTGGGCCTTGTCCTGGCGCCGGTGGCACCAGGCTCATCAAAGTCATTGGTCCCGGCACTGGAAGCGCCGGGCTCATATTATGTATGAAGATGCTTGGGTGGACTTACCTGCAGCAGACCATGCTGCTTACTTACCAGCCACTTAGAAGTCCTCTGTGAACAGGAACTACTTTCTTACCTGGGTGGGGCAAGCTCCACTCCCTGGATACAGCACTGGAACACTTCTGGAACTGGAACTCTTTTCTTACCTAGGCGGGGCCGTGGAGGAAGACGCCTCATCACTCCAAGGCTATTTAAACCACACCCGATAGATGAAACGTGGTTCGCGTTATTCTGCATCTGCAGCAGAACGCTCACCGAGTCTGTTCCGGCCTTTCTTCTTTCGATCCTGAGCCTGCAAGAATTATACTTACCATTCCAGTATCCAGTCGACAACAGCACCTGCAAGGACAAGAAACAACAGGTTAGCAAGGCAACCTTTACATGCAGTGCTTACTCACCTGATCCATCGGCTCCGGCCATTTCTTCACGCTGCACCTCCGCCTGTGAAGACAAAAGCATTGTTATTACTTACCGGCACTCCGCGAATTCCGGATTTCTTCACGCTGCATCGCCGCCTGTGAAAACAAAAGAAGAGACATTAGACAGGTATTTACTTACGCCATTGCGCTCGTCAATAGAACGCCTGCAAATACTCCGGCGTCTCTTCAGCACGGACTAAGCAGCAAGGGAAAAAGACAGTTTGAGCGCTTGCATTTACTTACTCATTTCCAGGCGCTTCACTCCATCTTCCAGAATCCTGCAAGACAAAAAGGGAAAAGCATTATACAGAGTCTGGTACAATATTAACGCGCCACGCACCTAAAGACTATAAAGACTAAAAAGGTGCCCGGAAACTCACCGCTCGTGCAGTTAACGACGGTAACGATCCTCTGAGTTCAAGAGGCCTATGTTTCACCAGTGAAGGAACTGGCAACGGCACCCTGCACCAGACGCAGATGGAGAGTCCAGCATTCACCTATCTAAGGTGAGCACGTGACCTTGGTGGGGGCTCTACGGAGAAGCTAGGAAAAGAGGGAGAGGGAGAGGAACATTCAACAGCCCAGACCCTTAACCCCCATATTCTTTCACCTACAGAAACCTCACCCTTCGGGTGCGACACACAGTGAGAAGAGGTTCGACCCCAGAAGCCAATCGAGTCCTGCACATCACTTTTCGAGTCACAGACACCTTCCTGCCAAGACCAGCGCCTCTGTGGGAATCAGGTGAGCGTTACAATGTCTCCCAGCACCCCCACCCCCCATCACTGTGGGCCACCCTCCACCAGGCACCCACTCATGTCCAACTCATGTCCCCCTGCACCCCCACCCCCCAGCACTGTGGGCCACCCTCCACCAGGCACCCACTCATGTCCAACTCATGTCCCCCTGCACCCCCACCCCCCAGCACTGTGGGGCACCCTCCACCAGGCCCCCACTCATGTCCAACTCATGTCTCCCAGCACCCCCACCCCCCAGCACTGTGGGCCACCCTCCACCAGGCCCCCACTCATGTCGCCCAGCACCCCCACCCCCCAGCACTGTGGGGAACCCTCCACCAGGCCCCCACTCATGTCTCCTAGCATCCCCACCCCCCAGCACTGTGGGCCACCCTCCACCAGGCCCCCACTCATGTCCAACTCATGTCCCCCTGCACCCCCACCCCCCAGCACTGTGGGGCACCCTCCACCAGGCCCCCACTCATGTCCAACTCATGTCTCCCTGCACCCCCACCCCCCAGCACTGTGGGCCACCCTCCACCAGGCCCCCACTCATGTCCAACTCATGTCCCCCTGCACCCCCACCCCCCAGCACTGTGGGGCACCCTCCACCAGGCCCCCACTCATGTCCAACTCATGTCCCCCTGCACCCCCACCCCCCAGCACTGTGGGGCACCCTCCACCAGGCCCCCACTCATGTCCAACTCATGTCCCCCTGCACCCCCACCCCCCAGCACTGTGGGCCACCCTCCACCAGGCACCCACTCATGTCCAACTCATGTCTCCCAGCACCCCCACCCCACAGCACTGTGGGCCACCCTCCACCAGGCCCCCACTCATGTCGCCCAGCACCCCCACCCCCCAGCACTGTGGGGAACCCTCCACCAGGCCCCCACTCATGTCTCCCAGCATCCCCACCCCCCAGCACTGTGGGCCACCCTCCACCAGGCCCCCACTCATGTCCAACTCATGTCCCCCTGCACCCCCACCCCCCAGCACTGTGGGGCACCCTCCACCAGGCCCCCACTCATGTCCAACTCATGTCTCCCTGCACCCCCACCCCCCAGCACTGTGGGCCACCCTCCACCAGGCCCCCACTCATGTCCAACTCATGTCCCCCTGCACCCCACCCCCCAGCACTGTGGGGCACCCTCCACCAGGCCCCCACTCATGTCCAACTCATGTCCCCCTGCACCCCCACCCCCCAGCACTGTGGGGCACCCTCCACCAGGCCCCCACTCATGTCCAACTCATGTCCCCCTGCACCCCCACCCCCCAGCACTGTGGGCCACCCTCCACCAGGCACCCACTCATGTCCAACTCATGTCCCCCTGCACCCCCACCCCCCAGCACTGTGGGGCACCCTCCACCAGGCCCCCACTCATGTCCAACTCATGTCTCCCAGCACCCCCACCCCACAGCACTGTGGGCCACCCTCCACCAGGCCCCCACTCATGTCGCCCAGCACCCCCACCCCCCAGCACTGTGGGGAACCCTCCACCAGGCCCCCACTCATGTCTCCCAGCATCCCCACCCCCCAGCACTGTGGGCCACCCTCCACCAGGCCCCCACTCATGTCCAACTCATGTCCCCCTGCACCCCCACCCCCCAGCACTGTGGGGCACCCTTCACCAGGCCCCCACTCATGTCCAACTCATGTCTCCCTGCACCCCACCACCAGCACTGTGGGCCACCCTCCACCAGGCCCCCACTCATGTCCAACTCATGTCCCCCTGCACCCCCCCCCAGCACTGTGGGGCACCCTCCACCAGGCCCCCACTCATGTCCCCCTGCACCCCCACCCCCCAGCACTGTGGGGCACCCTCCACCAGGCCCCCACTCATGTCCAACTCATGTCCCCCTGCACCCCCACCCCCCAGCACTGTGGGCCACCCTCCACCAGGCACCCACTCATGTCCAACTCATGTCCCCCTGCACCCCCACCCCCCAGCACTGTGGGGCACCCTCCACCAGGCCCCCACACATGTCCAGCTCATGTCTCCCAGCACCCCCACCCCCCAGCACTGTGGGCCACCCTCCACCAGGCCCCCACTCATGTCGCCCAGCACCCCCACCCCCCAGCACTGTGGGGAACCCTCCACCAGGCCCCCACTCATGTCTCCCAGCATCCCCACCCCCCAGCACTGTGGGCCACCCTCCACCAGGCCCCCACACATGTCCAACTCATGTCCCCCTGCACCCCCACCCCCCAGCACTGTGGGGAACCCTCCACCAGGCCCCCACTCATGTCCAACTCATGTCCCCCTGCACCCCCACCCCCCAGCACTGTGGCCCACCCTCCACCAGGCCCCCCCACTCATGTCCAACTCATGTCTCCCAGCACCCCCACCCCCCAGCACTGTGGGCCACCCTCCACCAGGCCCCCACTCATGTCTCCCAGCACCCCCACCCCCCAGCACTGTGGGGCACCCTCCACCAGGCCCCCACTCATGTCTCCCAGCATCCCCACCCCCCAGCACTGTGGGCCACCCTCCACCAGGCCCCCACTCATGTCTCCCAGCACCCCCACCCCCCAGCACTGTGGGGCACCCTCCACCAGCCCCCACTCATGTCCCCCTGCACCCCCACCCCCCACCAGTCAGGGGCACTTGCCAGCAGGCCCCCACACATGTCCCCCAGCCAACATGTCATCACAATCTAGATCCCTGGGCCTTATGGGCAGCCTCCAAATGCCAAACACCCACCCGAGTATTGCATCCACCCACTTAGAAATGGCAATTACATGATACAACCCCAATGGCAAGTTTGTAAATGAACACATGTCCCTCACATACACACAATGGGTGTCGGTGAATGTCAAAACCCATATCATGATATGCATGAAACCAATGAGATGATACTACACATTGAAGTTTTAAGAAAAAATATGTATTAAAAGCAACATAAATTGAATCAAAAATAAACAAACGAAAATGGGAATTAAAAAAAAGAAAGCAGCATGTCCGTAAAATAATGTAAAACCACAAATCATAATCCAAAGGAAAGGTGTCCAAAGTCACAGTTCACAAAAGTAAATCCAATGGAAAATTAAAATCGAAAACCATTGCTCCATGGGTAAATCATAAAAAAAAATTGAAAATCCATCAGTCAACTATATACAGATAAACAATCCAGGGTCCATGATCCCAACAGAAGAAATGAAACCTATCTAATAACACTACCTAATAAAAAAAACTATATACAAAAATGTGGCCCATTGTCCAAAAGGTCCAAAAAAAATGCAAAACCAAAGGAAACCTAACACTAACTACAGAACTATTTACAAGGGCAGCGGGCCAGTCCGACGGCTCACTTCGGGATGTTCCGGGCCAGGGCATCATCGAACTCCTGCTCACTGTCCCGGAGGCGGTCCTCCTCCATGGCCCCGAGGGTCCGCAGGGCCGTCGACATGTTCACCTCCAACTCCCTGCGGATTTCCTCGAAGCACTCGGCCCGCCTCAGGACCCTCCGCATGGAGTTCTCCGCCCTGACCATCGTGAGCCGTGCCTCTTCCGCCGCCACTGCGCATCTATGGCGTGGCCCAACCGCTGCCACACGGAAGACACTTTCCGTCCTGGGTCCTCTTGCCCTCCGGCCGATGCCTGCCCCTCCGATGTCGAAGGCCCCGAGCCATCATGGCTCCCACCTCTTTGCTGCTGCTGCTGTACCTCTGCCCGTGCCCTGGCCCCTGCTGCCTGCACATCCTCCACCGGCTGGGGTGCAGTCGTTGATGTGACCACCCCTGCTGGACGTCCGACTCCCGACTGTGGCAGGGATGCCTCTTCCACCAGCCTGGCCGCACCGTCAGAGGCAGCTCCACAGGGCACCCAGGTGACTAATGGGTGGGAAGATGGCACGGAGGACGACTGGCGCATAGGGGGTTCAGTTGAGGAGGGGGTCTGAGCAAGCCCCATCAAACAGAGGAATCCGGCCTGGGTGATCTGTCCCAGTAGGCCGACGCGGTCAACGAGCCATTCGAGATGAAGTGCAGTCTCCTCATGAAAAGACTGCAGGTCACCTCGCATGGCCCGTTGACGCAACGCCACACCAGTCAGGACAGGCTCAACCCGGACCCGGATAGCCACGTCCGCAGGCAGAGGAAGGCCAATTGTTGTGAGCTCATCCCCTGCCTGAAAACGGGTCTGAACGTAGGCATCCCTGCTGGTGCAAGATGATGCAGTGACAGGATCAGGGACAGGATTGCACACAGGCACCTCCGCGGCGGCCTGTGCTGCCTCCTGTCCCTTTTCCTGCACTGCATCACTAGCACCAGTGGAATCCCCACCTCCAGACCACGCCTCTGTTGCTTGCACTGCCTCCTCCTCCACCAAACTCCCCACCAACCTGGATGACTCCGTGCCATCTTCCCCCGTTGGGCCCTGTGGGGTCCCAGCTGCCCCTTCTGCTGCCGAGGAGTCCAACTCCGACCTCCGCCTCTTGGACCTCCCCCCGGCAGCTGCGGCCTGGGACGCGGCACCAGACTCCTCACTCCCCGATGAGATCACAACCTGGGAGGGGAGCCAGGCCTTGCGTCTCCGGCTGGCGGTGCGATCCCCGCCGCTGTGCTCCACAGCACCTTCTCCGCCCTCTCCATCAGTTGACGCTGTAGACAGGGAGAAATAAAACACAGGCATCAGGCCACTGTACAATGGACACATACACACATGACAGTTGTACATGAGTGGCATTGGCAAACCTCAGACATGGCATCACAATCGCCAACCCACATGTCATTTCAACTTGCACACATGAGCCATACCACAGCCATATCGCAACTGCCAGCACCATCCCTACACATACAACAGCATGAGCAGGCAAAGGTGAGCCAGACATCACATGCAACACAGGGAGTGCACTACACATGCACACACACAACCACACTTGCATGCATGTGTACACCTCTGCCAACTGTCGCTGTGTTCAGATCGGCATCCATGTCACATCTGCCAATCAGGCTTCCACATCCCGCTGTCACATGCATCCATGTTGCATCACTGTTGCACCCTTGTCAAATACACACACATGCACATGTACACAGTGCTGATACATGCAGCTGAAAACAACATCCATGTGGGACATCACGAACATGCCTACTTACATACACATTCATCCAAACATGTGTGCCCACACAACTGCATTTGGCATGCAAGCCTACACACACAAGCACCATCCATGTCTCACACATGACAGCCCTCGCATGTGTTAGCCTCACAGCCCTGAACACCCCCACCCATACTTGGCCCCATACAAACACATGTGCAACCTGCACACTACTGGCACTTCACCACACGCACAGCTTACAATCATGATGCATGTACACTTACCGCTCCACTCCAGACGGGTCTGCCTCTCAAGGACCTGGACGTGGAGCGCTGGGGATATGCGTTCCAGGACCCTCATCTGATCGTCCGACAAGTGGCCCCGGCGCCCCTCAGCATCCGCTGCCTTCAAGAGGCGCCGGGCCTTGTTGAGGGTCCTGGACCTGAAGTCCTCCCAGCGCTTCTTGACATGTTGGAAGTCGCGGACTGCCATCCCCTCCGCGTTGATGGCAGTCACGATGTCCGTATAGATCCGAGTCCGTCCTTCCTTGTCGGCGCGCAAACTTCCAAAGAGGGCATCATACTGCCCCAGGACTTGCTCCACCAGGACACTAACTCCGGTGGCAGTGAAGCTGGTGCCCCTCTGCCTCTCTGCCCGGGGGCTGTCAGTGGCGCCAGATGTTGCAGTACCCGACATGACAACCCCAGAGGCAGGAGTGGGTGGGCAACTGGGCCCTGGGGCTGGGCTGTGGAGCGATGGAATCCCAGTCGGGAGTCTTCGGTTCCAGCAGGGGTGGTCACAGCAACAGCACTCCTGGCTGATGTGCAGGCAGCAAATGGCTGGGCACGTGGGCAGCAGGCAATCAGGCAGCAGCAGATGGCAGGTGGGAGCGTGCTCGGGTCTCTGCGGGGCAGTAATTCGGCCTTCTGGGCAGGAGCGTGGTCTTCCGTGTGCTTACGCGTGGCCAGCTTGATACGGAGTGATTTGGCACGTGAAAATCCAGCACGTCTGCGTGTAATTCGAGGAAAGGGCCTTAGCGCGTAAGCGCGTCAGCACACGTACGCGAATTCATTGGCCCAAAGGCTACCAGCGCGTATGCGCGTCTGTGACGTGCGTGCGCGGGCGTTTTCCTGTACACGGGTGCATGTTACACGTCCAATGACTGCACGTCAGAGTGTCAGCTCGTGTAATTGGAGGATGGGGCCTTAGCGCGTACACGCGGAAGTGACGCTGGACGTGTGGGCATGTTTAAAAGGTACGTGTAGAACGCCATTTCCTTGTACGTGCTTTTCGTGGAGAGCGAGTGGGTGAAATCTGTACTTCTTGTCGGTTCACACGCGATTTACTTCACGGCGTTCCAAGTTCGTACTCCCTGTTACCTCTGACAGCTTTTTGTCTTCTTGTCTTTTTCCTGGGCCTGTTTCCTCAAACAGCATTCACTTCTCCTGTTTGTCCTGTCTCCTCAGACAGCGTACAATTCTCCTTTTGGCGGGGGTGTTGCCAACACGCACACGCGCCTATTTTTCACACGATTTTTCCTGGCAGATGGTGAGTTGCGCACGTATTTGACATCTGTGCTTGCCCCGTGTGTTGCCTACCCCTTCAGAGGTCAGTCTAGGCTGCGTGTGACACGCATACGTTCATTTTTGTGTTTCTGGGTGCCATAGCGTAGTGCAGGTTTTTTTTTCCACACACGTGGTCTAGGAGGGGTTGCGTGCACATTATCTCCCTTTTTCGGGGTGCCTGTGCGTTGCGTGACCCGTCATCTTCCCCCAGGGGTCACATACAGCCTTGCTAGAACACTAGGGTACGAATTCCATCTAGTACCCTACCCCTTTGACCCCCAATTGCCCAGGACAATAGTTTACTGCAACTCCCATACGCACAACAACATCAGTGCCATGGTTGGGAGGCGAGCACGCGGTAAGGGTGGCAAAGGTGGGCGAGCCACAAGAGGTGGCCGTGGTGGATACGGTAGGGGACGTGGCCAGGACTTGCAGGGTGCCCCTAGCCCCCCATGTGTGGGTGACCAGTCAGGGACACCCATGCCCCCCCCTGGTTGAGGGTAACGTGGCTGACACCATCCCTGCCCAGCCCTTGTTGGACCAGCCCATTTTGGCACCAGACCTGGCACTGGGTGACTCCATGGCTGACTTCCAGGTCAGCAGGTCTAGGCCAAGTGTGGCGGTGCACGTTGGTGTCACCAGCCCACGTGGATCAGGGGCAGCTATGTCATCTGCTGCCCCGAGTAGGCACGGTGGGGAGGCTGCAGGGGCAGCTGCGGCTCCATCCACCCCAGCTGTGAGTGTCCCAGCCAGGACAGTGTCGGTCCTAGTCCATCCTGCTGACGTTCCCCCTGACTACATCACACTTCAGCTAATGCCTGCACCAGGTCCCATGGTGAGTGTTCATTCCCACACTCCTAGTCCACAGTCCACCGGGGCTCCTGCCCCTAGTGTCCAGAGCGGCGTAGGACACTCAGTATCACCACCACCTTCCAAGCGGAAGAGGAAGAGTGCTCGTCCAGTACAGGCTGATGCCCCAGACACGGCTACACAGTCCGGCCCACCAAGGAAGCCCAGCTTTAATCAGGTCGAACTTGATGCACTTGTGGAGTATGTGTCTGCACATGACAGCGAAATGGTCATTACTGCAGGATGCAAGACCACACCTGCACAACGTCAGGCACACTGGCAGACCATTGCGGAACTCATAAGTGCCCTTGGATTTGTGAGGCGCAGAGCTAATGATTGCTACAAGCGCTGGAATGACCTTAAGCGCAGGGCAAAGAAAAAGCTGGCCTCAAGTCATGCCGCAACTCTAGTGACTGGAGGTGGGTCTCCGGCAGAGGACATAGAACTCACTCCACATGAGTATGTTGCTGGGACCTACGCCACGGAGGAACAGATCCAAGGTGTGGGAGACCTGCCAGATTACGAGGCATTGTCCGGTGAGTGCACATGCATGTGTGTGTCATCCATGTGCATGGTGTGTGTGTGAGTGCTTCTGATTGAGTGCCAGGTGAGGGGGTGTGTGCCTGAGTGGTATGGGTCACCCATGTGCTTCATCCAATACATTCTGCGCACCAGGATTTGGGTGTTGCAGTATCCCTTCTGGCAACAGTAGACATTCAGCCCAACCTCACGCCAGTTGCCCTTGAATTGTCATCTTGACACAACATAGTTGCATGTTATTCTGTGTTCATTCAGGCTGATTGTCTGCATTCCACCACTTTCACTAGGCATTTCTCAGTCCTATTGTCACATGTGTGACATGGCTAGGGTACATGCCATCTGTGTGATGGCATGTGTCATGTATGTGTATTGGACATGCCAATCACATGCCAATGTGTGATGGCACTGCTAGGCAGCATGCAGCAAATGTGTTGGTCTTCCATCTTGGTGTCATCAATGTGTGCCATTTGCCTCCCCTTCATACGCAGTGACAGTGCATGCATGGGAGGGTTATAGTCATGTGGCACATGTGTCAATGAAGTACTGTTTCTGTTGCTTCTCAGCCCTAATTGTGTTCCATGTTGCTAATGCCTGTTCCCATTTCTTTTCTTTTATGTCTTTGCAGGGGATGACGCACTTGATACTGCTGGGGTTGTGGAGATGGTGCAGACCCAGGAGGGGTCTCAGGGCCGACCGGGCACCAGTGAGGGACGTGGTGTGGTGGTGGGTGAGAACCCACACTTGCTGCAGGCCGTCGTCTCAAGGGGTGTCTCTGGGTGCACCTCCCCCGAGCTCTATTCAAGTGTCGATTCGGAAGATGAGACCTATGTGCCATCGCAGGTAAGTGTTTCTGGGAGGGATTCTGTACTGTCCAACCCACCTGCACCAGGGGTAGAACCCTCAATGGGGATGTCGGTGTTGGTAGGTCCGCCTTTGGTGGTTACGGATGCAGGGTCACACTCCACTACATCTGATCCTGTTCCTGGGCCAGCAGATCAGAGGGGGAATGCAGTCCTGCAGCCTCAGGCAGTGCCGGCACAGCAAGATGCAGTTCGCCTTGCCCCATACAGGTGTGGTGCCCGCCGACGCGGTGGCCGTACGCCACCTGGCAATACCGCATTGGAGCAATCCATATACGGTATGGCAAACCAACAGGCAGCATCAACTGAGATGATGGCTCAGGCCATGGATAGGGTGGCCACTTCCATTGTCCCCCAAGAAAGGCTAATTGAACAACTACAGCAGGCAACAGACTCCAATAGCCAGTCACACAGGGAGGACATGTTGGCGTCCAACAGGGACAGGCGGGCGGCACTGGAGACTCTGCGGGAAGCCATTTCTATTGAGTGCCAGGGCCACAGGGAAGCCCCGAGGGTGGAACTCCGTCAGCTCAGGGCAACTCTGGTTGAGCTTGAGGCTTCAGCTAAGACGAGGACAGAACAGCAGCTGGAGCGGCTCACACGTACGCTCTCATCTGAGATGCAGGCAACTAGGGCGGAGGTCCGGGCATCCCGTGAGTTGTTGCATGGGGACCTATGCACAATTATCCTCCAGAACCAGACCTTCCACACCCGCATGCATGCTGCCATGGAGGACCAGAGTAGGGTTTGGCGTGGGCTGCCTCCCATAGTGCCACCACCTCCTGATGCAGCTGCAGAGGGTGAGGAGAGCGACAGCAGCGATTCTCCCACAACAGGGTAGCCGTGCAGGCCATGAGCCCATGGAGGTGTTTTTTTCTGCAAGATCCACACAGGTGGGTTTTGGTGTGCACCCTGTCCTCAGACCTCCTGGGTGGCTTCCCCCACCCCCCTGGGCCCATTCATGGCCATTTTTGATTTTTGATATTTTTTTTTATTTTTTTTGATTTTTGAATCTTGATTTTTTTGACAGTGTGGCTCCCGTGGGCATACGCTGTATTGTGGCTGGGCACATGCAGGCTTGTCCTGAATTTGGGTCAGATGCTTGGGTTTGTGTGACACACACCCTTCCTGCTTCCCGTTTCCATGGGCTTGCAAAGGGTGTGCCCAAGTGACATTGACTTACACGGTGACGTTGGACTCCCATATGATGTGTGGGCAGTCTGTAGTCAATACTGTGTATACATTCCTAGTGCATATTGTGGTTGTATTGTACACTGCATGGTGTATTGATATGTGCCTCTGCATCCATCTCATCCTCCTAATTTGCAGGTCCATTTCTCATGTCCTCACAAGGCGGTCTACTTTGGAACTGGAGTCCATGTTGTAAGCAGTGCACCTACACTCTTGCGTGGCGCTAACACTGTATAGTTGGAAGTGTTCGAAGTGCTGGCATTATCAGGTAGTGAGGCTACCAATTTTTTAAGTCCGTACTGTCATGTTTATGGTAGGTTGGAGGTTGTGTAGGTGATTGGTATTATTGGTAAGTATTTGGTAATGTGTGTTGTTGGTCCTGCATTACTGTGAGCATTTCATGTGTGGCCAGTTTCCATTAGGGACACTGTAGTTGGTGACACTTGGGGCATGTTGTGGGGATTAATTTGTTTGCTCACACATTGCATGACATGCCATGGTGTGTTGTGTGGCCATGCCGGGGAGGGGTTGGGTGACATGGCACTGTTCTCATGTTCTATTTTGCAAGTGGGTATTCATTTTTGCTGCATGGAAGTGTGTCTTTTGATGACACTGCATTGGTGGTGTTTGTGTAGGTAGGGATGCACACATTGTGACACTTCCAGGTGAACAATCTCAGGCTGCTATGGTTCTGACAGTTGACTGTCCCTTAATTCATCAGAATTGTCAGATTGAGTCATCATTGATTGTCAGATGGTATGTGCCAGGGCTGTGTGCACTCCACAGGGGTGTGCTTTCTATGTGAAGTAATTAGCCACCAGCTGCGTACGGGCTGCCTCACCCCGTGCCCTTTCCCCTCCCATGCGCAGCGAGCGTGCATGTGGTTGGGGATGTGGGGGTACCACCATGTCCACAGCCAGGCCTCGGCGTGTTGCAACATTGTGCAGGACACATGCTGCCACTATGATCCTGCACACTACTGGGGGAGCGTATAACAGCTGCCCACCAGAACAGTCAAGGGAGCGAAAGCGTGACTTGAGCACTCCGAATGTGCGCTCCACTATGCCCCGTGTTGCAATATGGGCTGTGTTGTATCTTACCTCGGGAGGCGTGATGGGGTTCCAAATTGGCGTCATCATGTGTATGCTCAGAGGGTAGGCACTGTCCCCTGGGGAGGTGGTGATGGGGATCATTAGTGGGGTATTGGCATTACTCTGTATCTGTCATGCATGCGTGTGCTGTGGCATTTCTACTCACCAAGCAGCCATGCATCGCCATGCCGCCCAGCTTCCATGTCCCGGTTTAGGGTTGACATCCTGTAAATGAAGCTGTCGTGGGTGGACCCTGGATAGTTGGCATATACTGAGGTGATGATTCCCTTGGCATCACATACTACCTGAACGTTGATGGAATGCCAGTGCTTGCGGTTTCTATAGATGTGCTCAGATGCCCTGGGGGGAACGTAGAGCCACATGGGTGCAATCAATGGCACCTAGCACTTTGGGGAATTGTGCCACCCTGTACAATTCCTGGCTGACAGCCTGCCTTTCTGCAGGTGTTCTGGGCAGGTATATGTGCCTGCGGACTGATGGGCGTGCAGTGATGATGGCCAACACCTGGTGTAGGCACCGTGACTGCGTGGCCTGTGACACCCCCCCCACTATGGCACTTGTGCGCTGAAATGATCCGGTAGCCAAGAAGTGCAGTACATTGAGGACCTTCTCCAGGGGGCTGAGTGCTTGGGAGCACAGGGTGGGTGATGTGAGGTCATCCTCCCACTCACTGACCAGGTCGAGTATTATGTGTGGTGGAAACCTGTACCTCCCATACACCTGGTCATCAGGCATACCAAACAGGCTGGTTCTGGGTGTGAAGATTCTGGCCCTGACTATCCTTCTCCTCCTCCTGCGGTATCCCACGGCCACTGCTGCTAGGAACGGTATATTCATCCTGGCGTCTGAGCTTGTTTGTTGTTTGCGCACTCTTCTATGCTGCGCAGGACGTGCGCCTGCTTGATGCTGGCGTACGTGTTTCCGGATTGGACCTTTTATTTTTTGCCGCGTTGTAGGCGACGGTGTAAATCTTCCCGCCCACCCCAGGAATACACGTAACACGTTCTCCCAGGCCCACTCGCGAGTAAATATTCCCGCCCACCCCTGGAATACCCGCACCCCACTCTCACAGGCCCAGTAGCGTGTGGAACTTCACGCGCACACCGAAATACACGTACCCTGCTAATTCGCGTGTGGAACTTCCCGCGCACCCCGAAATAAACATACCCTGCTGGTATCGCGTGTGGAAGTTCACGCGGACCCATAATACACGTACCCTGATGGAATCGCGTGTGAGACTACCCGCGCACCCCTGGAATACACATACCCAGGCAAATCGTACGGCTGGGGGGTGGGGGTGCAGGGAGACAGGAGTGGGGGCCTAGTGGAGGGTGCCCTACAGTGCTGGGGTGTGGGGGTGCAGGGGGACAGGAGTGTGGGCCTGGTGGAGGGTGCCCTACAGTGCTGGGGGGTGGGGGTGCAGGGGGACAGGAGTGGGGGCCTGGTGGAGGGTGCCCTACAGTGCTGGGGGGTGGGGGTGCAGGGGGACAGGAGTGGGGGCCTGGTGGAGGGTGCCCTACAGTGCTGGGGGGTGGGGGTGCAGGGGGACAGGAGTGTGGGCCTGGTGGAGGGTTCCCCTGGATGCAGGGGGATGGGGTGCAGGGGGACAGGAGTGGGGGCCTGGTGGAGGGTGCCCTACAGTGCTGGGGGGTGGGGGTGCAGGGGGACAGGAGTGGGGGCCTGGTGGAGGGTGCCCCTGGATGCAGGGGGGTGGGGGTGCAAGGGGACATGAGTGGGGGCCTGGTGGAGGGTGCCCCACAGTGCTGGGGGGGTGGGGGTGCAGGGGGACTGGATTGGGGGCCTGGTGGAGGGTGCCCCTGGATGCAGGGGGGTGGGGGTGCAGGGGGACAGGAGTGGGGGCCTGGTGGAGGGTGCCCTACAGTGCTGGGGGGTGGGGGTGCTGGGAGACAGGAGTGTGGGCCTGGTGGAGGGTGCCCCTGGATGCAGGGGGGTGGGGGTGCAGGGGGACTGGATTGGGGGCCTGGTGGAGGGTTACCCTGGATGCAGGGGGATGGGGTGCAGGGGGACAGGAGTGGGGGCCTGGTGGAGGGTGCCCTACAGTGCTGGGGGGTGGGGGTGCAAGGGGGCAGGAGTGTGGGCCTGGTGGAGGGTGCCCCTGGATGCAGGAGGGTGGGAGTGCAGGGGGACAGGAGTGGTGGCCTGGTGGAGGGTGCCCCACAGTGCTGGGGGGGTGGGGGTGCAGGGGGACTGGATTGGGGGCCTGGTGGAGGGTGCCCCTGGATGCAGGGGGGTGGGGGTGCAGGGGGACAGGAGTGGGGGCCTGGTGGAGGGTGCCCTACAGTGCTGGGGGGTGGGGGTGCAGGGGGACATGAGTGGGGGCCTGGTGGAGGGTGCCCCACAGTGCTGGGGGGTGGGGGTGCAGGGGGACAGGAGTGGGGGCCTGGTGGAGGGTGCCCCTGGATGCAGGGGGGTGGGGGTACAGGGGGACAGGAGTGGTGGCCTAGTAGAGGGTGCCCTACAGTGCTGGGGTGTGGGGGTGCTGGGAGACATGCGTTGGTGGGCAGTAGTGCAAGGTGACATGTGGGTTGGCTGGGGGGCATGGTCATGGTGGATGGGCTGCCTGCGGGACATGTGCAGGGTAGTCCCCTGTGGTGTGGGCCGCCTGCAGGGGCCGTGGAGGGTGTAGAGGGAACAGCTGGGAGGACCCACTCGGCCAATTCACGTGTGGGACTCCCTGGCACCCCCGAAATACAAGTAGGCTGCTGGATTCGCGTGTGGAATTTTCTGCGCACCCGGAGTACACGTACCCTGCTGAAATTGCGTGTGGAACTTCACGCGCACCCTGAAATACACGTACCCTGCTGGTATCGCGTGTGGAAGTTCACGCGGACCCATAGTGCACGTACCCTAATGGAATCGCGTGTGAGACTACCCGCGCACCCCTGGAATACACGTATCCTGCTGGTATCGCGTGTGGAAGTTCACGCGTACCCATAATACACGTACCCTGATGGAATCGCGTGTGGAACTTCCCGCGCACCCCGGAATACACGTGCCCAGGCCAATCGCGTGTGGAACTTCCCGCGAACCCCGTAATACACGCACACGCTATTTTTCACACAGCGGTTGTCCACGTTTGTCGGTACCCCTTTGCACCTCATTTGTCCTAGAGGGCCACTGTATGGATCATTCATCATAGCTGGATATGGGTGCTTTTTGTTAGCGCACATTTTGGCGCACATTTATTTCAGGCACAGGGACGCTACCGCCTGCTTTCTTGTGGTGTACTTGTTTGGCCCTGGACGCGTCTTTGCCCGTGCGCTCGTTTGCCCTATTCGATTCCATGAATGCGAGTTGTAGGCGAGCGTGTGGGCGTTCCGCGCACTTGCCTCCTGTACTTCCCCCGTGACGCCCATGTTTTCACGCGTTGTTCCCCATTCCGGGTGTTAAGCCCTGTGTTCCGCCTACTTTTGTGATGTGCGCCGCGCTACGTGCGATTTCGCAGCGGCCGTGGCGCACGCCGTTGGATGACCTGTGCGCCGGCGTGCGCCGCGCACTTTTTCAGCGCACATCCATGAATCGATGTGCGCTGGTTTCCCTGCGATTTTCGCAGTTGCACTGCGATTTTCGCACTTTTACTGCAAATCGCACGTTTTGGCACCTCTGCGCGGGAATTTTCGGCGCACATTAATTCCATGAATCGGCCTGAGAATCTTAAACTCTATTTGGGCCGCCACAGGAAGACGGTGCTAACAGCATAACGATGGCAAAGAGGGAGTAAAACCAGGTGCCCCAAGCGCCAGACGAGCTGCAGCGTTTTGCAAAACTTGCATCCGCTGGATCTGGTACTTGGGTTGACCCAGATAGATGCCATTACAGTAGTCCAATTAACTAATTACAGTAGATGTCACCAGGGTTAATCCGATTTTCAGCAGGGAGCAGCAGAAGAATTTTCCTTAAGAGCCTTTAATCTCCCAAACCCAACACTGCAAATGGCAGAGATCTGGGCTTGTCAGGACCCATTAGGTAGCAGTTCAACTCCAAGACACCTTTTACAGAGACACACACGGGGAGGGACAGAGGCCAAGGGAATCCAGCTAATAGTAAGAGGTCCAAAGATGGTCCCTCTCCTGGGGGCCCACCACCAACACCTCTGTCTTACTGCCATTTAATTGCAGCCAATTGGCTGCTGTCCAGATTCCCACTTTCTCAAGACAGTCTCGTAGCCTTTCAGGAGGAGCAGTCTGCGGGGAGTTGAGATGCAATAAAAGCTGCGTATCATCTGCTTAGGAGTAAAAGAGAACTCCACATGCAGTGATAGGTCAGCCAAGAGCCGTACATACAAATTAAAGAGGAGAGGAGAAAGAGCTGATTCGTGAGGGACTCCACAAAATAACTCTGCCCGAGAAGAGTGGCATGCCTGAAAAGAGACAGTTTGAGAACGACCCGTCAGAAAGGAACAAAACCAGGCAAGATTAGATCCCAAAATGCTTGCCTGGCCAGTAAAATCTCATATTCCACAGTGTCAAAGGCCGCAGAGAGATCAAGGAGAATAAGGACTTCAGTCTCTCTGTGGTCCTGAAGCAACGCAAGGTCATCGGGCAGGGAGATCATCGCGGATTCCGTCCCCATCTTGGGGCGAATCCAGATTGGGATGGATGAAGACAATCGTTTTAATCCAAAAACAAGGGGATCTGAGGGGTGATTACTGCTCCCATCAGCTTCATCATAGCAGGAAGCAGGTATATGGGTCTATAATTTGCTGGTGCTTTAGGATCCAGATTGGCTTTCTTCAGTAAGGGGAGAACCAGAGAACGACTGCATGTTTCAGCTCAGGAGGGACCACCCCCATAGAGAAAGAGTACTGAACTGCTTCAGTTAGCATACCTATAACTCGATTGGGCAGGTCTTTTAAAATGTGTAGAGGAACAACATTGAGTGGAGAGGCAGATTTCAGGCTCAAAAAAGCCTTCCTGATATCCTCTTCGATTATGGGGAGCAGTCAAAGTTATTTATCGAGGGTATGGCCGAAGGGCTAGTGGGGACCTGAATCAAAACAGCTGTCTACTCCGATTGGCGGAAGCCGATGACAGTGCAGATGTCAGAAATCTTTTCCTGGAAAAAGCTACTGATCTCATCACATTGCAGCTGAGCATCAGGTTGCCTAACAGAGGTCCCAGTGGAATACACCTATAGCTCTTTTGCTACTTGGAACAATATCTAGAGGCTCAAGCGGCCTCAGTAATCCTAGCAGCATAGTATTTAGATTTTTCTGCGCGAATCAGCTGATGATAGCAGAAGACAACTTGTTTGTAGCGATTGTGTGGGGCTGCGTCATAGTCAAAGACCATTTTCTTTCTAAGCGTCTACAAACTTGTTGGGCTCTCAGCTCAGAGTTATACATGGCTCAGAGGGTTTAGTTTGACAAAAATGGGAACACAGTGGGGCTACTTTGTCGGCCATAATTTCCAAGGCAGACAGTAGAGATGAGAAAGGATCAAAGCCTCTCTCCCTAAGAAGCCTCTGTTCCTCACACAAGGGCTCAGTCATACTCGGCAAATCAACTTATGCGATTTTCTGCGAAGTTGTAGCCCGTGTGAGGGGTTAGAGTGGTAGGGAGTGACCCGGAACAGAAAAGAGACCAAAGAATGGTCGGACCAGCTTACTGGACCGGGGCACAACTGGAAACCCTGCCAGTCTCGGCATAGATAAGATCAAGTAGGTTTCTGCTTTCATGCATAGGGAGAGAATTACATAAATCTAACGAGAGATCAGACAAAGAAGTCACCACATTCTTAGCAAAAAAGATCTGTGGGGTCATTGGGATGAAAGTTAAAATTCCTCAATACCACCAAATTAGGATGAATTAGGCTGAGGTTAGCCACCAGTTGTGCAAAAACAATCGCAAAGTCAGTACGTTTTGCAGACGGTGGACGGTATACCAATAAAAGGTGGATAACCGTGGTAGCATTAACCTGCACTCTCAAGAGTAGCAGTTTGCAGGGTAGCAAGGGCGTTGCTGCAATAAGGGGACACTGAAACGTGTTCCGATAGATTATTGCCAGGCCGCCACCTGTATTAGGAGGGGGCCTGTTTATACAGGCAACAGTATATGAGGTAGGCATAAGTTGACATAAATTGGGGCTAGAGCTAACAGAGAACCACATCTCTGTAATACACATGAAATCCGGCGGGGTATCCTGAGAACTGTATATAAATCATCCCGGTGAGCAACCGCAGATCTGGCATTAATCAACAAACAGGTAATTAAATTTGAAGTATCATAAGACTCCCAGACATTATAACCCCCACCCTCAGCAGGGTTAATTTCAGGAGCCCTCCCTGTCGGAATATCAGAAACAACATTCAAATAGAGCAGGGTCTGTTTGGGTGCTAAGTTAAATAACTCGGCTCTTGAAAAATGAATAAAGGTCTTTTTAGCTTTACTTACTTCAGAGTGATTAGGTAAAAAATGACCAAGGAACATGGCCCTAGGCCCAGCCGGCACCCGGACGCACCCAGGCGCACTTGCCTTTTGCGCGCACGCAGGGCGCGCAGCGTCCGCTCCAGGGCCAGATCTAAATAGGGCCTGGAGGCGGAGCACGGAGTCAGGAAGAACAAAGAAAGTGGACTGCTAAGATTACAGAGTTTAGATCTGGCAGTCAGCGTTCAGGCAGAATGACACAACTAAGCCTTTTTACTAAATATACAAGTTAAATAGGTTTATCCAAGTAAAAATAAGAATGAAACACAACTGTTTAAAAACAAAATTTCAATTTTGACGCAATTAAAAAACTGTTCCTAAGCACGCTAAAAAATAAGAACTATTGTCAGCTAAGGCAGTGCTATGCACTTGAATATTTCCTAGATCTTCATGTAATATCCTATTGAAAATGCTGGGGCTTTCACAGTACCCCTTGAGTAGGTGACGGTGCTTGTACCGCCTTCCTCCCAGGGTGAATGTTGTAAGGTACTGTGATTCTGGGTCTAGGGGCACTCAGAAAAATGCATTTTTCAGGTCCACCACTGTGAAATGTGTTGCTTGCTTCGGTATGTTGCACATGATGGAGGCTGGGTTGGGGAGGAGGGGAACTCTTTCTGTACAATTTCATTAAGGTGGTGTAAATCTTGAATCATCCTCCAACTCCCCCCTGTTTTTTTTTTATCTCATAGATAGCAGTGTTACATGGGGACGTGGAGAGCCCAATAATCCACTGCTGTAATAGGGCCTGTAAGGTTTCCTGAATTCCCTCCTCTGCTTCTCTAGGCAATGGGTACTGTTTACCCCTTGGCAACACTGCGCCTGGTTTGAGTGTTATCCTACTGGGGTCGCTTCCTTTAGCATCCCTATATCATGTGGGTTCGTGGTCCACAAGTGTGGTGTAACGTACTGCAGGCCAGTCTCACAGAACGAGGGTGGTTCACTAACAATAGCCATGAGGGTCTCTGTACTTTTCAATACTGTACCATGATGTCACAAGGTATAAAGATTTAGAAGTTATCTCACCATCATTATTGTCATCTTCAAACAAATCTTCATCTGTCAGTTTGCGTAGGGGTATATTTGGGTCCATGCATAACACTGTTCGCCACTGGCACCCATGGATGTCTGTTCCCTGTTCTACAATTCTCTTTGCAGACACTTGTAGCCCTTCTAATTCTAAAGACAAGATAGTGCCAGCAATCACTTCAGGTAGTGCTACAGGTCGAAAAATGAAATCAGCAGGTACTCTCCATTCATTCCTGGTAATCTGGGGCACTGCCCTGGCAAGAACTCTAATGCCATGAATGAACATATCTGGGTTTACAGGTATCCCTCTCACCACCATCTAATTGGCCACCTCATGTATCACTAGCATGGCCCGGAGGGAGCACATGCCATGGGTGGCGCAGACAACTCCTCTATCTGTGAACAATATGGTCATGTTTAGTTTACTGAGTAGGTCCCTTCCCAGTTAGTTGACAGGGGAGCTCTTGTAGTAGAGCAGTGGCGCCTGAATGACCTTCCACCTGCAATTTTGACATCTAAATCTTCTGTGTATTGAACCGTCACTACAGCCCCAGAGAATCCCTGCGTGTCGAGTTTTTCATGATAGCAGGAAGTCGCCTTCGCTTATGCATGACTTTTCCATCCGAGTCCACCATGAAGATGAAATGCTTATTTCCTATCACTGCCCCCACCAGTGGTTCCTCTTCTGGGTGCAAGGTCATTGATAGTACTGGACACGCAAGTGCTCTCTGTGGGCTGTCCTAGTCGGGATAGGTGTCTGTTCCTGGAAACGAGAATGGGTTCCCTCCTACTACAGTTGCTCCTTGATAGGGGCACTGCGGCACCGTTTGGTGCAGTAGCGAAAGGGTGTCTGTTTCCCTAGATATGTGAATTGGGGTGTGTTTGGTGTTGCTGCATGGCCTGTTGTGGCAGCTGGCGATATGGGCCGAGGATCTGGGGAGGTAACTGGATCTATGCCTGGTGTATTTCGTATGGGATCATGGTCGATCCGTGAACGGGCCCCTGTGGGCTCACGGGGTGGGGGTTTCCATAGGGTTGTGTATTGTAGTTCTGGTTCCCTCCTTGCCTGCTACGACATTCTCTAGAAAAGTGACTCTAACTCCCGCATGTCCAGCATTGCTCCTGCCCAGCACCTCTCGGTCCTTGTCCCCCGAATACCCCTCCTCTTTGCCTTCGGAACCCACCTTGTCCTCTTTGTGGCCCTTCTTGCCATTGGGGTCCTGTATAGTGTTGGTGTCCTCCCCACTGTCCTTGCCCTTTGTCCATACAGCTGCCATCCTCGCCTGTGTGGCGACGGAGGCACACCCGTCTTCTCCCATCTGTCTGTGGGGGCGGTGCTGCTGATACTGCTCCTACTTTCACTAGTTTGTTTTGAACTAGTTTTGCTTCCTCTACCTGTCTTCTTTGAATAGTTTCCTTTTCACGTTCCTTGATCCTCCTACAATGGTGTACTATGATGCTCTGAATTTCAGGCAAACATTTTGCTTCCACCCCTGCTATTTTATCTAGGGCCTTCTGCACTTCCTTTGGGAGCTTCTGCTTCACAATAAAGTAAAACAAGGACATTGATTGGTCCCAGGCGCTACCCGTCTCTGCTCTCCACATCTCCTGAACCCGAAGAATGTACTATGCAGCATCTTCCTCATCTCCTGTGCATTGCATTATCGATTGTAAATCGGGAGTATCTGGGAAGGCCCTCCGCAGTGCATCCCAGTCACGTGCCCTGATATTGTTGAATGAAGCCCAATCATGGGAGTCGTTGCTTAATGTTACTCCCGGGTACCCTGCCTTCACCAACACTGATTCTGCCTGGTCTCCCACTGCCGATACCAACAAACATTTGATGTATCCTATTGTGAGGGGCACCCTTGCGGTGTGTTTTTCAAAAGCATAAGTCAATTTCCCCAGCCCTGCAGTAAAATGGGGGAAGGCCTTGAGGAGATTGTTTTTGTCCATCTGTGCCCAAGGGGCGTAATGAGGGCGTCCTGCGCCTTTGTGAATTAGGAGCATTTGTAATTTCGTTTTAACTTTCCCCGTTTTCAGACCACTTCACTTTTTCTGTGCCAACGCTATTCTCCCGAACCGTTCCCTAAACGTTCCGTCCCACAGGCTTTCTACCCTCGGTCTGATGGCACATGGTACCTCGGCCCCTCCCACCACCCCTTCCTCTGTGTCGTGGAAATCACTCCAGTATTCCTCGTCCCCTCTAGCGGAGCCTACGTTCTCGTAACCCGAGCTGTCCGTCTCCCCTTCCCTTTCCACATGTACAGCTCTTATGGGCGCGCTGTCAATCCTGAACAGAAAATCTCAGGTCTTCCATTCGTCCCCAGGTGGTACGGGTGGAGTCCCCGGGGCAGCATTTGAACTTCTGTTGCCTTTCCTGCCTCACAAGCTGCTTGTAGTCTAGCTAATTCTCTGCGTGTGGTGGTTAATGCCACTTCAAGGTCTCTAGAGCTCTGCCCCGTATGGGTGGACACTGTGGGGGTTGCAGCATATGGTGGGGGTGGGGCAGTAGCAGGGTCTGATAAAATTGTTCCCCCAGATACATAGGTTGGATTTGTGTACCCTCTGTAGGTTTGGTACATTTTCTTCGTTTGTGTCCCCCCCTCCTCACTTTCCCCCGTGTTAGACCCTGTCCCATTTTCAGGTACTATCCTTCCCTTCCCTGGGGCCTCTGTTTCTTTGAACAGTCTCTATTAATCCATTATTTCTCGTTGGTTCTGTAGTGGTGTCCCCTTGTATTTGGCAGTCAAGTACGTAGACATATGGTCTAATGCACACTTATCGAAGGATCCCCCCTCTGGCCAGGAGTGGGGCCTTCCTTCTCCTTTACTTTTCATTATCCATTGACTATGATACTTCTTAATTTTGTCACCGTACAGGGGTAAGGCCTTACATATGTGGTGTAGGGGCGTGTCTGTCCCCATGGTTGTCATCTGTCCAAAGTGCTTGTGTCAACAATATGTTCGTTCAGTATTCTCCCCGATAGTCCACACCCTCAAGTCGTTCAGTACCCCTTGTTACATGCACGTTATAATTGTCTCCGTACTGTCAGCCAATATTGTCACATATCTCTTTATATCGACAAAAAAACATCAACTTCAACTGCTTTCCCCCCAGAGCATTCCCATTCACTCCTTAGGTATTCCCATTCACACCATTCGCGCCCCTCCTGGACCTCTTCGGTACATATGAAAGAATACACTGAAAGTAACAAACTAAAATAACAAGCTAAAACACCAACCACTACTTTTCCCAAGCCCTCTAATTATACAGGGCTCCTAATTTTCTCCTTATATTTCTTTTTCAGCACTGGTCGGAACAGTGCACCGTGGCTGCCAACTTCGCCCCTCACTCGGGAAGGCTCCCTTTCTTTCCTCTTTTTTGTTCTCTGTATAACTTAAAAATTAAAAAATATAAAAATGGCCATAAAAAAATCCCTCGACAATTAAAAACCCAGTCTACACTTTCACTTTAATTCATCGCATGTTCACCTCTGTCATACTGCTCCATACCCCAACCCAAACATTGTTATTCCTCGCAATCTATACTCGCGTGTCTACGTGCTTCTGACAACTTCCGTTTGCGTGGAATCCACAACAGGTCTAGGTCTCTCCCTGGGGCCGCAACCTGCTCCAATGAGCCGGCGGGATTTCTCCAAAGACGGCACCCTCAAGAACCACTTCTGCTGCGTACGCATTTTTGGGGCACTGGTCACTGTAGGTGGGCACGACCCTTCCGGAGAGGCCACCTGAATATCGTCGCAAGTACGGGAGCTATGGAATCGCGTCGGGGTCACCAAATGAAGGCAAGTCCCTTTTTACGCACACTCCAAAGTAAATACAACCCACTAGGGAAATAAACCAGAACTCTGCTGCTCGGGAGCGCTCTGGTCTTACATTTGCAAACAATGGCTTATAACTTCAAAAAACGTCGCAACATAGGTACAATCCGGGGTCAACCTACACATGGGCTTGCTCCATAGGGGATGCTAAGCAGTAATTGGCTGATTCTCCCCCGTCGATCTGGCTCCACGTGAGTCAGCTGGGCTCATCCTCGTGGTGAAGGTCAGGGCATATATAAAACACAGTGTATCTATCTAAACTAAGCAACTGAGATGGAATATTCATTCATTATGGCAGGCACCAGGGCGGCACAGGAAAGGGGTGCCAGGTAGAGGGGAGAATAAAATAGTCTTGCTGACCCATACATTCGGGATTCCTTGGTACCACAGTTCCCGCACCCCACGTCTCCCCCCACCCTGGGGATTGATCTTTGATTTACCCTTCCTGGTACCTCATGTCACAGGAGACGTGCGTCTCAGCTGGAGAGAAATACAGTCATGTGGGCTTTTAGGTCTGTGGTGGACACTTTATGGAGGTTAGGACCTGGGGGTCTTGTGTTTATCAAGAATTCAGGGATGTGGGGGTTGAGTGAGTGGTGTGGGGCTGGCTCCGGCCTGGCTGGATGGGGGTTAGAGGCCTAATGGCAGGTTAGTGGAGATGAATGGGCACAGTGCAGAGTCTGGTGCTGTCTCATTATCAGCAAGATCTCTGTCTGAAAGCCCAAAGTCACAAAGTAATTGAATACAAAAGTCAGAATATGCACACACAAATGTATCACCTCTTTCTTTAAGAATCACATTTAAATCCGTGAATAAGGCGGGTTCACTCATTGGACATTTGTAACAAAAGGATAAGTATTGCCAATAGGCTCAACCTTTAAGTGAGTAGAGGGCTAGCTCATACTTAACTGCGGCCAATGGAGTGCTGCTCGGTACCTGCAGAATTTTCTTCCACGGCTACCCCTTTATAACAAAGAATCGAGAGCGCCCGTTGGTAAAGTTCTATACCATACGAGATTTTCGGAACGATTTTTCCCTCATAAAATTTCACACAGGGCAAGAGCGAAAATCTGCAATACCTAACATCAACCCAGAGAAGTTGATTACAAAGTGCCATCCCACGGGACATCAACCAATCTTTGACAAGTACTTTGTGTTGTTTAACAAAGATAGGGAATCCTAAATATACAAAACCTTCGATCCTCTGAAGAGTGTCTTGACCGATTCGCCAATTAAATGTTTTTTACTGTTTTCTTATTAGCGTAATGTACAACTTTGGTTTTATTGGAATTCATCTTAAGACTTTGTGCCGCAGAAAATTTAGAAAAGACATCTATTAGATGCTCAAGAACGATGGGTGTGTTATCAAAAATGTTTAAATTATCAGCATAGGCAAGACAAATCGGTTTCAAATTATGAATTCTCTGTGAAGCCAATGCTGATGAAATTAAATGCTCGCCTATATCACACAAATAAAGATTAAACAGGCAGGGTGCACATACCCAACCCTGCCTGACACCTCTAGAAGTCGGAATACTGCAAGACAATGTTCCATTGTGATCAAGCAGTACATGAATATTGGAGTCGGTGTAGAGGCCAATAATAAGTCGAAGTAAACCATAAGGGATTCCCCATTTTTGCCACTTTGCCCAGAGTAGGCAACAATCAACTGCGTCAAATGCTGCTGAAAGGTTGATTGTGGCCAAATAGACCGATTCATATCTCTTCTGCCACACTTGCATTAAGGTGCCATTGAATACAAATCCATTCAACGAAGTACAATGGTGCTTTGCGAAAACCTGTCTGCCTTTTTGGAATTCTGCCTGTTGTTTTTTGCCATGCTTCGAGATGCTGTAAAAACAAAGCTGAAAATACTTTGCTATCAGCATCCAAAATATAGGGCGATAATACAGTGGATCAGAACGGGAGCCTTTTTTATAGATTGGTAATAAATAGGCAATAGACCGGGTTTTAGGAAAAGTATAGGTGGCCACAATATTCTTGAATGAAGTGGACAGAATTGATGCCCAGGTATCGGGGTCACCTTTCAATAATACATTCGAAAAGTTATTAGGACCAGGCGCCCGTGAGGAGCTAATCTTCGAGATGACATCAGAAATGAAGTCACGGTCAACGGCATCTTCAATTACTGGCTACGGTGGAAGTTACTGTAACCAAATTATCATCCTCACCTACATATTCAGTCAACACTTTACTAAAATAAGAAACCCATTGATATTCGGAGACAGAGGAAATTCTGTGTTTCGGTTGGCTACATTACATGTCGTTCATCAGATACCAAAAAGATCGAACATCTTTCTTTCTCAATACCTGAAACATACTTTATGCATCATGTTCATTACGAAGAGCACGACTTCCCCTCAACCAATTTTTGTAAGTTTAACTCTTTTAATTGACGAATACTTAAGATCAAAGCTAAGACTCACAGAAGATTTTAAGGCTCTAATTTGTGCATGCATAACCTTTTTCATAATAGCCACATTGTAATCAATGGATTATAGATGTTTTTTGATAGGTTTCTTAATACAATAATGCAACAGTAAACTGTAAATTAAAAGATCCATAAAGAAATCCTGATATTTCTCTACCCGAAAGGTGTACTACTGCCAGTCCATAGATGAAGCGATTAAACAAGCCCAAGCTATCTCATTAACCTTTTGAACTGAGCCAGAATTCCAACTGACTCGATTACCGACTAGATTAACTCTTAGGGGTAGAGAAACAGAAGGAGATGAATAATGATTACCTGGATTGAGATGAAACACAGTTGACAAATATCATTCGTCACTAAAATGGTTAGGTATAATGAACAAATGAATGCACCTGTCAAGTAGCCCGTTACTCACAAAAATATAATTTAGTGTTGAATAGGAGGTCCCATTAGTCCAGGTGTAATAACTTGTGCCATCTCCAGCAACGGAACGATTCACCATCGTGAGACCAATCCCTTGCAATTTTTTAACCAAGCATGCCCAAATTGCTGTTTACCTTGAGCTGTTTGAGGAAGGTTGGTCAAGGGCTGAATAGACCAGCAACATGCATTTAAATCTAATAATACCATCACCGGTCCCCTTGCATTCTTATCAAGCCAATCATTAACGCAAACCATGATTGATTCAATAAAGATCTCAAGATTGCCAAGGCCAGCATGCCAATAGATGTTAAGTAGCAATATATATAAGAAAATGAATCAAACATCAGCCTAATGTGAGTTCCTAAAATACCAAACATTAATTGAATTGAGTTGACAATAAACAGGTACCTAGATGTGAGAACAATGGTGAGTAGGCCACCAAAGGGCTGTCCTAAAAGTCCCTTTTTGGCAGGCTGGAAGATAATTGTATAGCCATCAAACGCTGACATTGAAGCAACCATGTTTCTTGAAGAGAGATAATAAAATTATCTTTTAACAGTTTTCCTACTGCAGGATTAGTCGACAAAATGGAATGACCCCTAGAGTTCCATGATAGAAGGGTCAGAGAAAAACTCCTAGGCTGAATATTAGGGGAAATTAGAGAGTTAAGAGTTCTTATTAGCGATCAAGGCCCCCAAGAGCCAAGACCAGTCATATGCTGTTCTTTGGCAATCGGGGCACTCTTGAATAGCTGAATTGCTCTTGATTGACCATTTTCCCTGCGTAGGGAGAGTGCAATCTCCCTAGGTGAGGGATCATTCTTTCCCCCAACATTCAACCCATCTCTACAAATCCTCGGATCATTATACAAAGAACGGTCAAAGCCTAATGATCTAATTACATACAATTCCTTCATCATCAAATCAAATAAGATTTTAGATCTCAATCTGTTCTAAAGTGATCTATAAAATGAAAATGATCAATATTGCCTGTAACTATGGCTTGAAGAGAGGGAATCGAGTGAAGCAACCTTAAGGTGTTAGTTCCATTAAGAGTCACATTCCTATTTTTAGGTAATACACTTTCCAGTAGCAGTTGTAAGACCTGGAAATTGCCATCGAGCATTGAAAAGGGGGAACTTCGGGCAACATCTGACCTTTTCCAAGGAGGTAGTGCATTTATAGTTGCAGGTTCCCTCGAAGAGCTCACTGCCCATAGAGCCTCTAAGAACACTATCAACTACATTATTGCAATTAGCAAGGGGCCTAAATTCTAAATGGGAATCACTAGCACAAAGTGAAGAGGGGTTTACCGAAACGCATAATGGAGCGAAAGAAAATGGTTTTGAAAAGGGTAACAAAAAAAACTGACAGTCGGCTTGATTGGATGCCAAATCATTCTGAGCAACACCAATGGTCGACGGCCGGTTGAATACAAAATCGTTCTGAGCCGCAACGGTGGAAAACCCCATCTGAAAAATGTGCTGTTAAAGGGCCATTTGGTAAGGAACCGGCCGCCACACCTAAATAATTATTATTTCTAGGGGCCTCAGTTGATTCAGCAGAATTAACCAGCGACAGTCGTACAGTGGTCAGCCCGGATAAAGATCCAACCCAAGGCAAGCCAGAACAACTGTCCTCCGAAATCAGTGGTTGAGCGATCCGGTTCACGTTCGAGACAGAAGGGTTCGACTGCCTCTCTTGAGCAGATGGTTTAAACACTAAAGCCCTGACAGAACCATCTGCTAACCGAGAGCAAGTTGCTTGAGATGTCGTTACCTCAAGAACATCAGCTGTATCAAAATTAAAATCTTTTAGCTTAAGTTTGGTTTTAACCTGAGGTTTGACATTACCTCCAGGTTGCCATGGACGAGATAGCTCGTCCTTTTAGGCACGTTGTTTTAAAGAAAAGCAAAGCAGGGATCACACAGAACTTTAATCCAAACCCCGGGTTATGTGAGAGGGTGGTCTCCCCTCACTGCCCGGGGGCTAGATCCGGCTGCCGCGGTGAAAACACAAGGTGAGTCTCCACCTTACTCTGCCTCGATCTCCAGCTGAATTTTAAGCCGGAGATCTCCCCTTTCCAACGACACCTTGTGTGACAGCATTGCTGGTCACGGATCAGGCGCAGAGTGCTCGATCCGTGGCTAGCAATGCCACTAGACACTAGGGATATCTTTTGAATGCGGGGTGGGGGCTGCTTACTAGGTAAGCGGCGCCCTTCCCCCCCCACCGAGGCCATTCGTAGGAGGCCCAGGGAGGCCTGCATGAGGTGCCCCCCCACCCATTTGGGGTGAGGGCGGAGAGGGCCACCACAAAATGTCAGACAGGCCCCCCAATGGGTGGGGCAGTAGGTTTTGGGCGCCCTGGGGGCAGAATGGCACACTATTGTGCCCATCTGCGTCAAGAGGAGTTGGGTAAACAAAGCAAAAAAGTGAAAATGGTAGACAGCATTTTAGGGGGGGCTGTGGGACACCCCAAAGCGCTGGGGAATTTTGTAATGGAAGGGGGTGGTGGCCCTCTGCCCCCCCCCACCCAAAATGGAGTGGGGGCCATGTCGTGCAGCCCTCCCTGGGGGCAGATATCTTCTCCTAGGAAGGGACACCTGACCCCAGGGAGGAGTGCATGACAGCCCCCCCCTTATCTGCCCCCCGGGAGGGCTACATGAGATGGCCTGCCCCTACATTTGGGGTGGGGATGGAGAGATGCACCCCCCCCCCTTTATATTTCAAAATTCCCTGGCGGTTTAGGGTGTCCCTCAACCCCCCCTAAAGTGCATCCTACCATTTTCAGTTTTTTTCTTCGTTTACCAAACTTCCCTTGCCGCAGATGGGCACATTGGTGTGCCAATCTGCTCCCAGGGTGCCCAAACCCTACTGCCCCCTTCATTGGGGGGGGTCTGTCCGACGTTTTGCCCCCCCATGCCAGCAGAACATTGGTGTTTCCCTGGGAGCGGATGTCTCTCATGTGGGTTGTCCGTCTGCAAACCCAGGCTGCACCTCTGGCTGTGCTATGTTACAGATGACACCTCCAGGGAGGAATGGGGATCCTGTCGGGGCTCCCTGGAGCTGCCGCTGTGCTTAGGGACGGTACTCCACTGCCTTCATTCAGGTTCTTGTTCTCAACAGTGTTTGTGCTTGCAGTATTTCCACTGCCTTTAGTTAGGCTCTTTTCCTCAACAATGTTCACATTAGTAATAGATGAGGTGCCCCTGGTAGCACCCTAGAGCTAACTATGTGTTGAGAACATTTTAACCTAAGGAACAATCATAAACCAGAGGATAAGCAGAAAGTGGAGAAAGAGAATAGTTGGCCAACATTTGTACACAATGCATCAAACTAAAACATTTCTCACAGTGCTCAATTAACTCCTTCAAAAAGGGCCGTCCGAAACATGGATCCTTTTTAATTTTCCATCAGGAGTGCCGTTAAAACTCTTGCCCTAATCTACTTCTACACATTTGTCCTGATCTATCGTTACTGCTGCTGCTCTATACCTTGTAGAAGAGGCAGTCTATAGGTAAATACAACCTTAACCTATTAAGTGGATGTATCTCTTTCCAATATGGATGTGCCCTATGGCACCCAAAAACCCTATACGCAGGTGCGTATCCATGGTACTAAGACATCAGTCTTAATGCAATTTCATTTCAACCTGCATCCTCTTGAGCAACCCCTAGCACTAACAAACAATGTGGCGCCAGGTGAAGGCTATAAACACGTGTAATTCCAAGTTGCAGGCCACAACACGTAAACACGACATGGCAAGACAGTGGCCCATTTCAGAACAAATAACAATTAAATTCTACTATCACTTTTAGAACATATTCCTCCTACTCCCCTCTTCTTTCTACTCACACCCTAATGGCAGAGGTAGCATTCAACATACACATTTTAAAATAGATCAAGGTGTGATTGGCATTATGCTAATAGACCGCGGTTGACATCAAGCTAATGGGCTCAGATTTCCTTGTCTTTATGCTATTAATTTAAGCAACACTAAAACACATGCTGCATGGTCCAACACTCCCTTACTGTGTGTGTGTGTGCCAGTGTGATCAGTATTGGCATGCACTGGCAAATAAACTGCAAAACTAAAAACCAGCAGCATTGATAACATTATGTAAAGAAACCTGTCTCTTAAAAAAGAAAACTTGAAAATCCTTCAAACGTTTCAAGTAGGCTTGCGCTTTGCAATTTGTTTGTACCTTAATTACCTGTGACTGAAGGCACTTCCTCTGTAAAATCTTGATTGTCCGCTTTGCCAAAAGAGCAGAAAAAACCCCAATAATATAATCTCCATTCATTCACCTGCAACGGGTTACCTTCCTTTTGCTCAATGTTCCATTGTTCAGTTTGTGCGGTCGATGGCAGGAAAGAAAAAACCCACAAAAAAACAGAAAATTAAGCGCAGATTAAGTTATCCAAGTCATGCGCCTCTGTTTCCGTTATCAGCAGCCCTACAGATAAGGCGCCTATCTTGGCTTTATACGCATGTAATTAAAGCCATTACGGAGCATTTCATTTTCTTCTGTGTACGGTTTACGCTGTATTTATTTTCATTAAAAAGCATACTTTCCTCCACTAGATGGCAGTAGAGG
The DNA here is from genome assembly GCF_040938575.1 of Ambystoma mexicanum. Taxonomy (NCBI): domain Eukaryota; kingdom Metazoa; phylum Chordata; class Amphibia; order Caudata; family Ambystomatidae; genus Ambystoma; species Ambystoma mexicanum. The sequence continues at coordinate 1,328,842,648 of NC_090921.1, read as the reverse complement.
GCAATAATCTCCATATCTGAGTGTATTACACAACTTCTTTTATTAAATCACTGAAAGTACAGAGGGGTTAACTAGATTTTTGGGACTTCTAGTCTACCATTCAGGCTTAACATGTTGATGTAAGGATTTACATGTTGCCATGCGGTGTTATTATGCAATTTGTGTTTTTGGAAGTACACTCTTTAAGACATCATTACTGTAGGCCTTGAAATCCAAACTATTTGTACTGAGTAACGCTTGGAAGGTAGTGGTCAAATTTGCAGAGTGGATTAAAATCCCTGCTTCACTGTTCAGCCAAGGTTTGTGATCCTGGTCCCCTGTCCCCATACTCCAACCTGCCTCCCACCCCATCTGTCCGGCCATCCTACTCCCTCCTTTATGGATGCAACCAGAGGACCACTAGTTCCTTTTTTCCACTTCCACCACTGATGTGATTAGCGGTCATGGGCTGAATTTGCTGTTATGAGTGTTATGTCCGAGATGCAGATTCTTGGCTATCTAGGAGGAAACCTATCGGGCAATCAAGACTGCTCTCCTAGGATGGAAGTAGAAGATGGGGGAAGGTACCGACATGTCTTTTGTACTCAAGGAGTTCATGTGAAGTTATATTAAACAAGGAGTAAGCCAAGAGAAATATACTTTGTCATGTGCATTATAAAAATGGTCACTACTATTAATGCTACAGGTCGAACAGTGGAACAGAGGCCAGTCAGGCTTTTTTAGTAGTAACTAGTTGGAAATAAATCAGTTGTAGTAGCAATTTCTATTTTTGCTAAAAAGGCACATTGGCAAAAGTATTTTTCCAGGATCACACACTTTAGTGTTGAAGTAGGGCCTTGGGACCAGTCTTCAACTGATGCACTTGCCTGCATTTCTTCCTAACTGTAATTGCCAGAATTATGGTTTTTGGCTTTGTACGCAAACAATAAACCAGTAAAACTATAAATATGCCTACCATAATGCAATTCAGCTTGCATGCACTTTTTGGTTATTTGAAGTGATATTGCTAACTAGTGTCTGGCTATCCACATTAATTTGCAGCAGACAGCGGGAAAGGTAGATTAGCAGTTTGTGACTTTTGCTAAGGTTATGTGTGCAAGTTCCTGTAAGTAAACATATGCCAACAATTGCTTACTCACACTCCATCTGCAGGCAATACATCGGTCTCAATCTATAGTAGTTCTTAACAGAGTTTCTAGGCTCTATAATTTTGAAAACGAAGCTGTGTAAGTACCAGGTACTTGTAAGTTATTTCATGGCAGAATATTTTCCACAAGTGTAATAAAATGGTTAAAGCCAAGCCAGACAACTTTGATCTACAACTCTTTTGGGCTACGGGTCTGATTTTACGTATGCATTGGGTGTATGTTGGATACGTTTTACTCTCTTGAAATTGCATTTACGCTCTAATTTGAAAAATCATGCGTAAAATACTCCCTCAAAATCTTATCTGGAGCACTGGTTATCAGGTAATATTATCCCCACCAATAATATTGCCATATATATGGTCGTGGGGTAAGGCCATAGGCGATATTATTAGTGGGGATAATGTATGGTGTTATTGGGACCAGGGGCTGCGGGGGTGTCCCTCGGTCCACTCGAAAAAATAATAGGGGTTTCAGGGGTGTCCCCCGCAGGTTCCATGGCTTAATATCACCACAAAAATATGACAATATTTTTGTATGCCGCTATTTCTGCGGGGATATTAACACATGGAACAGTGTTTCCTCACTTCGAAGTGTTGTGGACATTGAGAAACATCAAAGAAGCCTCAGCGTAGGCACAAACACGTTATTAGTTCCTTTCCTCTAATGCTCTGCTGCGTGCCTTAGGTTACCGTGACAACTGGATGCCGGGCCGTTGGGTCCATGGCCAACATCCTCATTTTTTTTCTTCATTTATTTTATTGATTTTATACATAAAGTGAAACATTTAAACGCTTCCCACAACAATCCTCCCTCCCCCTCAACTCCCGCCCCCCAAATTGCCTAGCACCCCACTGTCCTAACGGTGTACAACATCTCGCGTGGTGCAGATTACCTCTGACCCTTGTTACCTCTGCAACCGTTTCTGTAGCTACCATCCTAAACATGGTTTGTAACAAGAGTCTGCCGACTCCCATTTCTTCAGGTCTCGCCACCATTCCACCACGTCAGGGCCTTTAGGGGATTTCCATGCCATATTAATTCTACATTTGGCCAGTATGTACACCAAATCATTCATTTTGTTAATATGTTTTGTGCTTTTGGGACGTGGGAAACGGCCCAGCAAGCATGCCCCAGAGAAAGTACATCCAGTTCCAATCCCCCTTTTTCATTCTGCTTGCCACCTCCTGCCAGTATTGCTTTACCACTGGACATGCCCAGAAACAAATGTAGCATTGCAGCATCCTCTGCCCTGCACCTAAGACAATCTTGTGCCGCTGCGCCTGGAATCCTTGAAGTCCTCTGTGGCGTTATGTATGCTCTGTGTGTTACCAACTGTTGTATCAGTTGCATTCTTGCATGCCGTGACACCCTCTTATGATATCCCAATATTTCTACCCAGTGTGTATCTGTGAAAGGGGCCCCTAAATCTTTCTCTCATTTGCCCCTTACTGCCAGGCAGCTGGGAGGCCCTTTAGTTAGCAGAAAATCGTATATCCTAGATATGGTGTGCCCTCCCTCCGATATGTTGTATAGAGTGTCCACTATAGTATGTTTTTCCTTTAATTCACTGTACACGGGCCATCTGTGTATTATCTCTCTCTTGATAGTACCATGTAGTAAATATTGGCCTTTATGCAAGCCTGTGTGTTCGGCCAACTCTGAGAAGGGTATAAAAGAGGTATCATGTAGTAGATCTTCTATTGTGACCACTCCGTGGGGGTTCTCATTTAGTGCGTATCCCCAGTTGCGTCTCTGCTATGGGAGCTACTGCTGAGGACAAGGGGATCTGTACCGAAAACTGATCTGTGAGCCCTATCGCTGCGAGTGCCCTATCCCACATTCTCACCCCTAAAGCTACTAGGTGCAATCTTTGGCCACCTCTGGGTTCTTATTCCATACCAGTTGCTTCAGGTAGTAACGTGATTCGGTAGGTTGCAGCATTAGTGTGTCAGGAGTTGGGTCATTGCCAATCCAATACAAATTGCAGCTGTCCCGCTATACACTATAGCTCAAAGTGTGGGGCCCTGATACCCCCTTCGTCATATGGCCTAGGTAGCGAAGATAGGGCTATCCTATTCCTGCCATTTAGCCACAAAAAAAACCTACAGATGCTTATTTGGGTATGTAAAACAGGACGTTTACGAAGAAGTGCAGCAATCTGGGCAGTAACACCATTTTCAACAACGCCACTCTCCTAATTACTGAGAGGGATAATTCAGCCCAGAACCTCATGGGGCCCTTGATGGTTTCCAGGGCATTCAGCGTGTTTTCAATATGTTCCCTTGCCGGCTCGTGATGTACATTGACCCCCATATATCTAAACATGGATTTTTCCATTGTAATGCAAGAACTGGCAGCGCTTTTTGCTCCTTCTTGGGCAGTCCTGCAATTGGAAACTAAGCTCATTTATCTGTACTGATTGTGATCCCTGACAATTTAGCAAATAACGCTAGGGCCTCCAGTAACAGCTCTAAGTTGTCTTCAGGGTTCTGGATATATAACAACGTATCATCAGCATACATTGATCTCAGATGACTGACCCCGTATATTTCTATACCCACCCCCATGTTTTCTGCCCTGGGATTCTGCGAGATTGGCTTCATGGCAAGGACGTAAAGCAATGGGGATAGTGGGCAGCCCTGTCGTGTACCGTTCTTTAGTTCCCATGCTTCTGAGATGCACCTACCTGTTTTAACTTTTGCGATCGGTCTAGTGTACACTAATTGGCCCACTTAATATATGCTGCCCGAAACCAAACCTACGCAGTGTCACATGAAGCCAGTCCTATCTCACTGAGTCAAAGGCTTTCATGGCATCCAGCATGGCTATGGCACACAAGATCTTCCAGGATGCTGTACTGTCTATCACAGGGTGTAGCCGCCTCAAATTCCAAGTTATACTTCGGCCTGGCATGTAGCCTTTTTGGTCTTACTGTACTAGGGTATGTATCACCCTTTTCATCCTATTTGCCAGTATGGATGTCCGTATCCTATTGTCCTGGTTCAGCATTGACAGGGGCCTGTATGAACTACACTCCTGCGGTGGTTTGTGGGGATTTAAAAAGAGGTATAATAATAATAGATTCCCTCAAGCTATGAGGAAGGACACCAGCATCGTAACAGTCAATGAAGGCATTAAGTAAACGCGGGGACAATTCTTGTGCTTACTCTTTAAAAAGTTTGCTAGGCAGCCCATCTGAACCTGGAGTCTTTCCTGTCGGCAAGACTTTGATCGTATCTTGTATTTCTTCCAGGATGATAGCTGCCTCCAGTCTGTCACACGCATCCTGGCATAGCCTCAGGAGTTCTCTCTCATCTAACACCCCCTCCAAGTGTCCTCTAGAAGACAGAAGTCCCTCTTGGTAGAGAGATTGGTAGAATTCTTGGAAGACCTCATTAATACCGATTTGAGTATGGCAAAGGTCCCCAAGCTGCATGCGTATCGAGTGGATAGGGCCGCTCCTCTTTTCTCTTTTATATAACTATGCCACCAGTCGGCCAGGTTTATCGGCCTCTTTGTGTTGCCTCTCAATGCATTTAGAAAAATGATGCTTGCCTAGCCTCTCCCAGCATTCAATGCATGTCTGTTTGAGTTCCGCAACCTTTGTGTCCCAGCCAGTTTGCTTTGCATGAGATTGCTCCAATTTCCTTAGTTGTTCCTCAGCAGAGGATGATTCACTATTAATGGTTGCTTGGATGCTGCTTGATCCAGCAATGGTGGCACCGCTAATCACCACCTTCAGCACCTCCTAAAAAGTCCCTGCACTGGGTACGCTAGCGGCATTGTGTGTGACATAGTCAGTGATGCTATCTTTGATGGGATCATGAAAGTGGGGTCCTTCAGGGCTTCGCTTTGAAGTTTCCATGTAGGTATCGGAGCCCTAGGGGATGCATATTGCCATCGTAGACTGAGCGGAGTGTGGTCTGATAGTACCCTTCCTTTATACTGTGCAAATTCCTGGCCAACAAAAAAGTAATCTACCCTAGTATGCACTGCGTGTGGCGCTGAGTAAAAAGAGTAATGTCTGGTGTGGGGATGGAGTACCCTCCAGCTATCTGTCAGATCAAATTAATCTAGGAGCGTATGTAATGTTTTTGCTGGCGGAGCTGTTTTAGTGTATTTGTCATCTGATCTATCCAGGATCGGATTGAGGGTACAATTAAAGTCGCCCCCCATATAATGTTACTGTTTCTATAGGGGCCTAGTTGCGGGTATAGTGATTGGAAGAACGCAGCAGTGTTTTGGCAGGGAGCATACGTGTTGACAAAACATGTGTCTACCTGTTCAAGTAGACCCTGTACAAGCACCATCCTGCCTTCGTTATACGGTTTACTATGGGTGACATTGAAAGGTACTGTGGGCGTTATCCATATCAGGAACCCCCGAGCATAGGCGGAATGTGGAGAGCCAAACACTCGCCCTCTCCATTTACTTTCCAACAATGTCTGTTTTTCAGCTCTTAGGTGCGTTTCTTGCAGCAAGGCAATGTCTACCTTACATCTCTTAAGGTACGAAAAGACCCTGTTTCGCTTTACATAAGCATTTAAACCCCGTACGTTCCAGATAAGTACATTTACAGCTCCAGCCATGAGCTTATGTCCAATGCTATAAGGCTATTTGCCTCTGACATACCGGTGGTCCTCCCTCACCCCCAGTGCGGTAATCCAGTCAAGAATACTGTGCTATTATTCCCCGTTGACACTTGTGCAGGCAAAACACATTCCTGTTTAACTACCCCAACTTCCCTTGCAAATAACAGCCCAGCAATATTACTCGTGCTCAGGCATATCCGCTTCCCGCATTCGCCTCCAGTATGCATACTTGGGGCTAGTGCTCACCAGGTGGGTATGGAAACAAGTGCCCCCAAAAATTGAGCTTGGAGGGCGTGGCGGCCTCAGGTGTAAGTCTGGTCGCCTCTTATGTAGGTTGTGATAAGTAGCGAAACCCGCCATGTAGGATTAAATGTAAGCTCTGAGGACCGCTTTTAAAAGTAACTGTTCACCTAATAACCACTTCTTTGTCCTGGGGTACTCTTTGGGGCTCCAATGTCACTGAAACGACCCAGGCAAAACAGTAAGCAGTTCGCCAGTCGTGCCTGCCCTATGCTTATGTTCTACATCGCGTGTGCCGCACATGATCTTCAACGTTGTCCTCTTTGCTGGGGCGTATCTTCTCTGTCCATCCATTCCTGCGCCTCCTCTGGGAGGCCCTGTTTTTGTGTATGACTTTTAGTCGAACTGGGTAGATCAGCTTACGCTTTGGGCCGGCTGTCCGAATCCTAACTTTAGCCGCTGAGAATTGTGCACGGTTCTTCTGCACCTGGAAGGTGCAATCAGGGTAGACCGCCAGGTCTGACAAAGCTCTCCTCAGTACTCCACTTTGTCTCCGGGAGGGGGACGCCTGTTTAGCGCTGTGTGTACTCTCGATTATGAAACCCTGCGTGAGGTTTCCGGGCTCAATTTCCTGGAGCAACTTGTTTTCTATGTATGTTGTGGGGTCTGTGCCAGGCCAACTATGCGGATATTGTTTCTGCGGGCCCGACCTTCTGCATCTTCTACCCTATTTTCCAACAGGCTGGCCTTCTGTTGCAAGACATGTACATTAATGTGCGTTTCCTGGAGCTCTGCAGTGTTCTCCTTCACTTGGGTTTCCAAAATAGTGGTGCGCTCTGCCAAACTACAAACATCTTGGTGTAACAGACCCACATCTATTTGTACTGCTTCTATTTGTGTCCCCAATGAGGCTTTTAGATCAGCGATAGCTTGCATCAGTTGGCGTCTCCCCCCTTCGTCTGTGAGGGTTCCATATCTCCTCTAGGAGCCTGGTGCGTGGTTTTGGCGTAGTCATCCAGTGTCGTTTGACTCCCTTTCATTTTGGCTGGTTTAGGAGGCATCCAGTCTGCCTACGCCTTCCAGTAGCGAGCCGCAACTGTTATGTGCGCAGTGCCCTGCAAAAAAAGTACTTGGGGGTAATTGTAAATGTTGTGATTGCGACCCCCAGGCTTCATAGGCTCTGTGTGAGTGTTCCAATTGCAGGGGCAGTTACTGTAAACTGGGAGTAATTACTGATACTTGTGCCCCAGTGTCCTACCAGCCACTCACTGCCAGCTGCTGCCTCTGTCCTTTACTCCTCCCCGTAGCATGCCTTTTACAGGATCTGTCCCCTGTTGCCCCCTGGATGTTGCTACCACTTGTGGCCAACCTGTCTGTGAGCTTCGTAGGCTCTCTTTCTGCCACTGAAGCTGGGGGATCCAGTTCCTGTTTATCACCGCCCAGCCTGGCTACTCTAATTCATGCCGCTGACTTCGATAGTCCTCTGCTGGATGTCGGGCGCATTTGTGGAGCTGTACGCTGCGCATGCTACTTGTGTGCAGTGCTGCGCTTACCTCTAGTTTGCAGCGTATTTTCCGGATCTGGGGCTTCATCAGCATATCAGCGGCGGGGAGTCTGCGGCCACTTTCTCCATGAGTCTACTGTGATGCTGGAAATGCATCAGAGGGACAGAGCCTCCGCATCCTTGTCCTTTACTGCTTTTTAGCATGTTTTCCACGCAGGAGTTCATCTGGGACTCCTGGCGGTGCAGCTCTCTTTTGGTTTGGTGTTCAGACCCATGGGATACCCCTATGGTACCCATAGGTGGGGGTACAACCCTGTGCCCCTAGTGTATGTTTTTGGGCACACGTGTACAATCGGAAGATTAGGGGGAGATTTTTAACGGCCTCGAGATTTGTCCCCTTTAAACAACTAGCGAATGCAGCTTGACTTAGGAATCCCGTTGCCTTTATGCTGAACCTTATGCAAGGGACGACAAACACTATTGGATCAAAATACCCATAAACGATGCAAAATAGCACTTGACCACTAGAAACATTTACTTGTTCAATACAAAAACTATTTTATTAAGACAATGTATTTTTTAAAAAAAATATATTAAATCATCCTCAATAAAAAAACTCACCGCAGACTAAAAGCTGCCTATAATTCATCATACAATTTGATAAAACACGCAAAGTGCAAAAAGTGTCTCCTTTCAAACCTCACACCATGCATTCACTTACTGACACATACTCAATTTACCATCCACTGTGATGCATACAAACGTCAAATACAGCACTACAGAAAGCTCTCAAAACTCTGAGTTGCTCCCTCCCGACCCCTAATGTCCCGATTAAGCGAATCCTTGCTACTCAAGGTTCTAATTAACTTAATAATTGATTCACAAATGTTGCCTTATAATGTAACAACAGCCTTGCCCAACATGTTTCGTTCTCAACATTCTTTTAAATCAATACTAGAACTTCTTCAGGGGATAAAACATTCGACATGCAGGTTTTCTTTTTCTTTCACTCTTCGTGTTTAATAATGTTCATCCGTGACCCTATAAGGAACAGCATAAAAAAACAGCCCGAAGTATTGCTGTTGCTAATTTGCACAACTAAACAACAATAGAGCTACAAGTCTCTTGTGGTAGGTTTACCGTGGTAGCTTTTATGAATAATGCTGTCCAAAGCGCAGTAGGCGCGTCTTCAAAATAAAACTGCCCTCTGTGGAAGTAGACACCACACGCAGTTGTCTGTCACTCGGTCACAACTCTGCAAAAGCGATTAGATTTACATAGGTAAATGTGAGGAGGTGAGGGTGGACGGGGAGGAGCGGGACGCACGACTGAGGGAGCCCGCTATGCCGCGGGCGTGTGCGACGCTGGGGGCGGCCGCCGGGGAGGCGTCCCTGTTGAAGGGAGAGCCTTGTGGGCGGCCCGCGACAGTGCCGGCGTGGCGGCCGCGGCGCCGCGGGTCCCCGCAGCCGCAGCGCCGCGTGTGTCCACGAGGACCTGGTACACTGGCGCTGCGGCTCGGAGACCCGCGAACCCGACAGGACTCGGCGGCCTCCGGCGGCGAGCGGCGCCGAGGCTCGGGAATTGGAGAGCCCGGCGTGTGCCGACCGCTCGGCGTCGGAGGTGCGCCAGACAGCTGGACAGGAGCACAACAAGGGAACAGAATAGAGCCCCCTCCTTACCTCAAGCAGGGCAGACCCCTAACAGCAACCTGGGGCCTCGAACAGTACGGGCCTCCGGGAGGCATGCCTCAGGGGAGATGCCATGGGGAGGGGGCGGGGCCAAAGGAGAGGGCGTGGCTGACAAAGGGGAGGGGGAGCCGGAACCAGGCAGCCAGAGTAAGGGAGGAGGAGGAGAGGAGGAGGCAGCTCTATTTATAGAGGGTGGGTGCCTAGAGTCCCCACCAATCGGAAAGGGGGGGAGGGCAGTTGTCCCTGATTGGCCCTTTTTCCCTCCAAGCACCAGGTATAAAAGGGACTGGCCTAATGGCATTTTGGTTGCTTTTTGCAGGGAGAAGGAGAGGAGAGTGAGAGCAACTGGTGGGCCTATCCGGGTCCGGGAAAATAGGAGACACTACCAGAGAAGAGGAACTCCTGGTGCCTTTTACTCACAGTGAAGTAACTGTGGGGTCAATCCTGGAGTTCAACTACCGTGGTTAAGACATTACATTTAACCAGTGTGTAATAAAGGTCTACAAAACTCCACATCGGCTACTGTCCTGATTTCTACAACTGGCGTAGTCGGCAGGATTAAGAGAACGCAATGGAGAAAATAATACAGACATTGTCCGAGGGGCAACAACAGTTACAGCAGCTCTTCCAACTTCAGGCCCAGCAGGCGGCCGCTGATCGCCAAGCCTTTCAGCAGGCAATACAATTACAGGGTAACCTGCAGTCCACCTCTCAGGACCAACATCAAGAGACGATAAAACACCTGACGGATGCTGTCACCGGCACCCGGAACCAGCCCATGGTCCCTTCCGCAGTGTTGCAGAAGTTCAAGGAAGGCGAAGACCCGGCTTTCTTTTTTACCACATTCGAGAGGATCGCCCGAAACGCTCAGTGGCCGGTGGACCGCTGGGGGCAGTATGTTGCTCCCCTTTTGTCTGGCATCATGCAAGGTGCCTACCAGGCCGTTAACCCAAACGGAACCACGCCTTACGCTGAAATCAAAAAGGCTGTATTGGACCGGTTGGGACTTGATGAAGAGGCCTACAGAATGAGGCTGCGCGACACTAAACTCAGACCAGGGGAGAACCCACGACAACTCTTCTACCGGGTTAAGGACCTCACCGAGAAGTGGTTACAAGTACCGGGAACAGGCCTCCCAGAAGTCTTAGAAAAGGTCACCCTCGAGCAATTCATTGAGGCCCTACCGCCTCCGATGCAAAGATGGGTCCGACAACATCACAGGCCCACCTTATCTGAGGCTGTCGACATCGCGTCAGCCTACCAAAAGGCAGGGGGAACGGGTAAACCTTTTGGAGTCGGATCTCCCATTCGCAACCCGATACCACCATTGGAACCCCTCACAACCAAGAGCCTGCGAGTAGGGCCTTCCAAATGGAGAGCCATGGAAGGACGCCCTTCTCGATCCGAGGAGAAGAGGAGCGGACCCGACCCACGGTCCACCCCGTTGTCCACAGGGTACCGGCAACCGCAATGTTATGACTGTGGTGAGTGGGGCCATATAGCCCGGTTCTGTCCCCGGAAGAGAGGCACCGAGCCGATGGAGATCGGATTTATGCGGACCGAGCAAGGACCACGATGCCAAGGTCTCTACGAGATGGACGTCCGGGTAGACGGGAACCAAGCCAGGGCCCTACTCGACAGTGGAAGCAGGCAAACAGCGGTGCTACCAACCGTAAGTGATTCTCCTTATCTCACCAATGTTAGTATCCCAATTCGATGTATACACGGGGATGTGAGAACCTACCCCATGAAATCCATAACAGTAGAGGTGGGCCCTAACATTACAGAGATGAGAGCTGCCGTCCTCCCCTCCTTACCCGCCTCAGTGGTGATTGGGACCGATCTGCCCCACTTCCACCAGACCATCAAAGCCCTAGACCAGGGATGGTGGGAAGAAGCACCCTTTGCCAGGGAGCCCATCCCCCCGAACACCCAGAGACGAGAGAAACCCGCCAGGAAAAGAAGGGAAGCTCGCCTTGCTCAATGCGCCTCCATGTATGCCACCCAACGGATAGCCTGGAACCCGGAGGACCATGAGGATTCCATCCGGGGAGAAACCTTGACGGACCCTACCTTAACATTGGCCCGCGAAAGAGCCATCACAAATGGGGACCCCGACCTGACCAAGGGAGCTGGTTTTACATCTAGACAGGGCCTGCTCTATCGGGTCTACCAAGAGGAGGGAGGAGCACGGAGGGAACAACTACTCCTCCCCAAAACACACAGGGGCATCGTCCTCCAGTTGGCACATAACCACCCGTGTGGCGGCCACATGGCCTCCCTAAAGACACAGCAAAACATTCTAAAACGTTTCTACTGGCCAGGGGTCTATGGGGAGGTGGCGAAATTCTGTAAGGAATGCAAAATCTGTCAGTTGACGAGTGGGGAAAAGCCAGCCAAGGCGCCTCTTCAGCGGATGCCCTTGATCACCATACCCTTTCAAAGGATAGGTATAGACCTGGTAGGCCCGCTCGAGCCAGTCAGTCGTGGATATCGATACCTGCTAGTCATTGTGGATTATGCCACCCGGTACCCCGAGGCCTTTCCCCTAAATGGGACGTCGGCTAACCAAATATGTGACCAACTCATCCCCTACTTCGCACGGGTAGGCCTACCCACCGAAATCCTCACCGATCAGGGTACAAACTTCATGTCGGCGGTTATGCGACAAGTCTGTGAAAGACTACAAATCAGACGGCTGCGTACCTCCGTCTACCACCCCCAAACGGATGGGTTGGTGGAGAGGTACAACCAAACGATAAAGAAAATGATGAAGAGGGTAACAGGTCCGGAGGGGAAGGACTGGGACCGAGTCATACCCCTGATCCTGATGGTATTAAGGGACACCCCCCAGTCCTCGACAGGATTCTCCCCATTCGAGCTGCTGTTTGGAAGACAGCCCAGAACAATCCTAGATCTGGTTAAGGAGGACTGGGAAAACACTAAGGAAACGTCTCTCACCGAGTACGCTGAGGACCTTAAGAACCATCTGTCTACTTTGAGGGGACTAGCAGAATCCCATCTAAATATAGCCCAAGACCGTCAGGAGAAGACATACAACAAGGGCTGTCGCCTAAGAAAACTAGAAACCGGGGATAAGGTACTGGTGTTACTACCCACCAGTACGAACAAAATGTTGGCTCGGTGGAGAGGTCCTTATGTAGTGAAGGACGTGGTGGGGCCAGTGAATTACCGGATACACCAACCTGACCGGAGCCCATCACATAAGGTCTACCACATAAACCTGCTGAAGAAATGGACTGAGCCTGCCCCGGTCGATATTCTAGCCACCCAGGATACGGGGTTGATCCACGCAACCGGCCAATTGGATGCGGTACAATGGGGTGAAACGCTCACTGAACACATGAAGAACGAGATCCTGGAGACCCTCAAACCACATAGCAACACCTTTTCCCATTTACCTGGAAGGACCGGCCTAATGGAGCATCGTATCGAAACCCTAAACGGACAGACAGTCCGGCTGAGACCCTACAGGATCCCAGAGGCCCGAAGGTCGATCATTAAGAAGGAGATCGAAGAAATGATTAGGTTGGATATTATTGAACCTTCAACCAGTGCGTGGTGTTCTCCGATCGTACTCGTACCCAAGCCAGACGGGGCTGTACGATTTTGTATGGACTTTAGGCAGCTCAACATGATATCCCACTACGAAGCCTATCCCATGGCCAGGATGGATGAACTACTGGAAAGGCTGGGTGCTGCCCGGTACCTCAGTACCTTGGACCTCACCAAGGGATACTGGCAGATCCCCCTACGGGAAGCTGACAAAGAAAAAACCGCATTTGCTACACCCCAGGGGCTCTTTCAGTATAAAGTACTACCATTCGGGTTGCATGGGGCTCCGGCCACCTTTCAGAGGCTGATGGACGTCCTCCTACAGCCCCACGACCAGTACGCTGCAGCCTACCTGGACGACATCGTGATATACAGCGCATCATGGAATGACCACCTGACCCATCTACGCGAGGTGGTCGGCACCCTGACCCGGGCCGGACTCCACATCAACCCAGTGAAATCGGTGCTAGGGACCCAGGAAACCAAGTACCTCGGACATATAGTCGGTGGCGGCGTGATTCGGCCACAGGTGTCCAAAATCGAGGCTATTCAGGGGATCCCAGTACCAACTAACAGAAAACAAATCAGGGCCTTCTTGGGGTTTATAGGGTACTATAGGCACTTTATTCCTGGTTTTTCTTCCCTGGCTGCGCCACTGACCGAGGCATTGAAAATCGGGGGTTCCCCGGACCTGTCAACCAATCACGCAGCCATACTGGCCGTTGAAGGGTTGAAGCGCAGTATATCGTCTCACCCGGTGTTGGTATGCCCGGACTTCCGGAAGCACTTCTTCCTGCAGACGGATGCCTCTGGCATGGGGTTGGGGGCAGTCCTGACGCAGGAGGTAGACGGGTTCCTAAGACCGATCTGTTTTGTGAGTCGGAAGCTCCTTCCACATGAGTTAGCGTATTCCACTATTGAGAAGGAATGTCTCGCCATTAAATGGGCGGTGGACTCTTTGCGATACTACCTACTGGGGAGGAAGTTTACGTTGTATACCGACCATGCACCACTGCAGTGGTTGGCGAGACACAAGGACTCCAACCAACGAGTTCTGCGATGGTTCCTGTCCCTCCAGCCCTTCGACTTCGTTACCTTACATAGACCTGCCAGCTTCCAGCTGGTGGCGGATTACTTATCCAGGAGTTCGATCCGGCCCGACCGGCCTGGATCCGTGGTGGGGGTATGTGAGGAGGTGAGGGTGGACGGGGAGGAGCGGGACGCACGGCTGAGGGAGCCCGCTATGCCGCGGGCGCGTGCGACGCTGGGGGCGGCCGCCGGGGAGGCGTCCCTGTTGAAGGGAGAGCCTTGTGGGCGGCCCGCGACAGTGCCGGCGTGGCGGCCGTGGCGCCGCGGGTCCCCGCAGCCGCAGCGCCGCGTGTGTCCACGAGGACCTGGTACACTGGCGCTGCGGCTGGGAGACCCGCGAACCCGACAGGACTCGGCGGCCTCTGGCGGCGAGCGGCGCCGAGGCTCGGGAATTGGAGAGCCCGGCGTGTGCCGACCGCTCGGCGTCGGAGGTGCGCCAGACAGCTGGACAGGAGCACAACAAGGGGAACAGAATAGAGCCCCCTCCTTACCTCAAGCAGGGCAGACCCCTAACAGCAACCTGGGGCCTCGAACAGTACGGGCCTCCGGGAGGCATGCCTCAGGGGAGACGCCATGGGGAGGGGGCGGGGCCAAAGGAGAGGGCGTGGCTGACAAAGGGGAGGGGGAGCCGGAACCAGGCAGCCAGAGTAAGGGAGGAGGAGGAGAGGAGGAGGCAGTTCTATTTATAGAGGGTGGGTGCCTAGAGTCCCCACCAATCGGAAAGGGGGGGAGGGCAGTTGTCCCTGATTGGCCCTTTTTCCCTCCAAGCACCAGGTATAAAAGGGACTGGCCTAATGGCATTTTGGTTGCTTTTTGCAGGGAGAAGGAGAGGAGAGTGAGAGCAACTGGTGGGCCTATCCGGGTCCGGGAAAATAGGAGACACTACCAGAGAAGAGGAACTCCTGGTGCCTTTTACTCACAGTGAAGTAACTGTGGGGTCAATCCTGGAGTTCAACTACCGTGGTTAAGACATTACATTTAACCAGTGTGTAATAAAGGTCTACAAAACTCCACATCGGCTACTGTCCTGATTTCTACAGTAAACTACCCAGATTGGTCTTCCCTCATTTTACCAATCAAAAGTACCCTCATGCTACATCATGCTTATCTTTCGGACGGACCTCACGTCCATCCCGAGTGAGTGTGTCAATTGCCGTGCAGAAAACTGTCGGCACAGCACACATTTGATTGAGGGAGCGAAAAGAACAGCCTGACTGGGGATATGTCGCAACAATGCCCCTCTCTGCTTCGTAATAGCGTGTCACCCCAGCGGTCAAAAACTTGCTCTAGATTTCTACATAATGCAGAACTTCAAGAATATGTGAACACCTCGTTCTTCAAGTATGTTAGTCATCCCCGCAGCATAAATACTTTGTTAACATGACTACTCACTTCAAGGGATCTTCACTATCCGATGGCGAAAGTCTAACTGGGATGTACGCCTTCACTGGTGTTGCATCGGCCTTTTGGTCTTAACGTAAGTTATGACTGCACCATCGTGCCTCTTAAGGACACAGCTGTTGAATTACTAAGGAAAACAACGGACCTCTATTTAGGAACGCGATACACAACAAAGTTACGACATAACCTCTTTTTCCAAAATACCAACTACTGCCGTTCTATAAAGAAGTTCTCATTGTTCCCCCGTCGCGGCATAGCCTAAAGCCGAAACAACCTCTCCCTTTACACTTTTACGACCCCAAAGCACTTACTTCAAAAAGGAGCCGCATCGGGCTTCTCTACCGCCGTCGTCCTGTACGTCTCACGTCGGTCACCTGATTACACAAGTGCATCTCAGTGCTTCCCTTAAATAGATTGAAAAAATGGCACGGCTGTAGTGGATCACCCTAATTGGGTTACCACGGATTACACTTCAGACGAATGCGGACCCTGTTGTTTCAGCTAAATGCATAACGCCTATAAATGCTAACAAACTCAGATGCCAATAAATTATGCATCTCGGTCATTTAAACAGTTCGCTGGGCATATATCGCATTACACATGGGATGGAACCGTAATTCGTTTTCTTCTACCGCAGTGCATGCCGTAAGCATTTTAAAACATAATAACAGTTCCTCCTAAGCGTAGTGTGCACAAGCGCCGTTTAGAAAAAACCCTTTTTTTAAAAAAAATAAGTTAGAATTTTTTTTTTTTTTTTACCCAGGCCCAGCAGCACCCTTCTAAAGCTGAAGGGTAAAGGGAAAGAAAAGAAAAGGAGGGGAGATGGGAGAAGACCGGGTAAAGAGAAAGTACTAAAGGGGAGGCGTACTGAAACACTTAACACCTCTCCTTATTTACCCATGACTCACATAGTCATGTAGTTCCTTTCAACCAAAACTATTCCAGTCGACAGCTTAATTAAGTCCGGTTACAGCTGTTTGACATAAAAAGATAAGCCATTTGACATAAAAAGATAAGCCATTGATATATTTTTGGGCGCCTGTGTGTGGCGCACAGAGCCGGGTATGGGCTGGTGGCAACTCTGTGCTGAATTGACAGGTGCCCTGAGCGTCCTCCATTTTGGGATGCCCAGGCCACGTCATTGGAATCGGTAGATTTCAGATGGAAACACGATGGCCCCTGTGGCCTCTTGCCTCCCATCGCCTGTCACTTTGATCTTCCCGAAGTCCCGGGAATCCCTGACTCCGTCCCTTTCCCCTGACTGGCTGTTAGGCGGAAGTTCCATATATGGTAGGGTGGGGAAGTGCCGACTAGACTGTCTGGAGCCTTCCCAACGACCGTTTGTTGTGGGTACACCTGTGGGTGGGACCTGGGTGAATGGAGTGAGTGACGAATATTCACTTCTTGTTGTGGATGTCTGGTATCTCATGTTTGACACAATGTCTGAGACAGCCCTGCCTGAAACTGGTATGAATGCAGTGTGTAGTGTTGAATGGCGTGGTACTTGTCCGAATCCACATTCTGTGTTGTGAGTGTCTGGATGGAGAAGAATGGCCTGAATGCACCGTGCGCCTGATTGGCTGACTGACTGCTGAATGCCCTTCTGAGTGATTGGTTGCCCGAGTGTGACCCGGCAGAATGAATGGGAGATGAACAGTATATCTGAGGGCCTCTCACTGCTAGAAATCAATCAGAAGCTGGAGTTGAAACTGACATTGAAACTGAAGCTCTGCTGGAAGAGAAGTAGTGCTGCTGCTCTACTTCATCGATCTGAAAGCTGCCGTGTCTCCAAGGACTGATCCAGAGAGGACCTGGTTAGGCGCCCTCTTCCCGAGCTACGAGGGACCATCGTGCACTGGTAATCTTCGCCGAAGCGCCCTGGAAGTCAGTCTACGGAAGATTGTCAGCCGGAGACGGGTACCGCCGACAAGAAACGAAGAGAAGCACCGGACATTCCGTCCACCATCATCGACCAGGGTTCGCAGGTCTGTTGTAACTGCTGGAGGCCCGTCGAAGTTAGTTGCCCAGAAGCGAGGACTACTTGATGCCGTGCCATCGACGACCAGAGCCGCAACGCTTCCCTGATTAAGACATTTGATTCCCAGATGCGCTTGTCCGCACCGCTGACCGCCTTATCCCGCCGGAGAAGGTCAGGCCTTTGACGTACTGAGGAGCATCCACCGGTGGGTTTCCCACCACCCAGCGACTGTAGAGATGCCAGACAACTCGACGCCCTTGCTGGGCCACAGTTCTTCACAAACTCTTTGCGGTCCTGAACTATCGACCTCGAGGTGCCCCGCACGCCTCATCCTTGCTGCCTCCATGCCGTTGTTCACCCTTTCTTCGAGGGATCTCAACGATCTGTGGCTCCTGCCTGAAAGGGAGCCGCTCAAGAAGGATCCGTTGACGACCTGTCGTCGAAACCTACGATTCCAGGTATAGTGGGGTTGTAGAACACTTTAGAAGGAAATAAGACTCATTGAACAATATATGGACTGGGCTTGTGGTATATCTTTACTTTACAGGTTGCCCAGGTGGGGGGATCTCCACACAGAACTGTATCTAGTGGTAGGGGCCAGTATTCTGCCAATTGTTCTAACCAACTGCTTTCCTCCTATGTCTATTGTCGGTTACCTTTTATTAATTGGTTTGTGTGACATTTAACCAGAGTACAGGTGATGCACTTTAATGAAATCTGATAATAATTGTGGTACCACTAAGAACTGTATATATTTGCCATTGTAGATTGACTGATCACAAAGTGAGTTATTGTGATTGTGTATATAACCCTGAACCTTAATTATATAAACACTGTGTGTTAACTAATACAGTGTGTGGACACTCCTTTGTGGGTGCTTGGGGACTAGAGTGTACTTAAGAACCAGCCTGCATCACCTCCTGAGAAGCTAGGCCTTGATTGCTTGACCTGCGCTATCCTATAGAGAATCTTGGCTGGGGTCCTCTGTGCCTCTCCTCTACCATATAGAGAGTAGGAGTACAGATACCCCCCTTCAGTCTTCACATCTACCCCCGTCCTGTCCTCTTGGCTCGGGCGCATCCCTCCTACCTCCGTGCACACTTCTTTCCCTCCCCGCGGCTGCAGCCTCCCTCACATTCGCTCTACTTCACTGCATGGAATCTCTCGCCTACATCCCTCCTCAGAACTGCGCCCGCAATGTTAGCAGCTTCTCCACATCCGCCATCTTGTTTCGGGGCACTGCTGGCCGTCCCTCTCTTCCATGCCACGCTACTGGCATTTGCCTTGGGCTTCACCCCTGTACTTCTTGCTGGGCACTCCCAAGGGGCTTACCTCTGTTCTTGCTTATTTTCGGTCCAAATTTATTTGTCAGGGCAAATGTCCCAAGCGCATCACTCATGATCAGGCGGGAGCTATCGCAGGAGTCAGCAGCCTACTCCATGGCTGCAAGCCACGCCCCTCTGGCCAACATCATCATACTGAAGTCTACACTGGAGAAGACCGAGCACACAAAATGAACCAAATGTTCAATTAGAAGTAGGGCAACCCTCCGGCACTGTCTTTTGAGATTAGATGCGCTTGCACCAGTGATGGGCATATTTGTCCCTCTGTGTGAAGCGGTCACCGCCGGATGTTGGTGTTCAGCTGGGGAGTCACTGCTCCCTCTTTTGCTTTCACATTTGGCTTTCACTTTCACCAATTTGGTTCCATGTGTTAAAATTTCGGCAAAAATGGCTGTGGACACAAAATATTGCAGCAAAAAGGCTGTGGTTTTCCCACCACAATCCATGTAAAGGATGGGGTGGACACCCCCGCAACCCCTGAATCCATTATACGATTTAGGGGAACGGGGGTCACCCCGCAACCCCTGGTCCCCCTAAATGGTATAATGGGGTATACCTTTAACAGGTCAAACCACAGCATTTTTGCCGCGATTTTTTTGTACAGGCGACATTTTTGCCGTGATTTTATCACTGCATACCACCAATATTTGGGGTGACAACTGTTCACCCTAGTATCTCCCTCTGCCGGGCTCGGACCCCTCTCGATTCTTAGCCTCCCTTCACCGGGTTCACTGTGGCTCTCGATTAGGGTAATAGTGGCACACCCCTGGTCCCCCTCTTCTGGGCGCTGACCCCTCTTTGTTTTCAGTGTTCTCTTTTTACACAGTTCAATGTTTGCAGGATTCACTTCCCTTTCTTTCACACAGTTTGTAGATCAAAGTCTTTCGATTGTATGGGGATTTTGCTTGACCCTCAGTATGACCACTTTGACCTATTTCGGTGGCCTTCCTATGGCCTTCTGGTATCTGTCCTTTCTCTCGGATGGGGTCGACCAGTGTCTCTTGAGTTAGCACCCACGTGGTGCCGGCTTCACTCATTAGCTGGTCTCCCCTTATCACTTTTTACAGTTCATTCAGAGTTCATTGAACATGGTTCAAACTTGCCACTTTTGCGATTCTCACTCGACACAGCCCGGTTCTTATCGGTTCTCCCCTCGACTCACCGGCTATGATGAGCCGCTTGGCATTTCTCTTCTCTGGAGTCACGGCTGGTACCATGGGTGCGGGAGATTCCCTCGCTCCTGCTTATCGGCGTAGGCTTGCCCCGTGTACCGTTGACCTCTGCTGCAAGACACTTGTGCTATTGTTTGCGGTTTAAGGCTCTCTTCCACGAAGGTTCTACGGGCCTGGGATGAAAAAGGGATGGTCACTTCTCTCCTCGCCACCCTCTCGATTCCTGCCACCTTTCTCCTTCTCTTGAACTGCTGTGCCTGGTTAGCAATCTTGTCGTGCTTGCCTTGCTTATATTGTGCTCTCTTGCTCTACCTTTTATCCCGGCTCTTGGGGTGGCAACTCATTCGGTCAGCTGACCGGAATACCGTCTGGGAGCAGCTAGGGTTCATGTCGGGAAAAGTGGAGGGATATCGTTTCTAAGTGTTCTGCGTGGTAGGATGGGGAAAAAGTGTTACAGGGAATTCTAGCTTTTGTCTTAGGGGGGGGTAGGTGATTTCAGCAGGGTGGGTTTTTGGAGGGTTTGTAGGAACTACGATATTTGAAAATAACCAACGGAGAGTTCGGAAAATGACAGTTAGAGGGACAGGATGGGTAGGGTTTGCTGGGTAAACAGGAATAACTGGAATTGTAAAATAAACAAGGGGGATTGTGGGAATTGTAGTATTTTATACCTCTGCTGTTTGGGAGTGTGGGAAATAATAATCTGAGGGACGGGAAGAAGAATCATTGGGAGTATTTGATAGTGAACAGGATGACCGGGGTCTTGGGAAAGACAGTTTCTGAATGCGACAGGATTTGAGATCCTAGGGCATTGGTTCCGTACAAAGGTGTTATTGGTTTTGGGTAGGAGAGAATCTAATGGGAGGAAGAGAGGCAGATGTAATACAGCCTTCGAAAATTCCAGGTATCTCGCCCTCCTCTCCTTCTCAGGTACAATACTGCATCTCCCTTGGGTTATTCTCTTCTGTACAACTCCGGACTTCCCCATCCCGGTGAGCCTTTCTTG
Source organism: Ambystoma mexicanum (assembly GCF_040938575.1). NCBI lineage: Eukaryota > Metazoa > Chordata > Amphibia > Caudata > Ambystomatidae > Ambystoma > Ambystoma mexicanum. Next base: position 1,328,821,911 of record NC_090921.1, on the reverse strand, counting down.
CTCTTTCACCCCTAGAGTTGGGATCTGAGCAGATCAGCTCTTAGTTGGCCACCTGAATAAGTGTTTCTCAAGGTTCTCTATGTGAGATACACTCAGGTAGTTCACATTGTCCACTTAGTGGGGAGTCACCCTGTGTGGGATCCCACTTGCCTGTCCCATAGGGGGTGTTAAGCTTAGTGGGCTCACCTCCCTAGTCCCAAAGGGGCTGCTCCCTCTTGGGGAGAAGGGACAAATTCCCTTTGTTTGTCATAGTGTGTAATCCAAAACTGGACTACAGAAGTCCATATCCATGCAGAATGTATCTATGTTCCCCGGAATCAGTTAATACTTTAGAAAATACATTTCCTGCTAGCTAGGTGATATCCTGAGGCTCCCTTGTCTCCTTCTCCAAACTTAATCAAGTATGCAGGAGAGAAATGTCCACAATGAGAGGAGTAGATCTAACCAAAATTGATTCCTTCAACAAGGAACACTGATCTGCATCAGCTACCAGCACTTCGACAGTAGCTTTTCGATGGATACGAACTAGTCATATTATGAAAATCGAAATATTTTAGAAGATTGGCGATTTAACTGCAATTTTATAACATCTAGATTTTTCCCCTGTGTATGCACTTCACTTGGACCAATAACATTGACTTTCATAGCAGTATTACATAGTGAGGTAGAAACAAGCATTTGATTAAAACTGCCAATACTAGTTTCACCTCGAATGTTATATAACCCCCAGACTCCTTAACTGGACACAATCACATGCCCTAAGAGCAACTAGAAGAACTGGCGCAGGTGTTTGCTTTAAAGGGAAGGAAAAGCAATCCAGCAAAAGAGAAGCGTACCTGATCTAGTCTATCCCCACTGCAGCCGGCAAGCCAGCACAGGCTGCACAGACTGCACCGGTTGGCAACAAACTCTTTGATCACAAGTGTTGTTTGATTCCATAATTTTGTAAATTGCGCCCTTTATTTGGACAAAGCCTTTCTGGGGACACATGGTTTGTACTTCCTATTTCTAATAATTCCGTTCAACTTTGTTCTTATTCCAGTCCCTTTTGAATGTTTTACTTCCATTCATTGTATGTCTCCATAAACCTTGTTTCGCTTTTTATATTATAATCTTTTACATTTCCCTTCCTCTCAGTTATGACTTCACATAACTTGGTGCATTTTGCCTTCTTAGCAGTGTTTGTAGTATTTTGCAGGTAGTAATCTCCTTTGACCGACAAGTAGCTGGCATGTGCTTGGTTTACAGACACTGTGTAGTCTCACACAATAGCGACGGATATCTTGTGCATTTTTATCGACCGCTTGTACACTTGAACCAGTAGTAAGACTAATATTCATTTCTCATGGATTACAGATAACATATTGAAGTGGGAATATTTTACTTCCTACTTTTTGAAGTTGGAAATTAAATGATTTTAAGGGAATAAAAATGTAGTTGCCATTGCAAAAGGGTGCATTTTTTTAGGTAATAAAGAAAACCCTTACTAATATATTTTTGTAATCCATACTTCTTTTCCTACAGTAAACCATGTGTTTTTCCCATGAAGTTTATTTTCAGATCAGGCAGTAATGTTTGAGCTCTTTCCCGTGGCACCTGTGAGGGGTCAGTAATGTGAGGCCGACAACTGTTTGATGATTTATCAAAACATGCCATGGTATTCTCAAAAGAAATATAGTAAAATGGATATCCTTGATTTGACCGAGTGGCAACATTTCCATTTCGAAATGGCAATACCAAATTCGAAATAGTCTCCTCAGTGAAATCATCCCCCCATCCTCCCACCCCCCTACTTACCTGTTGGCGGCACATCCCGTTGTGTGCTGCCCATTCCCACACCGGTTCACCCCTCTGCAACGCCGGTTCCATTCACTTATGCGGAAGGGAACCAGTGCCGCAGATCCTTTTCTTTTATTTCTTTTATTTTTTTAAACTTTGTTTGTCCCTCGCATTCCTTGTTATGGAAGCGGGGGACACCCCTGCAACCCTCGTAGTCCCATAATGACTATCAAGAGGAGCGGGTGACTCCCCCGCAACCCCTGCACCTCTTGATCGTCATTATGGGACTTGGGTTATTTTTCCAATGCTGAATTCAGCATTTTTTTTTTTAACCAACTTTATTTTCATTTTTGTTCTTTTTAAACGTAAGACAACAGTTAGCCTTCGGTTGCAGCAGTATTACAACCATTGTCATCCGTACAAACAAATTATTTAACCTACTTGAACTTTGACATCGAGACTATTATTGTCTTCCAACTGGCCCCCCCCCACCCCCGAGTACTCCCACCCTTCCCACCCCCTTCCCTTAGAGTTATCTGAACCAAACTGAACCAATGTTATAACCATAGCAAAGCAGTTTCCTGAGCTCATCCCTCCTCCCTGTCTTCAGCTGTCTTTATCTAATATGAATGTTTCTTAGAGTCCTGGGTTTAAAGAATTGAGCCTCCCTGTCCCTCACATAGTCCTGAAGTGGGTCCCATATGGCTAAGAATTTCAGGTATGACCCTGACTTTGTGGCGCAAATGTTCTCCATTTCTTTTTATTCTTTTGTACGGAACCCTAGTAAAATGCCTCACTATCTCTACACTGCTGGGGATTACCCTGCCTAACCAAAGCTATGGGAGTACACTGTAACACAGGATATATGGCCCGTACACTAAGCAACAAATACACAAAGAAAATATATGGCAATGCAAGAAAACCACATTCACAGTTTCTTAATAACCTTCTAATGTCCTGGGTAAATTCCCTTTCCCAGGATTCAAGGTCAATCCCATTAATGTTCAACCAAAGAGTGAAATTTCACAAATCAGTTCTTGATGTTTCACAGTGAAGGTTTGTTAACCAAAGTTCCAATGATGGCAAATATGTTTTCCTCTGTGAAATATCCACTTTCCACTTCTACCAAATAGCACCAATGGTAACCTCAGCCACAATGCTTTGTCACCTCTTCAAGAAGACTTGCCTTAGTTCAAATGAAATGCAATATCTACAACTGTCAATGAGACACAGTCCTTGGTTAACAGTTAGTATTTCCTTAGTGACGGTTTTAGAATTTACAATAGTATATTTGTCAGCATGACCTAAATGTCATGATGCCTACCCCGGGGACCTAGACCAAGTCCAGCAACCCCGGAAGCGGGCATCAAGTTATTCCAAGCAAGCCCAACAACCCCTGCTAGGGGCTATTTGGGTGCAGTCCTGGCGTCTATGGCGCCAGGCTCATATGGAGAGTCAGTGCTGGCGCCATAGGCGCCAGGCTCATAGATTTAGAATTACCTGATGCAGACCATGCTGCAAACTTATCTGATGCAGACCATGCTGCAAGAGCTCCAAGCCAAAAGAGGCTTGGAAGGGACTACTTTACCTAGGGACTATTTTTTACTCGGGTGGGGCTGGGGAGGAATACTTACCTGGGACTACTTTGGAGGCTATTTAAACCACGCCCGAAGAGCTACACACGCTTCGCGTTATTCTGCATCCAGCAGCGTAACGCTCACCGTGCCTGCAAGTCTGCATCCAGTCTTCTGCCACGCCTGCCTCGAGTCCAGAGCTCCTAGAAAAAGGGAGAAAGAAGGAGAAAAGGTTAGAACAAGAGCAATACCTTTGATCCTTACCTGAATTCCCGATCCACCGCGCCTTCGAGCTGGAAGAAAGAAGTTATTTTATGCGCGCCGCCTCGCCTGCTGCAGCGCCGCGCTGAACTCACCAGCCTTCGCAGCATCTTCACATTCCACCGCATCCTTCTGCATGTTCCCGCCGCACTCCGGCACCTAAGGGGAAGACAAGAACAGCAAGGTGAGCCAAGCGAATAAACATAGGCAATATTAGTTACCCCCCATAGACTTACCTGATTTTACCACCGGGGGTACTATTCCTCTTCACGGGTCGGCGCAGCTTCCACTGCATCCTCGCCGAACCCCAGCCCTTAAGGGGAAACAAAAGGACAGCAAGGTGAAACAAAGGGACAAACAAGGTGAAACCTCCTCTCCACAATAGACTTACCTGATTTTACCGCCGGAGGCATTATTCCCCGAGACTTCATACTTTCTCTCAGCGCCTGAATAAGGGAGAAAACAACAGGTTACATACTGACATTATTTTATCGAACTGTGTTGGATAATACAAATCCTTACCTGAATATTACCGGTTGCCACGAGGAATTCTTCGCTAGGGTCAAGCTGCAACCTGCAAGGAATCGGACAAGAGTGAAAGTCAGACATTTGAACTCTTACGAACTACTTACTTATGGCGTCTTGCCGGAAATCTCAGAGTCAATATTGTTCTGGAACTCACCAATTCCTTCGAGCCAGTGAAGCAACTGGTTATCTACGCACCCCTGCGCTCAACGCAGGATGGAGAGATCATCTTTCCAAACCATCAGGTGAGACTATAAGAGGGGACATCAAATGTGATCAGTGGGGAGAACAGCGGGAGTGCGGGGGATTAACGCTCAACTCCACGGGTGGTTAATTCCCTTTCTCCATTTGCAGAAGAATATTCCTACGGGCCAAGCAAACGAAGCTAGGTGGGCCAGTCCAGTCCGTCATCTCGGCATTACGCGTCATATTGGTGGAGACCGCAGCTGTCCAGTTCAGATCGACGCCCCTGTGGGAGCCAGGTGAGCGTAACACTAAAAGTGCTGTTGCTTCCACTTCAATAAGATCACTTATACTTGATTCACCATGAGAACAGTCACCTTTGTCTCACAGTACTCCTCTTTGTTTAGGGTACTACAATGTTGCATCTACTGACAACCAAATATACCACCCCAGCTTCAGTACTTTGGACTACTACCACAACTTCAGTGATTTGGATTTTTAGATAGGCTTCGACAAGACTCAGTTTAAAGTAGGCAGGGCACTCTTCCTCTGAATATATGTCACAATCACACTAACTGGAAGGAAGAGAGATCGACACTCTCCCCTGAACCACGGAAGCCGAATGAACTCAAACCTCCCACCGTGGTTGGCACAGGCGCCCGATTTAGAAAACAGGTCGCCACGTGGCAGCCAATGGGGGGGAAGAGGGGTTAGGGAGAGGTTGTGGATAGGGAGGGGAAGTTAGGAACACCGGAAAGAGGATAAGGAAACTCCTAATGTGGATGGGAATGGGGAAACACCAGGAAAAACCCAACTCTATCTAACATAGAAGGAACAAGTTACTTACCTGTAACTGTTGTTCTCCAGCATGGGTCTGGCATGGATTCACATGCTCATGAATATTCCCCGTCGTCAGGCTGGGAATCCTCGGTAAAGAAAAAAACAGTATCAGTTTCGTTTCTGATCTGTCTTTCGTAGTAGTAACCAATCACTGATCTCTGCGTCATACTGACCACAGCCAATGACTGCCCTCTACCTAAGCCCCGCCTCTGGCAGCCATCTTCAGATTTGGTAGCACGTGAAGTGGCAGTATGACCAAGTGAAGAGCCGCAGAGGGGTAGGCGGGAGGGTTCGCATGTGAATCCATGCCAGACCCATGCTGGAGAACAACAGTTACAGGTAAGTAACTCGTTCCTTCTCCAGCATGGGGTCTGGCATGGATTCACATGCTCATGAATAAAGAATACATAGCAGTACACACATGCACAACTACGGGAGGTGGCAAAGGCTCAACATTAAGCATTACATCAAACTCAACATTAAGCAAATCTTACCTCCTCACCAGGCTTACCTTAGGCGAACAGGTTGCGCAGCACTGCTTGGCCGACCCTGGACTCCTTCCTTGAATCCCGATCGACGCAGTAGAATTTCGTGAAGGTGTGCGACGACCTCCACGTAGCAGCCCTGCAGATGTCCAGCAAGGGCACACCAGATAGGAACGCCGTGGTAGCTGCGATCGCTCTGGTGGAATGGGCTCTCGGACGGCCAGGCAGCGGTCGGTTTGCCAACCGATGACAGTACATGATACAGCTGGAGAGCCATCTGGAAATGGAAGCCTTCGAGAGAGCCTTCCCCTGATCGACAGGTCCAAAGTTCACAAAGAGTTGTGACGTCTTCCGAAAACACTTTGTGCGGTCCACGTAGAACTTCAGCGCTCTAGCCACATCCAGCGAGTGCAAAGTCCTTTCAGCCGGCGACGAAGGCGACGGGAAGAAAACAGGCAACACCAAGGGTTCGTTGAGGTGGAAGTCCGACGGCACCTTGGGCATGAAGGAGGGGTGCGTCCTGAGCACTACCCTCGTGTCGTGAAAAGTCAAGTACGGGGCCTTGCAGGAAAGGGCCTGGATCTCTCCCACCCGTCGTGTGGAGGTGGTGGCCACAAGAAACGCTGTTTTCCACGACAAGAACTTCAACGGAGCCGAGTGCAGAGGCTCGAACGGAGGTCCCATGAGCTTGGTCAGCACCACGTTGAGCTTCCACGCCGGGGCCGGAGCCTTCACCGGCGGGAACGATCTGAACAGTCCCTTCATGAACTCTTTCACCAGGCGATGAGACCACAAAGACGTCCGCCCTGTGGTTCTGGTGTATCGGGAGATCGCAGCAAGATGAATCTTGATGGACGCGTGCGCCAGTCCAGCTTTGGCCAGCATCAGTAGGTACGGCAGTACTTGGGGAGCCGTAATCTGTAGAGGGTTAATCTTCTGTGCGTGGCACCAGACAGAGAACCTCTTCCATTTGTGTCCGTAGCATTTAAGAGTTGAGGACGCCCTGGCCTTTGCAAGAACCTCTCTGCAGTCGGCCGGTATAACACTGCAGGAGCCAGGCCTGCAAGTTCAGCGACTTCGGGTCGTGATGGAGGATGGCGCCTCCTTCCCTGGAGAGAAGATCCGCGTCCACTGGCAGCTTGATTGACGGGGACGCTGACAAGTCCAGAAGGTCCGGGAACCATATCTGCCTCGGCCACGCAGGTGCGACGAGGATCATCCTGCACCGTGACCTCTTGAGCTGGTTGATGAGCCGGATCAGCAATGGCAATGGAGGGAACGCGTATAGAAACAGGCCCTCCCAGGGGAACGAGAAAGCATCGCCCATGCTCCTTGGCTGGGGAAACCTGCTGGCGAACCTCCGGCACTTGGAGTTCGTCGCCGTCGCGAACAGATCGATCTGGGGTGTGCCCCACCGTCGGAAGAGGCGGTCCACTAGATCCTGTCGTAGTTCCCACTCGTGGCACGAGCGCAGCTCCCTGCTGAGTGAGTCGGCGATGGTGTTTTTTATCCCTGCCAGATGAAACGGCACCAGAAACATCCCTTGGGCGACGGCCCAATGCCACAGATCCTGCGCCTCCCTGGACAGGGCTGGGGACCTGGTTCCGCCCTGTTTCCTGATGTAGAACATGGTGGTGGTGTTGTCGGTGAAGATCCTCACCACCTTGCCCTTGAGGGATGGAAGGAAGGACCTGAAGGCCCAAAACACTGCAAGGAGCTCCAGGACGTTGATATGGAGGGACTTCTCCGTCGGGAGCCAAAGGCCTCTCGCGTGCAGATTTTCGGTGTGCGCTCCCCACCCTTCCAGGGAGGCATCCGTGGTCACTGTCTCCTGGTGGCCGGGGGTCTGGAAGTCCATGCCCGCCGTCAGATGCGCGCGGGTGCCCCACCACCGGATCGCTCGTCGGAAACTCTCGTCGAGTGTGATCCTCTCCTCGAAGCTGTCCGTTGTCTGGATCCAGCGCGCGTCCAGGAACTCCTGCAACGGGCGCATCCGGAGCCTGCACAGGGGGATGAGGTAAATGCAAGAAGACATCATTCCGAGGAGGGACTTGATGGACCTCATTCTGGCCGCGTCCGCAACCAGCATCCGCTGCACCTTGCGTAGAATGGCCCTCGTCCTTTCCTCCGACGGATAGGCCAGAAGCGACACTGTGTCGAGCTTCGCTCCCAGAAACATTGCGTCTTGCGCGGGCACCAGGTGGGACTTGGCGTAGTTTATGGAGAATCCCAGGTCCGTGAGAAGTTGGACGGTCCTTGCCGTGTGCTCCACGGCGAGCTCCTTCGTCTTCGCTCGGATGAGCCAGTCGTCCAGGTAGGGGTAGACGTGGATCCCCTCTCGGCGCAGCTGCACCGCCACCGGTGCGAGGCACTTGGTGAACACCCTGGGTGCCGACCTCAGTCCGAAGGGAAGGGCTCTGAACTGATAGTGACGCCCTTGGACCACGAACCTGAGAAACTTTCGGTGTCCCTTTAGGATGGGAATATGGAAGTAGGCATCCTCCAAATCCAACGACAACAGGAAATCGCCCTCCTCCAGCTGACCCAGGACGTGTTGGAGGGTGACCATCCGGAACTTCTGTGCCTTGATGAATTTGTTCAGTCGTCGTAGGTCCAGGATGGGACGCCATCCTCCCGTCGTCTTCTTCACGAGGAAGTATCTTGAGTAAACTCCGGAGCCCCGAAGCCTCTTTGGGATGAGCTCGATGGCGCCCTTCCCGAGCATCGCCTTTACCTCCAAGAGAAGTTGAGGGACGTGATGTTCTTTCCTGGCCACAGGGGGGACGCGCGGGCACCTCTTTAGAAACTCGAGCACGTGACCCTGGGCTAGGGCGTCCTGCACCCAACGGTCGGTGGAGATGGACTCCCACACTCTAACGAAGCTCGCCAGCCGGCCTCCCACCGGGGTGCTTCGGTGGGGGCCCGACCCCACGGCCGGTTCAGTCCTGCTTCGACGAGGCTTTGCCGCCTTGACCTCCCTGGCAACGACGGCGGGGTCCGCCCGACTTGCCTCGTCCCCTGTAAGCCTCCTGCGACGACGAACGGGCCGCTTGACGGTAGGTGGAAAATCCGCCGCCGGAACCTTTGGAGGCACCCTGTTTGCCTCCGCCGCTCCGAAAGGGCGGCCGCCGTTGCTGGAGAACCCCAAGAGCCCGGGCCGTCTCCGTGTCTGCCTTGATGGCTTGAAGGGAATCGTCCACTGTTTTCCCAAACAGGTTGTTTCTGTCGAACGGCATGTCCAAGACTCTGGTCTGCACGTCCTGACGGAAGTCAGTAGCCTTGAGCCATCCACGCCGCCTAAGGCACACGCCGTTGCCCAACTGGCGAAATCCAGTGTCAGCGATGTCCGTCGCAATCGCAATCGTAATGGCGTGGTCCGACGCCACCTCTCCTTCCTGCAAGATCTCTAGGGCATCCGCCCTCTTGTCGTCCGGTAGGAAGTCCAGCAGGGGGGCCAGTTTGTACCACAACTCCCTGTCGTAGCGGGCTACGATAGCCAAGGCGTTGGCCGCCTTAATCGTCGTCGCTGCAGACGAGATGACCCTGCGTCCCATCGTATCCAATTTCTTTCCCTCGCCGTCCGGCGGGGAGGTCGACGTAGAGGCCGCGCCCCCCCCGCTTTCTTCCTGGCCGCGGCGGAGAGGACAGAGTCCGGGGTCGGCTGTGCCCGAAGGCACAAGGGGGCCGCGTCCGGGACCCGGTACTTCTTCTCGTACCGATCCCTTCTAGCCGGCGTCGTGGATGGGTTCTTGAGGAGGGCGAGGCCCTCATCCCAAATATCGTCCAGTAGAGGTACCGAGAGGACCGTCTTCCTCTTGGCCTCGTGCCGTTGATAAAGGAAACCTTCCTTCTTCTTCTCTGCCGGGCAGAGCTGGAAAAGCTCGGATTCCCTGGCGATCATGGAGTGAAACGATCCAATCTCGTCGGGCGGGGAAGCCCAGGTGGGAGGTGAAGACGGCAGATCCTCGTCGTAAACCTCATCGTCCGTACCCGTCGCGGCCGTGTCAGTCCCCGTATCATCCCCACGAGTCGTGGACAGGGAGGAGGGCTGAACAGGGCGCGATGGCTGAAAAGTAGGTGGAGGATGAATCCTTCTTCTCTTAGGGGGAGGGCTCCCAGAAGGGCCTGGCTCCGGGTCCCCCGTCGGGAGCGGGTCCTCCGCTGGTGGTAACGGCAGTCTCGTCCTTATCTCCGAGCATAAGGACTATATAGCCAACAAAATGGCCGCCGAGTTGTCTTGCGGCACTGGTTGAGGGGATTCCGACGTGCGGTCAGGGGCCCCGTCGGCACCCTCGACGTTATCGTCGTCTCCCACGTCGGGATCCCTCCCGACGGGCTGGTCTTCTTCCACGCCAACGCCGTGGCTTAAGACTTCGATCAGCTCTTCCTCAGAGGTTGAGGCCAAATCCACGACGACCTCCTGCCCCCCCTTTTTCTTCTCCGTCGGAGGTTTCACGGGGGTCCTGTCGATGGGCATAAAAGAGGACTCCCTCCGCGGTGGCAGCGAGACTCTGAGCCCCGAGGTCGCCACCACTGGTGTAGCCTCCACAGGCTGAGCCAGGGCCGCCGCAACTGTCTCGATAGAGGCCTTGGCCGGATGGATTAAGGCTTTCACCACCTTAGGTGCGCTCACCGCCTTCTCCTTGGGGGGAGGGTCACTGCCTCGCTCTCCCTCCGATGGGGCCTTCGAGCTCGACCGGGGCCTCTTCAGGAGCTTCGCCGGGTGCTCGGTCTTCCTCTTACCCGAACCAGAGCGTTGGCTAGCGGTTGATGGTGCCGGGGAGGATGTGCCCTGCCTGGCGCCCGTAGAGCCCGACCGTTCGGCGCTCCCGGTGCCAGCGGACTCACGGTGCTTGGCCTTGTGTTGGACCCCCGTCGCCGGGGTGTCCTCAAAGGTCTTAGAAGACCGCTCGGATTTCTTCTTCTTCTTCTCGCCTGACGGGCTCTTCCCTTCCAGCCAGTTGGCGAGACGTTGATGGCGGTCCTTCATGGTCCGCTCCGACATATTGCCGCAAAACGCACAGTCCTTCTCCACGTGCGTCTTGTCCTCATGTAGGCAGTACAGACAAAAGGAGTGTTCGTCCTCCTTAAAGACATTCTGAAGCTGGCATCCAGGGCAGACCCTGAACAGCTTTCCGGGCGTCGAGCTTCCCTTCTCCTGGGCCATGTCCCAGATGGGCCTGAGAATTCTGGAGTCCTCCAAAAGCGTGGCTCGACGAAATCTTCACCCTTGAGGGGCGTAGACGAATCCGACACGGGTCCCCGTTGATTGGATGAAGAAACGGTGGAGCTTGAGGCTCTTTTGACCGAAAAATCGAAGTTTTTGAGAAAAAAAACATGAAAAAATAGCACTAACGCTCGAGAGCAATAGCACGAGGATCCCAACACTTGAACGTGCGATAAAAATCTGAAGATGGCTGCCAGAGGCGGGGCTTAGGTAGAGGGCAGTCATTGGCTGTAGTCAGTATGACGCAGAGATCAGTGATTGGTTACTACTACGAAAGACAGATCAGAAACGAAACTGATACTGTGTTTTTCTTTACCGAGGATTCCCAGCCTGACGACGGGGAATATTCATGAGCATGTGAATCCATGCCAGACCCCATGCTGGAGAATGAACAGAAATACCACCTGCACTATTAACATGTACCTGATTCCTGAATAGCACACCTTAGTACGTATACTGAATCCTGCTTTGACATATCTTGCTCTTACAACACATAAGCAAGCAATATGACCACACATAAGGGAAAGCTTCCCAAAATGATTAGACAATACACATGGCACTTCGGGCAGCGTTAGCAACATACAACATAAATGCATTTCCCTTAGTTCCTGGCACTAGTGAAATGTCGTTGTCCATATGCAGTACTTCCTGCATTAACCCAACACAAGGTTTGCAAAGTTCCTGTAACATACGAGTAACAAACACACTTTGTTTTTTCCCACTGATTGAATTCAAAGAGATGAGGGCGTTAATTATCTCAGGTCTGGGGAGCCCGCAGGACTTCCCAGACAAATATTGAAACAGCGGTAAATCATTCCAAGCAGTTCAGAAATATATTGCCCCCACAAGTACTTATCTTGAGTCTGGGGAGCCCCGTGGGACTTCCCAGACGAAGAACAGCAAGCGTTGTCTCTGCCGGCTACTCAGCGCCCCTCCTGCCCCTTCCGCACCGTGAACGCGTGAGATCAAGCAATTCTCCCCTGCATCTCTTTTCGTCACACGCGGACGCCTTCCTCCTGTTGCCGAATGCGGCCGCCTGCCTCCTGCTCCAAAATCAACAATAAGCCACACCTGCCCGCAGCCGTTGCCTGCCTTTAAGCTGCCTTGATTCTTGATGCAGTACATCTGGCAAGGTGCGCACGGGCCAAACTACAAAATAACACAAAGGATGCTGGGAACTGTAGTTTCCATTGTCCTTCCAGCACATAATGTCTCAATAGGCGTATTTTAGCACTCCACGCCTGTGCCAACCCTGATTCCTGTCATTACCTCCTCTTCCAGGGCTCCTCCCAGGACCTGGTTTACCTGGGTTGCGTAAATGAAATTGTTTCACTAACCTGGGAGCATGAGCCTCTCTAGCTGGTTCCCAAGAACAATCCTCAGGGCCGTAACCTTCCCCGTGGATCAAATACCATAGTTGTCGATATCTTCTTCTGGAATCCACAATGCGTTTTACTTTGTATTCCATTTTCCCATCTTTCTGGGGGTTTCTTCGTAGTTGTCCCTGGAGCTGCGGGTTTAAGCAAAGAAACATGGAATACCGGGTGTATCTGTAGAGTTTTAGGCAAACGCAGTTTCATAGTTGTTGGTGACACACCTGCAATGATTTCGTAAGGTCCAATAAATCTAGGCATAAATTTACGAGATCCAACTATGGAGAGGTTTCTGGTTGATAACCAAACCCTGTCTCCTGCTTTATAACGTAGACTCTCCTGTCTGTGTTTATCAGCATGTCTTTTATAGGCTTTCTTAGCCTGTTCCAAATTGGTGTGCGCCTTCTGTCGGATCTTGAGAAGCAACTGTTTTCGATCTTGCAACATAGGTAGATTCTCCACTTCAGGTAAATGTTCTGGTATCATATTTTGCTCATACCCAAATAAGCATTCGTTAGGAGACATACCCAATGACGTGTGCAGTGTATTGTTATATGTAAATTCAGCCAACCAGAGTGCCTGTACCCAAGACTCCCGGCCATCACCTAAATAGCCTCTCAAATATTGTTCGAGTGTTTGGTTGACCCGTTCTGTCTGACCATCAGTTTGGGGGTGATAACTCGTAGAGAGAGCACAGTTGATTCCCAACATGCGACAGAAAGCTCGCCAAAACCGTGAAGTGAATTGAGGTCCTCTGTCCGAGACAATACTTTTTGGCAAACCATGTAGTCTAACCACATGTTGAAGAAACAACTCCACTAACCTGCCTGCTTCAGGTATTCCTTCACAAGGAATGAAATGCGCTTGCTTGGACAAGAAATCCACCACTACCCAAATAGTGTCAGACTGCTTATCAGGTGGAAGGTCGGTAATGAAATCCATTGATAAATGGGTCCATACCTTCTCAGGAGTGGGTAATGGTTGGAGTAACCCTCTTTTCTTTACATGATCTGCTTTGTTTCTCATACAATTCTCACATTTTAGTAGATATTTGCTCACATCCTGTCTTAATGTAGACCACCAAAAATACTTTTCTAGCATAGTTTGCATTTTCCTTTGACCAGCATGTCCCGCTAATGGAGAATTATGACACCAATATAATGCTTTTTTCTGTACTTCTTTAGTAGGTAGAAATAATCTGTCTTGATGGTACGGCAACCCCTGCCGCACCTTTCTTTCTGGATGACTGTTCCGCCACTTCTGGAGTTGCCGAGGTGGTAATGCCCTCTTGACCTCCCCAATTAAGTTGGTGGTAATTGCTCCAATGACTTTCTCTGAGGGAATAATTGCTCTTACTTCACTCCCCACACTCTCCAAATTTTGCTGCCTAGACAGTGCATCTGCTTTGCCATTATTCTTTCCTGGCCTGAAGGTTACTACGAAATCAAATTCATTGAAATACTGAGACCAGCAGAGTTGTCTGGGACTAAGTTTGTGAGCAGTCTTAAAGTATTGCAGGTTCTTGTGATCAGTCACCACCAATACCTGATGCTTAGCCCCCAATAGGTAATGCCTCCATTCTAGAAAAGCTGATCGAATAGCTAACAACTCCTTATCCGTGATGGAATCATTCTGTTCACAACCTGATAACTTTCTAGAATAAAATGCCTTTGGATGCCACACTCCCTCCTTATCCTTCTGTGACAAAATAGCCCCACCGCCAAGTTACTAGCGTCAGTCTCCACCTTGAAGGCTTGACTTGTGTCTGGATGTCTCAACACTGGTGCAGTGGTAAAAGCGACCTTTAAAGTCTGAAAAGCCTTTTCTGCTTCAGGACCCCAAACGAATGGTGTTGCCTTCTTAAGCAATCGTGTAATTGGTGTTACAATGGCTGAGAAATTACTAATAAAACGCCGATAGAAATTGGCAAATCCTAGAAATGATTGAACGTCCTTGATGCATTGAGGAGATGGCCAATCTGTTACAGCTTGTACTTTCTTTGCATCCATCACTACGCCCTCTGGAGTGAGAATAAACCCTAGAAACTCCACCTGCCTAGTGTGAAAAGCACATTTCTCCAATTTTACACAGAGCTGATACTCCTGCAACCTCTGAAGCACTGCCCTCACATGCTGAACATGCTGTTCTGGCGAAACTGAATAAATCAAAATGTTGTCAATGTATACTATGACAAACACATCAATAAAATCCCTCAAAACTTCTTGCATAAAGAATTGAAATGCCGCAGGAGCATTGCATAATCCAAACGGCATGACCAAGTATTCAAATAAACCAAACTTTGTCCGGAATGCTGTCTTCCACTCATCCCCCTCCTGTACTCTGATCAAATGGTATGCCCCGAAAATGTCCAATTTCGTGTATATTTTTGCCGCCCGCACCTGATCCAATAATACTGAAATTAGAGGTAAGGGAAACCTATTCTTAATGGTTACCTTATTCAATGCGCGGTAATCAATACAAGTTTGTAATGTCCCCTCTTTCTTCGGGACAAAAAAACAAGGGAGAGGAGACGGGGGACGTGGAATGTCTAATGAACCCCTTCTCCAGCATTTCATCCAGATACACTCTTAAATGTTCATTTTCCGTTTCTGTCAGGGCGTAGATTCTGCTACAAGGCAACTTCGCCCCCTCCTCCAATTCAATGACACAATCATATGGTCTATGGGGTGGTAGTTGCTCTGCCCCAACTTTGTCAAATACTTTTGCGAACTCTCGGTATTGCAAGGGAATCCCTGCTTCCACTGCTCCTACCACCTGATCCTTTCCTTCTTGATCAACAACCATCCCGAATGTTCCATCTCAGATATCATGTGTCCTTGACACTTCTGGTCCGTAAATTCTACAGTCTGCTTTTCCCAGTCAATCCTGGGATTATGTTGCACTAACCAAGGCATTCCTAAAATTAAACCAAACTGTGGGGCAGCTATTAAATCAAAAGCAATGTCTTCTCTGTGACCTGATGCAAATGTCATCTGTAAATTGTGCGTTTGTTGTTTGATAGGACCAGATACTAACGGATTACCGTCCACTGATTGGACCCCTTCCACTCTTGGTTTATCTTGTACAGGTAGTCCTAACTGGTGGGCCAATGTAATGTCCACAAAATTACCTATGGCCCCTGAATCCACCATAGCCAACACCACTTGCTTAGACATCGCCCAACATAACGTTACCAGAATATACAAATGAGATGTCTTGCTCCCAACTGTATTTGCCACTAATTTGGGGAACCTTGCTTCTTTCGGGCTTGCCACCTGAGTTCCCCCTAAGGTCGGCCCAAATCTTTTCCCGCTTCCTTCTTGCCTCGTTCCCCTCCAAGATTCTTCTGCGGAGTATTAGGACAGGTACGAATAAAATCACCTGCCTGTCCACAGTACAAACACAATTTATTAAGTTTCCGCTGTTCTTTTTCTGCCTCAGATAAAGGGCCTCTGATACTACCAATCTGCATTGGTTCCACATCGCTACTCCTTCCTCCTCTACTCCTGTCCAATCTCACAAACGGGACTGCTTCTGGTTTCTTCTTGTCTCCCCTTCTCTCATTCATTCTATGATCTAACCTAAGGGCTAGGTCTATCATCGCCGTACAAGTACTGGGTTGCGGTTCTACTTGCGCAATGGCATCTTTCATTTCCTCCCGCAGCCCTTGATAAAACAGTACCGTCTGTTTTGCTTCTGGCCATTCAGTTTCAATCACTAATCTATTGAACTGTGTCACATATGTAACCAAATCTCGTGATCCCTGTCTTAACCCTAACAACTCCTTGTCTTGGGCCAATGAAACCTCCCGTCTATCAAACAGTCTACCAAATTCTCCTAGAAAATTATCCCAGTTATATAACAAGGGGTCATCTTTCTGTACTAAGGGCATCGCCCAGGCTGCTGCATCCCCTGTCATATAGGATATTACAAAAGCGGTTCTGGCTTGGATGGTCTCAAACGTCGCAGGTTTGCACAAAACATGGAGTCTACATTGGGTAAGAAAGGTCATGTATTTTCTAGGATCCCCTGAAAAACGTTCTGGTGCGGCCAATGGTACACTACTCGGTGGTTGGACAATGACCGTAGGATTGCCCCTAGTGGAGGTGCCCTCAGTAGTGGAGGTACTGGGCCCCTCCAAAGGGGTACCTTGCGCTACCAAACCTTGTACCTGCGCTTTCAGGGTGGTAGCTTCCTGCCTAGCATGTGCTAATTCCAACTGAATATCCTGTAAAACCTTTAGCACATCCGCTAAAGGTGGAGGTGTCAGGTCCATTTGGCTTAGGTGGTTGTGAGTATCCCAATTTGGGGGTGGCTTATTATGTCACAATCACACTAACTGGAAGGAAGAGAGATCGACACTCTCCCCCGAACCACGGAAGCCGAATTAACTCGACCCTCCCACCGTGGTTGGCACAGGCGCCTGATTTAGAAAACAGGTTGCCACGTGGCAGAGGGGTTACGGAGAGGTTGTGCATAGGGAGGGGAAGTTAGGAACACCGGAAAGAGGATAAGGAAACTCCTAATGTGGATGGGAATGGGGAAACACCAGGAAAAACCCTACTCTATCTAACATATAATGAACAGAAATACCACCTGCACTATTAACATGTACCTGATTCCTGAATAGCACACCTTAGTACGTGTACTGAATCCTGCTCTGACATATCATGCTCTTACAACACATAAGCAAGCAATATGACCACACATAAGGGAAAGCTTCCCAAAATGATTAGACAATACACATGGCCCTTCGGGCAGCGTTAGCAACATACAACATAAATGCATTTCCCTTAGTTCCTGGCACTAGTGAAATGTTGTTGTCCATATGCAGTACTTCCTGCATTAACCCAACACAAGGTTTGCAAAGTTCCTGTAACATACGAGTAACAAACGCACTTTGTTTTTTCCCACTGATTGAATTCAAAGAGATGAGGGCGTTACTTATCTCAGGTCTGGGGAGCTCGCAGGACTTCCCAGACAAATATTGAAACAGCAGTAAATCATTCCAAGCAGTTCAGAAATATATTGCCCCCACGAGTACTTATCTTGAGTCAGCGGAGCCCCGTGGGACTTCCCAGATGAAGAACAGCAAGCGTTGTCTCTGCTGGCTACCCAGCGCCCCTCCTGCTCCTTCCGCACCGTGAACGCCTGAGATCAAGCGTTTCTCCCCTGCATCTCTTTTCGTCGCACGCGACGCCTTCCTCCTGTTGCCGAACGCGGCCGCCTGCCTCCTGCTCCAAAATCAACAATAAGCCACACCTGCCCGCAGCCGTTGCCTGCCTTTAAGCTGCTTTGATTCTTGATGCAGTACATCTGGCAAGGCGCGCACGGCCAAACTACAAAATAACACAAAGGATGCTGGGAACTGTAGTTTCCATGTCCTTCCAGCACATAATGTGTCAATAGGTGTATTTTAGCACTCCACGCCTGTGCCAACCCTGATTCCTGACAATATCTCTCTTCAAAAGGGGCAGCCTCTTTGTCTTTCTTGTCTTTCTGCCACAATAACAACATGGGTTGTCTTTAAAGGAATGGTTCGCCCAAAATGTTGTATTGCCCAAAAAGATGGGCAATAATAAAACAAATATACTCACACTTTTTTTTTTTAAGTTCCTATGTAAAGTTTTGAGCAATTCAAGCTCAAAATTTGCAAAAGCAAGCACATGGGCGCATCCATTTTGTGAAATGGATGCCCGCCTGTGCTGGCTTTTGCTTTTGCGGCACTAATGATGGAAAAGCCAGCCAGCTGTAGTAAACAAAAGCTACCACTGGGTGGCTTTTCCTTCATTGGTGCCAGGACTCGGAGGACGCGGACCGGAGACTACAGGCAGAAAAGCTACAGCTGAATCTCGGTAAGTGCTATTTATTTATTTTTTTAAAAATAAGCACTAGCTGCGTTTTTTTTTCTAAGTTTTCCGGGCTGGAGGAGCTTTAAAAAGGTTGTATTTATGTTTGCGGTAGCTTTTGAAACGACCGCAAACATAAATACAACGTTAATGTGTTTGAAAACGCTGCGGTTTCACCCGCAAGTGAATAGGGAACTGGATACTGTTGCTGGTAATACTTGCGCAAGGTATTAGAATGCTAGGTTTCCCTGACCGGCTTCTTTAACACTTGCTCTGCGGGTCGTATGGCTCCCATGACTTCTGCCACAACGTCTACTGCTTCAGGCTTCTTAGGGGCCCACACCCTTCCCCTCTGAAGGTCTCTCCGGTCCGGCCACCATTTATGGGAGCCCCTCTCACTCCTGAGACCCACGGCTTGACAACTGCTCCTCGCCTCGGTCTCCAACACGTTCTCAGCACAGCAACCACAGTAATCAGACCCACATGGGGAGAGACAGCTTTCCAGCACGCCTTCTGCTGTGCAGTATCTGTACTTCCGAGTTTGGGGGAACAGGAACCCCCCCAGAACAAGAAGGTGAAATCTGCGGTCTCCACGTTTCAGCGTCCCCGTTGTTCTTCCACTTCTGCATGGGTTGTCAGCTTCATGCCTTCTTCTTTCTCCAGTCATAGTTCCAGCTCCTTCCAATGGCCTGCACCTAAGGGGACCTCTTATGTCATCCCAGGTTCCTTCAGGTGTGGGTTGCTAGGCCTAATTGCCTGACTATTACAACTGCATGCCTATTCAGCACTCTTCTTTATTCCAGTACTCATGGGATTATTGTCTTGTAGGTATTAACGTGTCAGAAGTGGCCGTTTCAGCTGTTCAGTTGCTTTCAGAGAGCTACGGATTTATGGTGCGGCTTGACACCACACGCTGTGATGTATTTTTTTGTAGCCTTTCGGGAGGCTCTTGCAGCTCCTTCTCCAGGGGATCATCAACATAAGCTGTGAGAAAGCTGCGGGGAGCTGCAGCTGCCATGAGCAGAGAAGCGAAGTGAGGCGGAGCGGGGGAGCATCTGTGTTACCACGGTGGCTTCCCCGAAGTTACGTAGCCTGCAAATCCGACATTCCACAGGTTTGTGGTTAGTTTGCAGATGCTGGCTGCACTCTGCGGGTAGGCATTACATCTTGCTAGAAAGTTAGAAAGCAGTAAGCTGTAAGCAATAAGGCCAAGTGCACGAGCATCCCGCAGTCTGCAGTTTCCTACTTACTCTGTGCGAGCAGCCAACACCTGTAGCAGTTACAGTTATAGTTAGTGTGATTTATAGTTTGCACTGTTTCGACTTAATTTGAGCTTGCTTACCCATGTCCTGTCTAGACCAAATGTGGACTGTTTAAGGCTTATAACGGACCAAACTGGGTTGCATCTAGTGGGGGGCGGGGGCGGATATGAGAATTACGTGCAATTTTTATTTCACTTTTCGCGAGAGCCGTCTGTTTTCGCAGGTATAGACTTGTACCCTGCCGAGAAGAGAACCCGGCTGCACATAGTCCCCACTTGAGCTGGGCCACAGCGCGGTGTTAAACCTGTGTCTTTCTTCTTACAGTTTGCACACCCTGTTCATCTTGAACTCCTGCTCACTCCCGTACCCCCCCTGTGTATTGAATCAATATGATAGCCTCAACTGGCCCATTAATGAGGCATCGAGCAAAGACGCTCTCGATTGCTGATCTTCCGCCTCCGTCTGATATGTCATTGTTGCCGGATCCCCTCTCTCTTGCAGATAAAAGGAAATGCAACTTGACTTTGAGGAAAGAAGATCTGCATGCTCCAATTCTTGGGAGTAGCCCTTGCCCACCGCAAATTTGTATAACTGAATACTAAACACTTGGTGGGACGGGCCATAATGCAGTTAACATCAGATGAGAATCCCCAATTGAACTCCTTCCAGTGTCTGTTACTGGCAGAACTACCTGTCATGGGTGTCACTGCCAAACAAAGTGACAATGAGAGAGCATTGCCGCTGTCACTTGATTTCTCTGCTGAAAAATCTATGCTTCCTGTACCGTCGAACCAGAAAAGGGAAAGAGAATGCACAACGCTACTCGGGGCTCATGGAAAAGCGGATATATGTTGAAAGAGAACGACCACAAACAGCGTAACTCTACTTTTGGTCTAATCTCTCCATTATCCCAGAAAGATGGAGCAATTCTGGCAAAACCAATGTGGAGGAAAAAGCATGACCAAGCACCCAAGACCAGACCCAGTCCGTTAAGTACTCCATTGAAAACTCACTCGTGCAGCACGTCTCTCCCTTGACATTGGAGATAGAGCTATTGCTGACTAATCACGAAAAGTGAAATGATGTCTTTGGTACCATGGACACTCCACATCTAAGGGAAGAGATAACATCAACACCAATGCATCCAATGCCCAAATTTTCTACAGAACTTAGTCCCGCTCCTCGAAATATGGCAACTTGTGAAATATTTACGCCAAAAACAGAAAAGGACACTTTGGATGCAAGGGTCCCAAAAGAGGACGTGGAAAAGATCTTGCAAAATACATCTGCAAATGCATGCCATTGTGCACCAATGAAAAAAATCAACATGAAGTAATACCAACAACAATGATAGATGTACAGAATCTATTCATGGCAGTCACAAGGCAAGCTATGGTACCGTTCCACAAGCTACAGGAGTCAATGACGGATACTATGAAAGATCAGGCAACCCTGCTGGCCCTAATTCACTCCAAACAAATACATCTTGAGACCTTTATAAATAAAATTCAAAGTCACTTGGATATAGAAGCCGAAGCCACAATTCAATGGCAAATATTGCTATAGCCAGGAGCGATCGGACAGACGAAACACAGCTGACTGCAGCGATATAAGAAATGTTTGCTTCTACCCATCGGCAAAAAGACAGAACTCCAGGCAAGAACGATGGAATGAATGTCGTGCACCCAAACTCTAAACCAGGAAATATTCAGACTTCTCGACAACCACCTTCAAAGGGAACTAATATTAATGAAGGCACAAACATAAATAGCGCCTCGCAGTTGGTAACTGGATTACAAAGGACTGTTCATAAACAGCTGCAGGGGAACCAGACAGACCCTCTACAACCAGAGACAATTTCAAAAGCTTATAAGGCCCACAAAGGAAGACCTACTGAAACAGAAGTCCTTCTCCCAAGTTTTGCACACACAAGTTACTGAGGCCTTTCCCATTTTTTCACGGAATAAACAAGATGTTGTACATATCCCGGAGAAAAATCCGAATAGACAACTACAATCGATCAAACATTGGGCAAAGAACCCATATACAAAGAGAAACCGCTCCAGAGCATTTTTGAGAAATTTAACAACTCCTGTCGTGTCAAAAAATTAACCTCCAAAATAAAATGGAAGTGGCTGTTCCCTCAAATAAACAAAAAGAGGAAGAACCCTCAGTGATTCTGAAAAGCCATACTGCCATAGCCAAGATCACTTAACAGAAGAACAGTGTCAGCTTGAAATTCTAATGAACTTATCTATCCATATCGACCCAGAGCAGATGCTGATGAATGACGTCATTGTGACTGAAGAAGACCCTTCGCTGATTATCCTCGATGAGTACGAAGAAGGCGACACTATACATACTGAAGTAGTGGAACCCGCATGCAAAGATATCTCGGATATCAACTTTGATACTATACATAAAGACCTGTCAATCGTAATTGATCTAATATCTGAGACAGATAATTCCATTGATCACTCAGATCGAGTTCATGATCAAACAAGAAATCCTCGAGCCAGAACGAATTTGCTAACTCCATGCAATTACGGCTTAAAACGACCTAAATTCATTGATCCACGCCGTTCTGATGCTACTAACACAATAACCATAGAGAGACTCGGAACAATAAACAATGGTCTTTTATATAAAAATAGAACAAACACTCTATGCCTGACGCATGCAACACTGCATCTTCAAGGCTTCAGGTCGAATGACATCAAGTTGGTAGAGTTTACACATGACAAAATCATGGATATGGTGTCGATACAACTCAACCATAAACAAATAATGGACAAGGTGATGGACAATCACCGCCAATTTCAAAAACTAGGATTTCACTGTTCAAGAACACATAATAAAAAATTCTATGAGATGTGTGATCAGAAATCCTTGAAACAAGAACGGAGTAATATGTCCACAGAAACCAAGCTAACATCTTATTATCCGCCTAAAACGGGAGCAGAGTCGGCTGCAAACAATTGCCCCTACTCGCGGACGAATAAGAGTAGTCCCAGAAGGATGCTTGAAAGATCAAGTATACCTAAACATTTTATATGGAGAGATCAATCGAACGCTAACTCTTCGTATCGAGCTTATCAGAAGAACTACCAATAACAACCAATTAAAAGGAGCCTCAGATAATAGGATACTGTTCCTGGAACTCAAGAGGCTCTGCACATCTATTTCAAATGGAAAACAACTATCTCGCAACCTACCAAATCATTTGCTTACAAGAGACATGGATCTACGAACAAGCACTCTGCGACGGCTACCTGACTTTTATGAATCCAGCTATTCATCCCGCAAAAGGATGTCGTCTGTCGGTCTTCTATCTTTGATTAGAATAGACTCATGCTTCCAGTTTTTGGAAACAACTAATCCTTATTCTTGGGCCCAATTTACTATTGTATAATATCCAACTCAAACCAACACGCCGGGAATCAGTCAACAACCAGCATTACTTGGTCAACAACTGGGCGTTATGAATCTATACTGGAACCCAGTAGCCATCAATGACGAGTGTTTCTTAGACTCCGTTTTTTCCTCTATGGATGCCGCAAAAACTAAATTTCCTAGCATCAAATGCAGTGTGTGTAGCGATTTAAATATTCACCTTTTTTCCACTAATGGAGACACAATTCCTGTTGAGAAATTGTCTATTAAGAGCCAAACTATGGTCAAAAGAACTGTTCAAAAGAAATCTGGTCCTCTGTGACGGAGCTGATATCAGAAATCGAACGTACAAACCGTTGTGGACGAGAGGATCATCCACGGCCATTCTGGATTATATCTACTCTTCCATTGAAAGAAAATATAGACTGCTTGCGACGGATAACATCCAGTCGGTAAACAGTGATCATCATAAAATTACCATCACCTGGTCCTCCACCCGATACCTTCAAGCTAAACTCACTATTCCACCTCTTGAGTTGAACAGTGCCATAAATAGACTATGTCTAAGTGATAAACAAGTGAAAGTCCTACCCGAGACTTTCCTCAATACATCTCTTGGAGGACTAGCAAAAATGGACTATGAATGGCTGCTGGTCCCCTTCAAACATAATAACTCTCAGCTAAAAATCCCAAGAAAATACCATAAACATAGCAATAACCTTCAAGAAGTCATGAAAAAAAAAGAACTGCAAAAGCAACTGAAAGCTTTTGCTAAATGTGGAATGTGGAATGTTAAGCTTGCTAAATTAGCAAAGCAACATTATAGAATCTGGTCGAAAACAACAAAGTCGATGATGAACCAACTTGATGCTGAGAATATACTTAAAGCTTTGAAAAATAAAAGCTCAAATCTGTGGAATTTATTAAATCTATTCTCACACCATCAAGAGCGCCTTTTTGTAGACGTTCCAGAAGCAGGGTGGATAGAGTATTTTACTCAGCTTTATAAGAAAAAGCTTGAACCACTAAACACTCACTCTGATAAACCCAAAATGAAATGGAATGTTAACTGGGTTTTGGAAGAACCCATTACTCATATTAAAAATCTGAACGCATCCCGGGCCCCCGGACCTGATTGTGTAAGCAATGCCCTGCTCAAACGAAACCCTGAAATATGGGTGAACCTCTGCATTCAGATATTTGAACTGATATCAGATCTCAATGTGAATCCCCAGATATGGAAAGCTGCCATCCTCATTCCTATTTACAAACATGGAGCTAGGAAACTTGCAGCTAATTACCGCCCTATTATGTTGCTTGATCCCGTAGGAAAATGTTTGCATCCCTCCTCTTGAAGAAACTAACAGACTGTGCTACAAAAAAACAGACAAGAGCCCAGGCTAACAGGGTTCGTGAAAAACATTGGAACCAATATCAATCGATTGCTCTTAAACATCATAAAACAAGAAGCAATAAAGAAAAAACAGACCATTTATGCTTCATTTATTGATCTCCAACTGGCTTTTGATGCAGTAAACGGAAACAAACTATGGATAAAATTAGCCAAGTGGGATTGCCCGAATAAGATACTCAATCCCATTAAAGAAATGGACATGAATACGACAATCAGGATAAGATTGTCCTAGAAGGGAGCCCTATCCAAACAGATTTATACATGGAATGGGCTGAAGCAGGGTTGCCCCCTTGCGGCCATCCTTTTTAATCTGTATACAGCAGATATGGCGGACAATCAACGGTTCATGACTGCAAATCCGCCAAAAGTGAATGCGACACTGCTCCCTTATATCATGTACGCAGACAACCTAGTTTTACTAGATCAAACCAAACAGGTCTGCAGAAAAGCTCGTGAAACTTGGAAGCGGATGTGAAAGACAACAATCTGACGATCAACACGCAGAAATCAAAAATTATGACCCTGACCTATTCAGTGAAAGCCAAGCCAAAATCTATGGCCCTATTTTTGGACAAGAAAAACTTGACCATGTGAATATAATCAAATACTTAGGCATATGGCTTAACTATTCAGAGGTCTAAACAGATTGGGCGTCCCACCTAATTTCCAAAGCCCTCTCGTTGGCACGACAAGGGCTCACATTGCATAATATATTTGAAAAATGTTCAATGTTACCTGTGATCACCTTCTACAGGCAGAAGGTTGTAGCCTTCTCTTGTATGTGAGTGAGGCTATGTTAAACATGGATAAAAAAACATGGCAGAAAATCGAAGGGGTCTTTTGGCGGAAAGTTCTAGCGCTGCCCCCTGCATATCCGATGCCTCGGATACGTTCTGAAATAGCCTTATTTATTTACTTTCATTTATTTACATTTTTATACCGCGCTGCATGCTCTCAGGCCTCCTGGCGCACACAGAACAGGGACAAGACACACAAAAACGCAGAAGTCAAGCCAGGAGAGGGAGGCTTATTAATCAGGACTGAGGTGGAAGAGGTGAGTCTTGTTAGCCTTTTTGAAAGGTAGGTAGTTCTTTATTTGGCGTATAGCAGCAGGAAGAGAGTTCCAAAGAATAGGGGCTTGAATGTCAAAACTTGTGCCACCAAAACAAGGTAGTTTAAATCTTGGCTGGACAACTGCTGGAGCTGCGGCTGATCGAAGATTTCTGGTGTTTATTTTGATCTTGATGCGATCTGATAAATATACTGGGCTTGAAAGAGACAAGCACTTATGGGCCAGAGTGAGGGCTTTGTGTGATATTCTCTGCCTCACAGGGAGCCAGCGCATCTGACAGTGGAAATGTGTGTGCGACGCGAAAGCTGAGCGATGGTTTGCACAGCATTGTTCTGCGTGACTTGAAGGGCTTGGATGTTGATAGCCGTGGTAGCAGTCAGCAGACTATTACAATAGTCTAGCCTGGAATTTATTAGTGCTGTAGACAGTAAGGTGCAATTTTCATTAGTTATAAAGGGTTGTATGTATTGTATGCGTTTGTTAATGAATCCACAGACCGATGGAATGTTGGATACATGGGGCTTCATTAATAGGTCATCATCTAGAATAACACCCACTGTTTTTACTTTTTTACAAACTTATAATATGATCTTAGATCAAGAAGATCTTAGATCAAGAAGTCGGAGTAGTCTGGTCTAAGCTTACTCCGAGTATTCTTGGTGGCAACAATCATAAGCTCTGTTTTTTTGTTATTTAGAGCTAATGAGTTACAGGCCATCCAGTTCTGGATGCCACTGTAGATATTATCAAGGGTTGCTAATTCCTTCTTATATTGTCCGCAGAGCGAAATGACAACCTGGGTGTCATCAGCGTAGTTTGTGTATTTGACACCCATGCTGTTCAATAGGTCCAGCAGCGGCCGAATATAAATGTTAAAAAGCAGCGGTGACAGGCAGGAGCCCTGGCGAAAACTGCATGTTTGAGGAATGGGAGTAGAGTGGTTGTTCCCAACACAAACCCTCACTGTCCGTGGTCCCAAGAAAGAACCAATCCATTTCTACGCTAGGGTGGAACAGTTGGTGACCTCTCTGTGCCTAGTCACAAGAAGAGTGTGATCAACAAGATCGAAGGCTGCGGAGAGGTCTAAGAGCATCAGCAGAGCAGATTGATTTTTATCTGCCATGCTAGCCAGGGTGGACTTAAGGTCAAGCATGACAGTCTTTGTGCCATGCCATGCCTGATAGCCTGATTGATGTGTACCTAAAATGTTGTGCGCTTCAACATGTGCTTGAAGTTGGATGTAGGCGAGCTTATCAAGAACCTTCAAAATAAAAGTGTTACGCTCACCTGGTATCCACGGGGACGCCACCCAGCCAGTTGGTCGCTGGTATCCTTCTCAGTGATTCCCTGTTGTGGTTCTCGGTGGAAGGCCTGTCTGGAAATTCAGGAGGACTGTGTTTAGGACTGGCCAACCCAGGTAAGTTTTCCCCCCACCTCCCGTATGACTTCGGCCCCTCTGGGCCCTCTTCTCACCTGGTTGTAGAAGTTGTCGAGCTCTCCGTCCTGCCTTCTGGGCAGGGACGCGTTGTCTCTCATGGGCGTGTGCGGTCCAGTTACTTCACTGACAGCGGCATAAGTAATGTCTTTCAGGTAGGTCTTATTGCTGTCTATTGAGTTGTTATTCTTGCATGCCTTTCTCTGTTTGATAATGTCTCTTTTTATCTCCTTTAGATTTGCGCAGTGTCCGCGTGGCGAACTGGCTAAGCTGGGCCTCGCCGGTAAACGATGGCGCACAATAAGCGCTATGATGCAGTAAGTAAGCGCTTTGCGCAGTGGTGCGATGTCTTGTCTTCGCTGACCTGTGCTTTCTCCCTTTTTCGTAGGTCGCAGTGTGCTCCCAGCGCGTGGATTCCC
The DNA here is from genome assembly GCF_040938575.1 of Ambystoma mexicanum. Taxonomy (NCBI): domain Eukaryota; kingdom Metazoa; phylum Chordata; class Amphibia; order Caudata; family Ambystomatidae; genus Ambystoma; species Ambystoma mexicanum. Next base: position 1,328,794,820 of record NC_090921.1, on the reverse strand, counting down.
GGAGCGATGCCGGCTGAAAGGCGATCAGCCAGATAAGTCTTTTTTTTTCATAACATTTTATTGATTTTTGCAAGATATTAAATTTCATACAACAAAGCAGTGCATATCAGCTTCAACAAAAAATAGTGTCTTTATAGGCTTTTGTGGGTTGGGGGTAAGAGAGATGGTGGGTTGATTCCTGGCTGTGGCAGTTGGGTGGCTCAGCCAGGTAAGTCTTTTAAGCAGTTTGTGGTTGAAATGTCTCTAATACCTCCTTTAATGATGTCTTTTCTTCCTTTTGCAGGTCCTTTGATCTGGGCAGAGCGCAGATCCAACGCAGCTACCCAGGAGCTGCGAGCAGTGAAAGATGGAGATCGCAGGTAAGATGCTACTGCTAACGATGTTCTTTTGTCTTTCTGCAGGTTCTGATTTCCCAGGCTCGTGAGTAAGCTGGACACGGTGAGCGTCACGTTGCTAGCTGCAAAGTAACGCGAAGCGTGTTGTCTTGTTCGGGTGTGGTTTAAATAGCCTCTGCAAAGTAGTCCAGGTAAAGTAGTCCCTAGGCCACCACAGCCAAAACACTACACCGCAAAGCTTGTTCTTAGGAATCAAGCTATGTGGATGCCTCCATGTTGGCTGAAAGCCTAAATAAAGTAGTTCCCTGAGCAGATGTCTTTCACTGTGTATGAGCCTGGTGCCAAAGGCGCCAGGACTGGCCCCAAGAGGGCCTGAGAAGTGGATGCCAGGCTTTATTTAAGACCCGAGTCCTGATTCCACCTGGCCGATGGGCTTGCCAGTGGGGATCAGGGCAGAGGGTTGTGACAGCACTGCCCCCCCCCCCCCCCAACAAAGCCCCTCACATGGTGTTTCTCCTGTCTGGCCCAGGTTTGGTTGGGATGTTCCGATGAAACTTCCTGATCAGACGTGGTGCGTGGATGTTCTCACTGGGCTCCCAGGATCTATCTTGGGGTCCAAATCTCTTCCAGTCGACAAGATAATATAACTTGGCTCTAGAATATTTAGAGTCTAAGATGCTTTTGACTTCGAATTCAGGTTCTCCATCAATAAGTATGGGTTTTGGTGGTGCCTCAATTCGTGTACTGGGTTGCATTGGTTTTAAGAGGGACACATGAAATACCGGATGGATTTGTAGATTAGGTGGTAAGTCCAATTTGACGGCTGCTGGCTTGATAATCGCCTTGATGGTATAGGGTCCTAAGTATCGAGGATGGAAGGTCCGGGTCCCTTTGATGGGTATAAATTTGGTGGCTAACCAAACCTTGTCTCCCACTTGTAATCTGGAGCCTTTTTCCGACGTTGGTCGGCAAAGTGCTTTTGCTTTTCTTAGCATGAATGAGATGTTCCTTCGCCTTTCTGAAAGCCTGAGTGATGGTTGTGTGAAGAGTCTTTACTCCAGGCATTTCCAAGCTGGCTGGAAGGACGAATTCTGAGGTACGTGGATACCTGCCATACAGGGTGTAAAAAGGTGTTTGTCCTGTGCTAGAATGTACGGAATTGTTGTATGCATACTCGGCTATCCAAAGTAAGTCTTTCCAATCTCTTAATTCATGGTGCAGCATGCACCGTAAATACTGCTCGAGGGTCTAATTGGTCCTCTCAGTTTGGCTGTCCGTTTGGGGATGGTGACTGGTAGATAACCGGACGTCAATCTGCGTCATTGCACAACACTTTCTCCAAATGTTGGATACAAACTGGCTGCCTCGATCAGAGACCAGAACTGATGGGAAGCCATGTAGCCTAACAATGTTCTCCAGAAACACTTTTGCTAAGGTGGATGCATCTGGGAGGCCTTTGAGAGGAATAATGTGTGCCATCTTAGAGAATAAGTCCACGACTACAAGAATGGTGTTAAGCCCTTGACTGGGAGGCAGATCAGTGAAGAAGTCAAAGGAGAGAGTGTGCCATGGAGCGGGAGGAATGTCTAATGGTTGCAGGAGACCCGATGGTTTTTGTTTTTGTGATTTATTTTGTGCGCAGACACCGCAAGATTGAATATACTGGACGACGTCCTTACGCCAGGTAGGCCACCAAAAGTTCTGTTTCACTTTAGCTAAGGTTTTGGCAATTCCAGGGTGTCCTTCGATCAGAGAGTCATGATAATCTGAAATTATATGCTGTTGTAATTCCTTCTGGGTACATACAGCCGGTCTCTAAAAAAGGGCAATTGATCCTTGATGCAATATTGTTCTCGTTGAGTTTGCCATGTGAGGAAAGCATCTGGGTTCATCGCCCGTCAGATTTCGTTTCGTAATTCTGCTTGTGTTAAGGCTGTCGTGATACCCAAGAATTTGTCTTCAGGTATGATGGGTACCGGATCTGGGGTTGTATATACCGTTTCATCGATTCCCATACGAGATAAGGCATCAGCCTTTCCATTCTTGATTCCTGGTTGAAACGTGATTACATAGTCATATTCGGCGAAGAAAAAGGCCCAACGCAACTGGTGCGAGGACCGGGCCTTGGCTGTTTTGAGATATTGTAGGTTTCGGTGGTCTGTGATGACTGTAATGGTGTGTCTCGCCCCTAGAAGATAGTGTCGCTACGCCTTGAAAGCGGATTTGATGGCCAGGAGTTCTTTGTCCGTGACAGAGTAATTAATCTCCAGAGGTGAGAACTTTTTTGACCAGAAGGCCACAGGATGCAGCTGGCCAGTTTCTCGGCCCCTCTGTGAAAGGACAGCTCCCATTGCCATACTGGAAGCATCAGGTTCCACAACATAAGGGAGGTCTGGACGAGGATGTCGCAGTATTGGGGCGGAGGTAAATCTCATTTCAATTCCTGAAAAGCATTTTCCGCTTCTTCGATCCAAACAAACTTTTTAATGTTTTTTCGTAGCAGTACAGTGATCGGGTGTACAACCTGAGAGAAGTCTGGGATAAACCGGCGGTAGAAGTTCGCAAAGCTCAGCATGCTCTGTATCCCTTTCAGAGACGTTGGTGATGGCCATTTTAGAATGGCGTCTACTTTGTTCACGTCCATTCTGATGCCTCCTGGCGTAAGGATGAAACCAAGAAACTCTACTTTGGTGACGTGAAAAAAGCATTTCTCAAGCTTTGCATATAAACGATGTTGACGGAGCTTGGTGAGGAATGAACAAACGTGCCTGATAAGATCTTGTTTCGAGGCTGAGTACACTAAGCTGTCGTCTATGTACACTAAGGCGCAAACGTCAATCAATTCTCTCAAGACGTCATTCATGAAATATTGAAACTCTGCGGGAGCGTTGCACAACCCGAAAGGCATGACTTGATATTCATACAAGCCATATTTGGTACGGAAAGCGGTTTTCCACTCATCTCCGCTTCTGCCTCGGACCAGGTGGTACGCTCCTCGAAGGTCCAATTTGGTATACACCTGGGCATCTTTGACTTGATCCAGCATTTCAGGGATAAGTGACAAGGGGTAGCGGTTCTTCACGGTAATCTGGTTTATTGCGCGGAAATCAATACAGGTCCTCAAGTCCCCTTCTTTCTTCGGTACGAAGAACAAAGGACTGGCTGCCGGGGACTTTGATGGGCGGATAAATCCGTTTGCAAGGTGCTGGTCTAAATAGGATTTTAAATGAAGGTTTTCTGGTTCGGTGAGAGCGTAGATCCTGCCGCAAGGGATTTGTGCACCAGGAACAAGGTCAATCTGCCAGTCACAAGGCCTGTGCAGTGGCAATGTGTTAGCCTGGTCCTTTTGGAATACGTCCTAAAAATCATGGTATTCATGTGGGAAGGTATTGGTTACTCCTAGGGTAGATACCACTGTTCTGGGAGTCTTGGAGATACAGAAGTCTGGTTCCGGCTCTGGATAATAGCAGGCCGGGGAGCAGTCGCCGGGGAAGGTCAATTTCCGTGCCGGTCAGTCTATCAGGGTTGTGAGCAACTAACCATGGCATTCCTAGTATTAACTGGAACTGAGGTGCCTTAATAAGATCGAACGAAATACACTCCCGATGTCCATCCTGGCACAGAAAGGTTACTCCAGCTGTGCACTGGGTTACTGATCCGGAGGCGATTTCGGTCCCATCCACAGTAGTTACCTTGTCCCTGGTTGACTTGGAACATAAAGAAAGCCCCATCTCTGCTGCCAGCTCTTGATCAATATAATTGCCAACTGCTCCGCTGTCGATGTACGCTTCTCTGGCATGCATCTCTGACGACCGTTGGTGGTTTATTAAGATCACTGGTATTGCAAAGTGCGAGGTCGGTGTCTCTTTCTTCTCACTCGACAAACTGACCTCTACGGTTGCCGAGCTTGGTAGTTTTCCGATTCCTTAACTTCATCCTTTTCTGTGGACCCAACTGTTCTCCTTGGGGGTTTTACTGGGCAGTGCTTCAGGAAATGTCCTGCTTTTCCACAATACAAACAAAGTTGTTATTGTCTTCTTTTATCCCGCTCTTGTTTTGTTAATGGAGGTCGTATCCCTCCGATCTGCATGGGTTCTACAGCGTTTTCTGGCACCCGTGCCATGGTGCGTTGTCCCTTGATCGAACATAAACCACTCAAGAGTCTGTTTTGGACCGGTCTGCTTTTCGGTCCTGCAACCGGTGATCCTGCTGCACAACCAGATTTATGAATTTGGTACAGTTTCTGGGGGGGATCAACTACCTGGGCTAAGACATCCTTTAATTCGTCTCGCAAGCCTCGATGGAATAACGTGGTTATTTTGTTTTCAGGCCACCTGGCTTCGGCAACCAGTCTATTGAAGGTAGCAATGTACGTCAGCAAGTCCGGATTCCCCTGCCGGAGGGATAAGAGTTCATTGTCAACTGCTTGTTCCTGGGTATGGCGAGCAAAACGTTTTTCCATTTCTCTCTGGGACCCCCCCATAGTCCTGTAACAATGGATCATCATGGGTCACCAACGGCACCGACCAACCCGCTGCGCTTCCACTCAAATACGATAGGACAAAAGTTACCCGAGCTTGGTCGTTTGGAAATGCTCCAGGGCAACACTGATTTATGAACGCTGCATACTTCTGTGGGTCGCCTGAAAACCTTTCTGGTGGTGCCAGGGGAACTGTTCCAGGTAACGTGATCTGTACTGAAGTTGGGGTAAAAGATGAGGAGGTGGGATTTTGCATCTGTGGATTTCCCCCAGGCAGAGGAGTCTGTCCTGCCTGTGATTGCAAGAACTGTCTACCAATCTCCTCAGTGCGATCTTTGGTCACTATTAGGTCTCTTTGGAGTGCATTAGTCTCTTGTCGGGCAGAATTAACCTCGGCACGAAGGTCCCCCAACAATTGGGCCAATTGGTCAATTTCCGATGTCTCCATGGCGCCCAGGTGGATTAGTTAAGGTAGCTTCGCGTTCTGTTACGCTCACCTGGTATCCACGGGGACGCAACCCAGCCAGTTGGTCGCTGGTATCCTTCTCAGTGATTCCCTGGTGTGGTTCTCGGTGGAAGTCCTGTCTGGAAATACAGGAGGACTGTGTTTAGGACTGGCCGACCCAGGTAAGTTTTCCCCCCACCTCCCGTATGACTTCGGCCCCTCTGGGCCCTCTTCTCACCTGGTTGTAGAAGTTGGCGAGCTCTCCGTCCTGCCTTCTGGGCAGGGGCACGTTGTCTCTCGTGGGCGTGTGCGGTCCAGTTACTTCACTGACAGCGGCCCAAGTAATGTCTTTCAGGTAGGTCTTATTGCTGTTTATTGATTTGTTATTCTTGCGTGCCTTTCTCTGTTTGATAATGTCTCTTTTTATCTCATTTAGATTTATGGAGCGTCCGTGTGGCAAACTGGCTAAGCTGAGCCTTGCCGGTAAACGATGGTGCACAATAAGCGCTATGATGCGGGAGGTAAGCGCTTTACGCAGCGGTGCAATGTCTTGTCTTCGCTGACCTGTGTCTTCTCCCTTTTTCGTAGGTCGCGTGGATTCCTGAAGCGATGCTGGCCGAAAGGCGATCAGCCAGGTAAGTCTTTTAAGCAATTTGTGGTTGAAATGTCTCTAATACCTCCTTTAATAATGTCTTTTCTTCCTTTTGCTGCAGGTCCTTTGATCCGAGAGGAGCGCAGATCCAACAGAGCTACCCAGGAGCTGCGAGCAGTGAAAGATGGAGATCGCAGGTAAGATGCTACTGCTAACGATGTTCTTTTGTCTTTCTGCAGGTTTTGATTTCCTAGGCTTGTGAGTAAGCTGGACACGGTGAGCGTCACGTTGCTAGCTGCAAAGTAACGCGAAGCGTGTTGTCTTGTTCGGGTGTGGTTTAAATAGCCTCTGCAAAGTAGTCCAGGTAAAGTAGTCCCTAGGCCACCACACCCAACACACTATACCGCAAAGCTTGGTTCTTAGGAATCCAGCTATGTGGATGCCTCCATGTTGGCTGAAAGCCTAAATAAAGTAGTTCCCTGAGCAGATGTCTTTCACTGTGTATGAACCTTGCGCCAAAGGCGCCAGGACTGGCCCCAAGAGGGCCTGGGAAGTGGATGCCAGGCTTTATTTAAGACCCGAGTCCTGATTCCACCTGGCCGATGGGCTTGCCAGTGGGGATCAGGGCAGAGGGTCGTGACAAAAAGGTACACTAGTGATAGGCCGATAGTTGTCTGTGTTAGATGGATCTTCGTTGTCTTTTTTTTAGTAGCGGGGTAATCCCTGCAGATTTGAAAGCAGACGGAACTGTGCCCTGGTCAAAGGATAGATTAATCAGCTTGGTGAGCCAGGGGACGAGAAGATCTAATGATTCTTTAAATATATTAATTGGACAGTCGTCACCTGGACATGAGGTGGTTTTAAGATCTTGTATAACCCTAAGCACTTGTTCCTCTGAGTACTGACAGAAGGAGAACAAGGGAAGGTTGTTTGTGTTATTGGTGGGCGTAGAGGAGGTGTGGTCAGATAACACAAGATCTCCACGATTGAGAGTGTTTTTAATGTTTTCCTTATGGGCCGTGATTTTGGATAAGAAGCCATTGTGGATTTCTTGCCACCACTCGGAGTTCTTAACAGGAGCTTCGTTTGAAGGAGCTGGACGATTGTGGAATTCTGCCAAGATTTTGAACAGTTCTCCAACATTGGACTGTGCATTGATAAGTCTCTTGTTGTAGTGAGTAGCTTTAGTAGAAGTTATGAGTGCTTTGAATTCCAATACAGATTTTTATATGCTGAGAGGGTGGCAGCATTGGGGTTCTTCTGCCAGATTGTTTCTAAGGCCCTTTTGGATTGTCTGGCGGTAATTATGTCTTCCAGTCACTGAAATCCGTAGTTGGAAACACCCGGATCTCTTCAGAAAGACAGTGATAGATGACTTTATCCCAGCAATAGAGATTTTATGGCAACACTTAAGTTCAATATGTGATACAACATTAAATCTGTGGGAAAATGCTGCCATGATGATCCTGCAGGATGAAGAAATTTCTTTTGAGATGCTCAAATGTGGCCGACAACAGAAAAGAGCCTACAATAGAAAGATTGGATTTGGACAATGATAATTAAGGCACAATATCAGTTCGCACTTAATTGCGACATAGAGGCAAGAGCGATAAACCAACTTCCTCAATACTTAGACGTTCCCTTCACGCTACATTCAGGATACTTTTTTTACGTTTACGACTTAACCTGTTGCCCATACAGGAAATATTGGTGAAGACAAAGCCGTTGCCATCAGACTTGTCTCACTGTCACTTTTGTCTCCAGCTTGATACAATTGAAACTTTATACCATATTGTAATGGAATGCACGGCATTAACTGAAAAAAGAAAATTGGCTCGAGATAGGTTTCCACAACTTGGTACTGACTTTGGTGCGAGGGAAAGATGGGCACAGATTTTGTTAGGAAACAACAAACCTCTAGTGTTCTTGATTATACATTTCTGGAACAATATAATGCTCTAGTGCATTTACTATATTAAAAACTTACTAGATCTGACTTGATTAATAAGAAGCAAACATGTAATTGAAAGAATTGAATTTATTTTTCTCTGTGTTGATTGGAATAGTGAGAAAAAAAATTAAAAGTTTGTAAAACTATAATTTTTAATAAAACAAATTTAAAAAAAGGATTCTTCACACACCACTCTGTTGGTATTACTGATCCAGACCCATCAGGGGATCTGTGTGATGAAAGGGTGGAGCAGCTCCTATCTGTCAGTTGTTTCCTATTTGGAGGTATTGTAATTCCCTATTTTTGTTTTTAGGGAATAAAGGTGTCTGGGATACCCTGTCTCTCTAGTGCTAGATATCACACATTAAAAATTGTTCTTTTGGCCTTTCCCTCCTGTGTTATGCAGCTAATAGTAGCATGAAGTGTACTTTTCCTAACTGGATGAAAATGCCCAATAATCTTGGTTTTCCTGCAGACAAGGCGCGGTGGAATTTCAACACAGTCTTTTACCAATTCATTGATATCCATTTACCACTCAGGATATGCTGGTTAGCACCAACTCATTGCTTGACTTTTGCCATGATAATACATGTTATGTTCTGGTCAGGTCATCAACCTATCTTTCTTATGAGGTGCAACACAGTTTTGTGATGTTCGAAATCACACAATCCTTTCCTTGTGTCATTTTTTGTTATGTTGCTCGCTTATCGGGTTTGCCGCTTTAAAGAATCTGGATGACCTGGTTAGTGGGAAAGAGATGTATTACATATCGATTGCCATCTCTCCTAGGCCATGCCACCAACAACTGACCCCTCCAATATTTATGTCTGTTTTCTTCACCCATGAAGCCCCTGTTTACTTACCATATCTTTCTACTTACAGCAATTGAATGGCTTCGTGAGGCACCACCTTGACACCTCTGCCTAACTTGTAAGCTGTACCCAGAATGTGCAAAGAATATCTACAACCCTAAGTAAAAACCTAGTGGGCAGTGAAGTAAATTCCAAGAGCAGTCTGTTGTTGCTTTACACAACAATGTCAATGTAGGTGAAGAATTATTATATATTTTCAAACAACAATGTAGGACATGGAGTAAAGCAGGTGTCCTGTATAACCCCTCGGAACTGGGACAAGCACATGTACAGGATGAGCTGATGCTCTTCCCTATGCAACTGTCCTTCCACACTCTTCTGTCTTCCTTTCTCATTTGTTTTTCATTTTTTTTATTTTGTTTTATTGAAAGGGTAATCTAATTAATGATTAATGGTCTGCAGCTTTGCATACAACTCGTGAGATCCCCAGCCACCTGTATCATAGAGCATTGGCCACTTTCAAATATATTTGTAGGCATGTACAGGGCCGGTGCAAGGAATTTTGCCACCCTAGGCAAACTGTCAGATTGGCACCTCCCCACCCCCCACACTCCATTTCAGATCCTAACCGTTCTCAACCAACCAGCCTCATCCTCATTGTGTTATGGATTGCTGCAAACCAATTACCTCCACCCAACCAACACATTGCTCACGTCTTCTGCTGTCGATGGATCCCATTGCACTTTCCTTACCCTCACATTTACTCACAGTGTTAGGTTTCAGAAGTCAAATTAAAGCCTCTGTGTTTCATAAATACAGGTTTGATTAAACAAGTCAGGATGAACCTGAAGGCTCCCCACCATCAAGCCCTCATTGTGAAGGATGTCCTTGGGTTGACCTACTCTGCCCTCACACTGGAATCTGTGCATTTATGACATATTCTCAAAATATCAGGTCACCCTCATTCTGTGTCCTACAGCTTCAAGGGTCCTTCTGTCAGAATTCATGTCTTGACATTTGCGGGACACTGGAATACTAGGGGACTGTCAAAATCCTTTACAGGCAAAGTTTCCAGAAGTGGCCTGTAAAGGGGACGCCAGCACGAAGCACAAGTTCACACATCGCTCTGTTGTCATGGAGTCTATCCTCTAAGGCAAAGGAGGAATAATGTGTCCATGTCTGTGCTCAGTAGAACCAAGTCAGCTCCATAACTCTCTTTTATCAGATAGAGTGAACTTGAGACCCACCACCTCATTTGCGTAGCATGCAGTACCTCTGGTATAAGTCAGAACTATCAAGAGACTGGCATAATACCCACACTGTGAATTACAGCTGTTGCCACAGCATTTGAGGGGTCAGCCACCCACAAGCCAAAATCACCCAAGGCAATTCTGTGGGAAACATTCCCACATGAGAGACATGCCCACTCTGAACAGCCCTGTCATAATACCCGATTCCCAAGCGCTAAGGTGAGGTCCAGAGTCTCGTGCATGGCTATGGGATGGCCAATGAGTTCATATTGGCCTGGTAAACAGGTAAGGCGATGGGTGCCAAAATCAGACCAATAAATCACGACCCTCCGGAGTGACATGTGAGGGGTATGGTCTTTCCCAGCACAGGGTACCACATTACCACTCTTCCCAACTCATGCAAGGGCCAATACCCTCTATTGCATCCCTTGGACACACCCGGAAATATAAAAGTGACAGGCACAAGGGGGCACAATATTTATTAATAGATAGAGGAAAGATCAACATATAACACACTTAAACACTCTGCCACTGTTGTGATGAGATGCTGGTTGCAAGAGTGGGAGCTGGTACCACGTTGATTATGGAGGGAGTCGCCCTTGCCAGTCTTTTTCCAGGCGTAGTGCGCCTCTCTGAGGCATATTTTGCATGGCAGCAGCATAAATGTATTAAAGGTGTGTGTGATCACGAGTCCTCCATGCTCCTGCCATTACACTGGGAAACTGACAGTGGAAAAATCAGGATTGCATTTATAATGTAGTTGATGGAAACAGCTGATGAAGCACTACAGTGAATACTGTAATTTTGTAGCACACACCTCAAGTCTAGGTATGGTTGTATGTGGACGGTGGTGCTGGATCTTGTGCTTGCAAGCAGTGGCAGATCGAGAAGACGGGAAAATGGAGTGACATTTTCCTCAGAAGACCCTCTGCACTGATGCACCAGAGTGCACAATCTGTCAATTTAGTTTAAATTGAGCTTATTTAGGACACAGGGTTTGTTTATTTGTGTGCCAATAGAGAAGTTTTTCGTAGTAGGTGATCCTAAGCACCACCTATACGCTGGAACTATTGCATTGGAGTACAGCTAGGAGGGTGATGGGATGCGTTGAGGGACACAAAACGTGTAGGTGGTGTTTGGTTATTTGTCCACCCATTAACTGCCCACAGCCATGCTAATCCCCATGGCCATTCCACTCACTTTCCACCTCTACCCGCTATAAGCACATTCTCTTGGGATATCTTTGTGCTAGCTTTATCAAGAAGTAGCATTAACCTTTGGTTAAGATGCCTGTCAGAGTTATTTCAATGGAGTCTTCTGCAAATTAATGGTTTTATTGGATCTTTACATGCACTACTGGTGTAATGAAAATTTCTTAACCACGAGTGCTTTCAGTCACTTGATTTATATGCAGTGTGCATGTCCTTCACTGAAGTTCTGTTAAAAGCAAGCATTGCCAAAGCCAACAGGTTAAATAATCATTTGCCAGGCACTGCTGTTACATGCCCAGGTACTGAGATCATTTTACAGCAGCTGCCAATAATGGCCAGTTAGTACCATTACAGCAGTACCTGTCAAATACCTATCCCTATCCTACACAAAGTCAAAACGTGTGGCATTGCCAATGCTTGTTCAGCAGTTGTAGTGGCTTTTTTGGAAAAGTAGACACTTTCCATTTAGCAAATGCACTGCTCGCAAACTCATTTAGAAATTGGTACCAAACAAATCACCATGTGATCAAGAACTTATGATCACTGCCCACTCTGTAAATCACCACCAAATCACTGAGCCTTGCAGTTCCTGATGCTGCATTTATGGAAGGCTCGACTCCCGGTAGTTATTTGTCTTTTTAAGTTTATTTAGATTCGTGATGCTCCATAGACAAGTGCACACCACTTCAAGGCCACACATGCAAAAAATCTCAAATGACAGCCCTTGGAGGTGCTACTGGGCATCTCTGGCTGTCCCCTAATACAGAATGAGGGGAATGGAAAAGTGTGAGCTCTATGACTTTAGCCAGACTTGCAGTTATTTCTTCACCTGCGGGTGGTTTTGTCAGTTCCTGTGTTCTGTGTATAGTTACTCACTATGAGCAATGCAAGACTGGTACTTCTTAATGGCCAGGAGGCAAGCATCCCTGTACAGCCCACCAACAAACCCTGTGAGTAGGCATTTATCTTTCAAAGTCAAAAAGCCATACTCATCTCTATTCTCAGCCTGACTCTTACCTTCTCATATATGTAAAATGTGTGATGTTCGAAGGCCGGACTAGCAATGCTGCCATTTGTGCTTCGTTTATGGTCAGAGATATGATGAACATTTAGCCCAGCTTTGCAGCGGACGTGGACTTTATCTGGTTAAGAATCAGCGCTGGTGTTTCTAAATACAGTTTTAAGGCGCTTCATGAGCCCATGGGTCCCGGACTCCATGGGGTGCTGGTCCGCTGCATACAAAAGGCCTAAAATGCGATCATATTAGAGGAGCCAGCCCAAGTACAGGGGTCAAGTCAACCACCACGCGGGGACTTGGGCACTATCCAGAGGAGGATAAAAATGTCCACACTAATGCGAGGGGCCAATGGGGGCGGGGAGATTCATTTTGATGGTCGGATAGAGGCATTGTTACAAGTAACAGGTATGCACGGAAACTGCAGAGGCACCGTAGAGAGGGGTATCAAGCAGCAGGGACAAGGGTATGACACAAAACTTGGGGAAAGGGCCGTGTTGTCTCATCCTGATTAATCTGCTCCTTCTGTCAAGTAACTAGCAGGAAACTCTTCTTGTTCAGCAGCTGCATGCATTGCTTTTTCCACATAGTCCCTTTGAATATTGTGGGATGCTTGGTACTTGCTTCTAATGACACACAGAAGACATACAGAGCAGAGTGGCACGTGGGGTGCTCCGTTCGAAATGGGCTGATGCCAGCCAGTGCTACCACACCCATGATGCCACTCGTGACCCAGGCCTGACCCAACCTTCACGGCACCGCCTGGTCTCTGTCTCTGCTGCAGTTGTATACAAATTGACCGAATGAGAATTGCTTGCGGGAGAATTGACCAAATTTCAAAGGTTAATTTGGCCATATATGCAAGGGGCAACCCCCTGCAACCCCAAACCAAACCCCCCCGCAACACCCTACCCATTCACTTTAAATAATATAATTAACAAAAACCAACCCTATATATATATATATCTCTCTCTCTCTCTCTCTCTCTCTCTCTCCGTCTTTATTGGTGCCTTACAAAATGGCACAAAAGTTAAAAGGCCATCAATATGTGGCACTCCCAAAGTGCAGAAATAAAAGTGTGCGTTGGGAACGTTAACGCGTTTCGTGGCTCTACTCGCCGCTTGATCACAACATATTTATATAAAAGTACAATTGTGCAAAAGGTCAATTAGGACCATTGAAATTCGGTCAATTCTCCAAATGGTCGATTCTCCCCGATCAGTTTGGGTAATACTGCTGCTGCCGCCGCCAGCGCCAGCCTGCAGACAGTGTACAGGAGACAGGGCCGGTGCCTTCACAGGTAAGGCAAGGCCAGACAAACGTAGTGTGAGTTAAAGCAGCATTTTGCTGCTTTAACATTTTGCACGTAGAGGCAAGCGCCTAACCTTGCCTAGTGATAGCACTGGCCATGGCCATGGACATGAGAAACCCGGTTTGTAGGGTCATTTTTGTCACAGTACCTACATTATCATTGCGGCATGATATATCTTTACTTTGACTTTGTGCACTAAATAAAGTAATGAAGATCTGTGTTTCATCTATAGCTGTTCTATTTGTGAAGTCCTCTTAAATGTGCACTAATACATCCATAGATGTGGCAGCCATCTTTTGATAAGACACTTGATATCCTCAATTGAATATTCTTTTCTCAGGACGTGTGTGGGTATGACAACTGTTTCGTTTTGTCTGTAGATGGCCATTGTTTCACCATGGTTTGCTAATGTCCCCACGTGTAGGTAGTTATTTGATTGGTTGCTGTTTTCGGGTCCATTGCCTAAATTAATGTCCAGATCTATAGATTATGGTTAGCTGATAGTTCTGTAATGTTCTCCACTGTAGATTATCATTGGGCCAGCAACAACTATTTTCTCCATTAGTACTTTACCATTATCATTAGTTAATAGATTGAGGAAGATGGGTTGGAGCGCCTTCTGTTCTTTGCCTCGATTATTGATCTGGCTGTTTCCTGGTCCTCGTTGCAGCAGCCCTCAGAATCTGGTGTGAGTAACAAGTTTCACTGCAGGTTTTTTCTGCCTCTTATTTGTGCCCCTCAGATGGAGTATCATCCATGGCAGACTCTGCTGTATATGTATTTCAGAGGCCACGACATTCTATTATGGAAGGATTGCTTATATTTTCAAACCAAGATGGAGAGAGAAGCAGCCATACACCTCTGTCCCGGCACCATGCTAAAGCACATTAGCACTAATTGGTGCTAAACCAAGTTGACAGTGAAAAGAAACAGTTGATCTGGGTACATACTTCTGCTGGTTCATATTTAGCGTTTGTGCGTCTAGTGTCTGTTGTTATAGATAAGTTATCATTTATCATCATGAGTTTTTTGAAGACATTGTGAATTTATTTACAATTGAATTCACCATCAAGCTGTTCTTTCTTCCTGACAAGTGGATGATAAACAAGCTGTGCTGAAAAATAACTGCTTCAAATTGTAAAACATATTTATAATTTGTCCTCGATTGGATGAAAAGGTGTTTATATGGCTCTGTATTATATTTTCTTAATACCTTTTTTAATTCTGTAAAAATGTACTTCTAACATTTGGATTTTTTTTTGTTAAGACAATTGCAGAGGAGGGTGTTTTTTCATTTAGTATTAGCTGGGGTACTCGGCGTTGCCCATGTCATGATCGGGTGGTGTCTCATGTCCCCTGGAGGATATTGCTCTTGTCCTCTCGTCGGAAGGTCTTGCTTCAGTTTACTCTGGTGTTTCATTTACCCTGGAGAAAGTTGCTCTTGTCCTCTGGTCGGCAAGTCATGCTGCTGTTTGTTGTTGTGTTTCAAAGGCTCTTGATATTGATTTTCGCTTTGCATGAGATGGAGCTTTTCCAAGTGATGTTCATTTTGTGTGCGGCATGTTTCAGTCACTCAATGGCTTCAGCACATTTGAGAACATTTCCAAGAAAGATTGATTGATTGTGCTCTCTTCTTGTGAATGAAAAGTCAACTGTAACCTTGCCATTTCTCATATTTGGAGTGGCGTGATAAAGTTATTTTTTTAATTCCCTTTAAAAATGCTTTAATGAACACTTTCGAACTGTATACAGTAGTAATACATTTGAAAGGAATAACCAACACATCGAACATTTTGCTTCAAACACTTTTACAAATGTTGCCTCCTTCTAGTACCTACTCTAGTGACTTGGGGTGAGCATCAGTAAATGAGGGCGTCTATGGAATGAATTTTGTGCATCCAAACATAGATGACAATCTTGCCTCAGACATGAAGAATACATGCAAAATGTGGTATCAGTGGGTTCAACGGTGTGGATTTCTATAGCCGGACAAGCATACACACCCACACATCCTAATTTCTTTTTTGCATATAAGATTTTTGCATCCAAACATAGTACGATCTTGCCCCAGACCAAAGAGGAATCCATGCAAAATTTGGTAGACGTGGGTTCAACTGTGTCGATTTGTATAGCCGGACAAACATACATGCATTCAGCTTGATATATAAAGATTTTCTTTCAATCTCGCAAAGTTTCATCACCTCTACTTTGTGTGCCACAAGTTCTACAGCAAACCATAGTTTTTGGTGCTTTGCCCATCTCTAGTTGCACATGCATCCATCGACACATATAAAAGGTTATGGATGTCTCTATAAGTGGTGAAATATCATGCACACGCGCCGGGACGGACTGGGGCATAAAATTGTCTCGGGCACCAATGAAAAAGTGTCCCACAGTTGGAAATGCCAATTCCTTCCTTTTGTGACAGGCCATCTGAATAGTACTCAAGGGGGAGTTTTTCGATCAAATGTAATGCAAATTGTGCAATTTAAAGAATATTTATTCAGCAACAAGGGTCAATACTACTAGCCACATAGTGAAGTAACACATCAAACTGGCCCACATTGGCAAAACAAACAGCCCACTTTGACCAAAAAACTGGGCCACACTAGCATTTTGCATTTTTTGGTTTGGGCATTGCCCTATTGCCTCATAGGCCAGCTGGAGCCTGCACACGAGTAGCACGGCATGGACACAGCACCATATCCACAACTCTGCAGCCCAGGTGCTTGGAGATGTTCAACCCTGAAGGTCCGAACCTGTTTTGACACCACGGACGGGCCAATAGACTGGAGCTTAAGTGCACCTACTAAACTGCGCTTGGAGATAGTCAGTGCCACAGACCTAAACCCTGAACAAAGGCACATAGGCATAGACTGACCGCAGGCCCAGAACACGGGACCCTCATGTAATACATCCACACTGTAGGCTCATGACAATGATAAGTGCGGATTGAATGTCTGTGGGTCAACTGGAATACGGCCCCAGCACACTGCGAGTTAGAGGAACTGCTCATCTTCTTTTATGTGGGGGCAGAGCCACAGGAATCTGGGACTGTATGGCTACCAGCCGAGATGCATCCCAGAGGGTGAATGGAGTTGGATTTCGTGTCTCATCACCCACACCCAGACATGGTATTCCATTTTTGCTTTTGAAGTCATTAGCCCTTTGAACATTGCAAGGGAAATAGATGTCTCAGCAGCCCCTGGCCCTAATTGGGAAAGAGTGAAGAGTAGCGTTAAAGTATAATCGCGGGCCTTCATCAGAATCTGTGTACGTATGTTTTCAAAGCAAATGCAGATATCTAACTGTCCGAAGACCATGCAGTCAGATGGGGAAGCCGTACACACTTGCTCAGAGAAACTAGGCATCTGAAGAGCACCAGGGAACGGCAGACTCAATTACAAAGAGTTCCAAGATGTCAGAGACTGCACACTGCTTATTTAAAACCACGTAGCCAGCAATTGAGGATAATAGTCAATTTGCCTCCTCTCCAATACAAGGAGAGTAAAAATAATATAACACTATAATTAAAGAACCAGTGGATAAAGGGCTCATCTGAGACCACGAGGTTGGTCACCCAAAGGAAGGACCAATCCCTGGCCTGTTTACAATTATAAAAACAGGCAATGAGTTTAAAAAGGTCCAGGCCAAAACAGAAATTGCCCAAGCCAGGAGACAGCTGACTGATTACTCAGTTTCTTTGGGGAAAAAGGGAGATCGCCACTTGAACTTGAGGTTGTTCTACCAACTTCTGGTGGCGGTTCTGCAAAGCTCTGCCAAATCCAAGCGAGGGATTTTACCAGAAAAACTGTGTGATAAAGGAGGTGTGGACCACAGCAGCATTCCAACTCAGAAACCTGAAAAAGATGGAAGGCCTGAGGCTTGGGTGCTTCTTAGAGAACCCTGACTTGAAAGAATCCTGAGGCAGAGATATCCTTGGCAGGAGGAGTGCAATATTTACTGCCTGACAAGGATCCATACTAAGAGGGAGATGAAATGCACTCTGCATCTAGCGAATTCAACTTCAGTGGATGAGTGGCAGGGAGAGCAAAGAGAACCACCAACCCAAAAGGACAGTACTTTGTCCTCTGGGAGAAGTGTGAGAAAAGTAGATTATAGATGGTTGAGAGGTCTAGCAAAAGACTGTTCAGAGGTCAAACTTGTGAATAATCCCAGGACGTTATTGCCAGGGAGTGGCCACTGTTGGAGAAAGACTTTTGATGTCTTATTGTCATGCCTCGACCGGGACAAGTGGGTCCTTGTTTGGGGTAAAGAAAGGATTTACTTGATCACTAGAGACAGAGGAGGAGGTGAATACCCAGACCCACGAGCAAGTAGAGGAAGACTGTGGAGAGGTCTGGAGATGGAATTGAAAGGCCTTGGAATGGTATGGAAGACTGGACAACCCAAGAGATAGTGGAAAGATATGAGTCGCGAGTATTCCTTGAGGGAATTATCTACAGAATAATTTTGTATGTTATTTAGAGATTAGGGCTGGACATTGGTGGACCAGGTTTATTATCACTTTTGCTCAACAAGAAGTAAAGAAGAATTAGCCAGGAGGCTAAGACAATTATTAAGATTAGGTTTGGACCTTTTGTCTGGGCTACCCACTTGGAATGTTGGTTAATAGAATAGCGTGTCCTTTGTGGGACAGGGTGTTATGATTAGGTTTAAGACATTGCTAAAGGGCCATGTATGCATATTAACAAGGGGATGTGCCCCTAGAAAAGACAAAAGTGAGAGGATAAGATCTGAACTGATAAGAATGAATAATAATGATCTAAACCAGCTGAACACAGTTTAGTAGATCCTTATATCAGCCAAGTGTCTGGGAGAGATTAGGAAGCGTGATGATGTTGAACACTGTTAGATTTAATAAAGTCAGGCTGACAATAGCACAGTTACTAATTTACTAACAGATGTGCTCAAGACTGACATGTCCCGAACCAATCCCTTCTTATTGAATCCGAGACTTTTTCAAATGTTTTGTGAATGACATGCTACGCAACCAAGACTCATAACTTTGTTTCTTAATGACGGCTGACTCTTCAGAGCATAGCTGCTACAGGGAGCAAGAGCATAATGGGATATGTTTTGACTTAGTAAATAACTATGCATAGTCTGTCATTTTTTTAATTTCTCTAAAAAAAAGTATCAAATATACCCTACATATATGAATACAATTAAACAATGATAAAAGCAGTGGTAGTTATAGTGCAGAGAAAGTGAAAATTGAAGTTAGGAAAGTAAATTTCCCAAAGCCAGGTTTTTAGCAATTTCCTAAAGGAAAGCAAGTCAGATGTTGGATGGAGCTAGATGGGAAGCTGATTCCAACAGAATACAACAAACAGTCTTTTGTTCCTTGCTTCAACGTCAGGTGCAGGTGACCGAGGAGAGTTCAGGTACACAGGCACCTGGGCTTTATTATTAGTTCAATGTCAAAGTCCCTTTGTAAACCACAATTACACATAAGACAGGAGGCTGCCACCTCTCCCAGCGTAGCTTAGTCCCAACGGTCACACAAAGAACATTCACTCAAAGCCACTCACCCAACATTCGCTGAGCTACCATTCACTCTGCACACATCAACATTCAATCTCTCATTCACTGTGGCCAGCAGGGCATGCAACCAAGAGAAAGCACTCACATAATATTTGCATTTGAGAGTAGGAAATCTTCAGAGCCTAGGGATTTGGAATGGTTCCCCACGCCTTAGGCCACTAAATTCACCATAGATCTGGAATTTAGTAGCCAAATTATTAGGGTCGCTAGTGTGAATTATACTGTTGGAAAGCCTAACCCGAATTCTCACATCCAAACAAATAAGTCTAGACTGAGGAGCAGAGGTTGATTCTATTGGTTGGCTCACTTGTTTCTTGCAGTATATTTCTGGATAGGTGGTTGTTCTGCAACATCGATCACGGAGGCAATACAGCTGCAAAGAATTGAGCTCTAATCACAGTATGAACATGTTCTGGTTTGTCAGTCTTTTTAGCAATCAGGTTATGGTGTTGCTCACCATGACAATGAATAACAGTATTAATAAAAAGTAAGAAAAATATAACATTAAACCATTTTAGCATCTGTCTCATCACAGCTAATATTTCTCTTCTGACTTATTAAATGTTTGGGCTACAATGTAGATGGTTATCTGTTAATACAGAGTACTTCAGGCTTAAATTTTTAAAAAAACTCTAATTGTGGCATCTTTTGTTTAATGGGTTATTTGTATGCGCTTGGTGAATTGCTCTTGGCTAAGATGTCCATATATCTATGTACATATATCTATGAATGCACCAAGGTTCGGACCTTTAATAATGTTTCTGTCTGGAGCTTAGTCAGCTGGTAGATAATTTTCTAACCTATATTTTACCATTTGTTTATACTGACATTACAGAACCACCTGTAGAATTTCAATGGGTAAATGTTACTAATGCCTCATCTTTAAATTGCAATCGATACACAGGTGGCTAATGTCCCATCTGTGGGTCAACATTGGTCCACAGTTCACTAGTGCCCCAATCTGTGTACCACCATTGGCTGATACGTTAAAACAGTCTGCATCTGTAGGATACCATTGGGTCAAAACTGCAAATATGGGAAGATTGATGAACTGGTGACTGCCACTAATGTTTACCTTGTAGACCTATTGTTTTTTTACTGTAGGTCAAGAGTATCCCGGTCTATAGATGAGTGCTAACCCAGAGTTTACAAATGCCTATTTTTATGGTCTAGCATTGATTAACACTGTAAAATGCCCAGTTGTATTGTTCTCTTTTGTTGCACAAAGCAGTTTTTGTATGGTGGCTGAACATGTCATATGGTCTATATCAATTATCATGACTCTGCCTAATATGTTCATGTGTTTGTCTTCCTAGGTGTCCTAAATCAACATCACTTGTTTGATCCTTTCAATGGATGCTACTGAAAATGTCTTCACATTGGGAAACCTGAATGCTTCTCACTGGAGTAGGGAAAAGCAGACAGCTTACCAGCTAGTTGGACAGCTGAGCCTAGAACGGAAATCCCAGCTAGGATTCCTATTGGCGCAACAGCTGCTGAATAATAAGTCCCGTGTTGAATCATGGAGGAGGCAACTGGGAAACAAAATGGCTCCCTCGTGCAACCTAGAACCCATAGAGGAATGCATAATCATACCTGGGACAACAAGTGGCAAACAACTAGAGGGATTGGCTTGGCCCATAATGGACTACGACCATCTGCCACAGGCATTCCAAGGGGAATAGGTACAGCTGGCCTGAGGGTATGGCCCTCGGGGAGCTCAGATAATTTGAAACCCAGAAGAAGGATGGAGCCTAACACGTATGACCCAGGTTCAGAAATATTTGAAAGAGCTGAAATTATAGGACTGAGATTGCCTGCTCAGATGAAGTCACCAGTGCATCGACCGCCTGCTCCCAGTGCAATGCCACATTCTCCAGTTGCATCTGGTTCTCAGAAGCTGGGGGCCAGCACCTTCATTGCCAAAAGTCCACCACCCCTCTCGCGCCATCCTGCTTTGTTGAAGAATCTCAGTGGCCGCATTGCAAGCGGTCCAAACCTGGTTGCAGAAAGTGGACATCAAGCAGGCAGTTTGAATAAACCCAGGCACACAGTGTATAATCCTGCCCCCTTTCCTATGAACAGTTTGGTAGTCCAGAGTGCCCAAAACCCTTGCAGTTTCACAGGCGTGACTTTCGAGAGCCTAGTGGTCAATGGGCAGACACCTCCAGTCAAAAGAGACGTCCCTATTCATCGATCTCTTATTACAGAAGGCCATCCAAATGACAAGAGCCTGCTTGGTTTACAAGTTCAACATGACACGCTAAGGGAGAGGAGGTCTTCGGCTATGGGTGACCCTGGAAATGCAGAGCAACATAGCTATAACAGGACGTCTGGCGAGATGAAGCCCATAAACCTTTGCACGACTAAAGAGGCAACAGATTCTCTTCATCCTGGGGAAGAAAGTGACATGGAAGTGACAGAAGTTGAACCTGGGAAAGCTACAGCCCAGTGCTTAACAAAAACAGAGGCTGTAAAACCGTCAAAGTACCGAAGGTTCCTGCTTATTGACAACAAAGGCATGCCATACACTGTGTTAGTGGAGGAGCCTAAGCCAGACACTGACAAGGATCGATTGGTCTTTGCGGGTGGTTTTGGTGCAAGCGGTGGCACAGAGGGTGGGTCTGCTCCACGCAAGATGTACAGCTGCCCCATCTGCTCACGGCAGTTTGAGTATCTTTCTTACCTGCAACGGCACAGCATCACCCACTCAGCGCACAAGCCCTTCGGCTGCGACATCTGCGGAAAGGCCTTCAAGCGCACCTCACACCTAGAGCGTCACAAGTACACCCACACTGTTGGAAAGCCATATGAGTGCCAGATCTGCCAGCGCAGCTTCCGAGATACAGGCGAGCTGGCTCACCACCACCGGGTGCACACGGGAGAAAGGCCCTTCCAGTGTGAGATGTGCCACATGCGATTCGGAGAGCGCAACACTCTTCTACGCCATGTTCAACGCAAGCACCCAAAGCAGCCCCTCTTAGATAGTTTTTCAGAGTATGTGAGTGACTAATAAGGGCTGGGCTCTATAGTATTGCAATAATCTCATCACTAGTGGGAGCACATTAACGTCTGGTGCATAAGACACTTGGTTTGCAACCATTCGTTCTTACTTTCCATTGTTTGCTCTCCATGGACTCTGGGTGATACATTGGACATATCACGTTATTGCCCTGTGCCTCAGCTCATGGAACGTAAGCTGTTTTATCACTGAGAAACTGGGTCTTCCAATTATCAAAGCGAAGTAAAAAAGTTGAATGCATAATTGATGAAGCATAAAAATGTCAAAGTGCACCAGAGAGTGCAAGGGCACTGTGACAGTTTAATACAACTTGTATTCGAACGTGATATCAATAACCTTTTTGCTGTACAAACATAATCTACCTGTAGGATCTCTGGGATATTGTCTGATTCTCTCTGCGTTCTTCTTCGTCCTTTCAAAACACTTCCAGTTTTACAGATAAGCTGTAGTCAATACATCTTGTTAGTTCATGTTTAACCCTTGTGGGTGAGCAAAGAACAGCTGTCAGTCGCAAAATGTTTAGTGGAAAAGGTATGTGCAGAGGTTTTGATGAACAAATTAGTTGGCAAATACCTGACTAGGCGTATGTGCAATTGGTCTTTTTCATCATGTGAAATATTGGCTGGGTTTTTGACTAGTTCTGCTTTGTAAAGCAGAAATTCGGCATGGCTGAAAAGTACAGATGTAGGAGGAAGCTTGCGCAAACATTGAAAACAACCCCTCCCTCATCTTCCCATGCCAAAACTACCACAAATCTCAGCCACTCCAACCAAACTATCCCAGTCTATGCCAGATATGTACCCCGGCTGCATATCCAGGTAGAGCTCACTTTGGAGCAGGAAAATTCTCCCAATTTCACAAGTGATCCTATCTTATCAGAATGAGTCCTCTCCCTTAAAGTCTCCACCTCTACAAACAAAAGGACTTACCTGGGATGCATCCGGTTTTAATTTGAGCTAAGAAAAGAAGGCCTTTCTGACGGGACCCCAGGCATGCTTAGGTCTGAAGATCTCGGCTATCCATTGCAGCTCCCGATTGGCAGGCTTTGAGGGGTCTAGTAAGGAGCGTTGCAAATCGCTGCCCACCTGCTGGACTCAATACAAGTTGCACTGTATTTTGGAGAACAGGGATGTGTGGACCAGGCCAAGGTTTTGCTGCCTGGATACATCGATAATACTGCAAATGTGGTAAACGGCAGTGTTCTGCGCACTGCAGGGTCTTGTTAACAAAAGGTATGGTGCAGTATCCGCAAAGATTCCTTTTACTTTCATGTTTATCATACTATAGTAACTAATAAACAGACTGGACCACATCTGTTTTGAATTTCAAAACTCTTTACTCAATTACACTGGTTCTCAGATATTCTCTTTACTAGAGCCTTCATGAACTATGAATCAACACTGCGTACATTCCGGTCTTGGGTGAAATCCCAACCAATACTCTTATTTGGAGAATAACTTTAAGTTGATGCCTTGGAGTTACTTTGCCCCATCACCTCTCAAAGTATCCAAAGAAAAGAAAAAGTTGTCCTCAGACACGTTCTTGGGGACTTGAGTCCTTTAAAAATTCAAAACAAACCAAGCTTTTTCACAATTTTTCATCCCAAGTTGTAGCCACTCAAAAATGCCTCCTTTTTTATAAGCCCCTCAACCACTCCAATTAAGTAAAATATTAGCTTTGTCATTCCCTCTCGCTCCCCTCCGATCCCAGTGGTATTAGTTAAAACTTCTCTTTCTCTCATAGGAATTAAGGTACAATCAACTTGGGCTTTCTGTGCTGGATCTATAGTCCATATCGATTTGGGGCTTGAGATGTAAATGCATCTGGAGTTTGGCTAAGAGAAGTACGTGGAGGCAGCCAGTCTTCTGGGTCGACTTACAGAGGTGCTCTCAGGGTTCTTTTTACCACCCTCCCTTTGGATCAAGATTTCTACCCTCTGATGCTCTGTGCTAACTCCCCTCTGTTCCTGACTCATCCTCAACACCACCAAAAAAGTGATGGGTTTAAGGTTTGGAATAAATATGAACCACTGGCACTGCTCTGGGCAACCTCCCATACGACTGTTTTTTTAGCCCATCTATGACATCCTCAACACCACACCATGTGCTCATTCCTCCTCCGACTGTGAATTTGTTCCCTACTGATTGCAGCCTTAACCGTACCTTTGCCTTGGGTGGTGCTTGCCCTCTCGTGCTTTCCTAGTTTCTCTGTTTCAAGACTTCCTAGTCTTGGACACCTCTTCCTTCTTCCCATCCCTCTCCTGCTGCTTCTTTCTGGCCACTACTTGATAGTCTTTTCTGGCTACTGCTTGGGGTTCCCCTCTTGTGACCACCTTGGGCTCACTAACTTGCTTTGATCTCCTAACGTTGCCAACCTTTGTTCTTCACCTGCCGCACCCGGATGATCTCCTCTTGCCACCACCTTGAGCTCCCCTGCTTATGTTCATCTCCTTCTGCAATTGCTTTATGTTCTTCTCCTCTTTCATTGCCCCCACCCTTGGCCCTCCTTTTTACATCTCCTTATGTTCTGCTCCTCCTGCCACTAGTTTAGTCTCTTCTCCTGCCACGTGATGTTCTTCCTTCTACCCTCTAATCTCCAGTCTTCTCCACTCTTTCGCCTCTTACTCCAATCTCTGCACAGCTCTGTCAACTTGCTCCAAACACCCACACTTTTATGTTTCCCCTGCAGGGTTCTGAATCTCATTATTCCTTCGGTTTGGGGTTGGGCTTCCCTGGAGTTTTTCCACCTGGGTGTTCTTCTGCATCATGGTAGATCATTGGTTCTCTCCTAATAGATTTTGGACTACAAGTGTTGTAAGAGTTTTTTTGGTTTAGCAAGAACTGCATCCATCATCTTGGATTTGTACAGCACATTTTCAGGCATTTGAGCAAGTAATTGGTGTGTCATTCTGTTCTCTGTCCAGTGATTGTTTGTGTAGCTCAAGCAATGTGAGCAATGAGATTATGATGAACTTTGTCTTTCTTGGTCTGTGGCTGTTTTTGCACGGGGCATTGGGAAACTATGTAAAGGGGGGAGTTCCTGAGCCTTCCTGCAGGAAGGTCTTTGCATTAAAGGGACAGTAGCAATGCCTTGGTGTGTGTTGTGGTCCCCTGCAGATACTAAGTGGGGGTGACCAGGGATCCTCCCTGTACCTCCCAGACATATCATCCACTAGCAAGGGGAGGCAACTTGTCCCTTGAGTCACCCTCATAGATGTCCTAAACATAATGTGGGGGACTTAGTCACAGTTTGAATTCAGGCATGGGCGAGGCCTGTGCCAGGGAATGCTCATACAAGTCTGAGATCACATCTAACATTTCTCTGGATTCATTAGAAAGCCACAGAAGGGCACACATGCTGGGTGCTGTATTGAGTCCTCGTAGTTTAGATATTGTTCTCTTTCTGTGAATTATAGGAAACCACTTGGATAAAAGGACGCATAGGGCTAGGAAAGGAAACTGCCGTCTTCTTCCTCATCTTTTTTTCACAGATCTGAAAAGAAGGGCACTTGTCTAGTTACGAGTGAGATGATCACTGTGACAAAATGACTACTGCTCTTCATGAGTACATGGATGATTGATGTATAAAACCTCTACTTAGCCCCTCACTACTACTAAATGACCAGTGATTCAGTTCGTTAAGGTGAAACAGGCACAGTCTGACAGGTGTACCTTTTCCGCCTCTTTATGGTAGCATGGGCAGAGGACGGGCTATACTTTCGAGTAGGGATGTGAGCTGGCACAGAAGCAGTCGAACAAAATAGTGCCCCGTTATCAAAATAAAAGAATGTCCAACCAAGGTTCTATAAAAATGGGAGACTTTAATTAAACCAAAAATGCAAATACACTTATAAACACTATAATCCACAACTATAATATGCAGAATATACCTATTTTCTATTGAAAGGGGCCACTGAAGACCGAGTTGCAGAGGCATTATTTTCAGCAGCAAAGTAAAGTTCAAGGAAGAAACTCTTTAAAAGGTAAGTAGTGGGGACTTAAAATGTCACTAGGGTCGTTTCGGGCAGGCCAGGGGACTTTAAATACCTGTTAGGCTTGTACTCTGTACTGAAAAGCGTGGAGCCAAGATTCTAGGCATTTTTAAATGGGATAAGTCAGCATAAAGACGTTTTAGTTAGTTGTTCCCAGTGGATCGCATGTATCGAAGCCGTCAAGCCAGCATGAGGTCCAGCGATGCAGTGATCAGCTCAAATCTGGTGATGGTGGAGTCAGTGTTTACGATTTAGTAAAGTCCGCTTGAAAAGGTCCAAAGATGCGAAGCAGACCTTTAGGGGCGATCAGTTTGAAAACGTCTGGAGCGGAGGCAGGCGATGTAAAATTGGCAGCTTTACAGCTTAGAATCAGATTGACAGAGTGGTGAGTGTCAAATAGCTCTGGGTGCTTGCAGCAGTGCAAAATATCTCAATGCAGTAGAGCCAGTTTGAAAACAGAGCAAAGAGTGCCCAGAGCTGTTTCTTACTTCTGGTTGATGGTGAAACCCGTCCAGGGTCTCCAGAGGCAAGGTGGATCCTTGTTCTGCACTTACCAGCCAGGAAGGTTACCACAGAGCACTTGCAGGGGCTATCACCAGTGAGCAGGTTCCTGGGTAGCAATGGTCTCAGCTTGCAGTATGGCATGTCCAGACAGCAGATTACCCCTAATGTTTCTTTGGGATGGTTGAGGTAAAGGGCTTTGCCCATATCTTTGAAGTCTTTATATTCACCACTGTGCAAGAGCACTTTTGGTCATGCCGTACCCTCCAACAACAGGTGAAATAATTCTGTAGTCCAAAGATAATTAAACTAAGGGGGAAGGCTCATCCCCTTACGTAGACAACTTGTCGCACCTGATTGGTCCTGTTGTAGTCTTCTGAAAGGAGTCCAATCATGGCTGATGTGTTCAGAGTCTTATTGTCTGGTGGTGTCATACCCAGAGTGTCTTGTCAGCAGGAAGTGGTGAGGGTGCCCAGGAATTGTGGCGGCCTAAGAAATACTAAGATGGTGGTAACCTTGGTGGTAGTTTCCCTCCTGGGCCGCTATAACCTGTCCTCTTCCTGTCTGCTCTGCATGAGCGGGACTCCAGTAATTAACACCCTGGTTGGAGCTGCCCATTGTACATGGTCCTGTAACAGGATACGTCTTTGAAGCACTGTTTCCCAGCTGACCCCAAGGTGGAGTTTCCTGTCCGTCAGAAAGGTGCCCACCCTTCCCAAAGAAATCAAGTGTTGCTACAGAGCTGTGCCCAATCGTTTGTTTTGGTTGATTCCCCAGCCCTAAACAGCAGATTGGACATAGACTCTTGTCAATGTAATGAGCCACTGGCAACAAAGGTGATAATAAAATGACCCTAATAGGTTTTGGCCAGGTTCCCAGAGGCCTCTAAGTCAAAATTAGACATGGTGTATGTTTTGTTTTTAATCTGTTGCCAGGCTATTTGATGTGAGGAATCTAAGGGCGTCTTCACTTCTTTCCCCAATATATCCTCCTCCCAGGTGGCCAGGGAGAGGCCGCCGCTATCGGATCCTGACCCTGGGGGTGGATATACAAGGGAGAATCACCTGGGTGGAGGAGAATTGGGGAGTGGGGATGAGGCACCATTTGGTGAGACACGTTATCCCCCATTCCCTTTTCTAATGAGGCTAGTATCCCCCAGGCCTTTGTATGTTACTACCAGTCCCTTCCCTATCTTTCACATAAATCATTCCCCAGTAAGCACCAGTCGGGTACTGGGATGAGGAAGAGACACACTAGAGCCCTGCATCCTCTCGTTATTGACTACTCCCACTTATTCCTCATCTACCGACTCCCATTTCTAAAAAGCCGCCCACATTTTTCCCCTGACCTAGCAATCTCTTCGGGAGCCAGACCCGTTAATTTTGCAGGACCTCCTCTCCCTGCTGGAGAAAGATACTGTGGAAAGGGTACCTGTAGCAGAGCAATACCAAGGTTGGTACTCCACCTATTTTCTGGTTCCCTAGAAAGACAGAGGATTGCAGCCCATTTTGGATCCAAGCCGCTTGAACAAGTTCCTCAGGAAGGACAGATTCAAGAGGATCACTCTTTTGCAGATCCTCTGGGCACTTCGGCTCCAGGATTGAATGGTGGCACTCGATCGTCAGGATGCCTACTTTCGTGTGGCGATACATCCCAAGCATCTCACTATCAGTTTTGAACACTGCTTTTCGGGCTCACCTCCGTCCTGAGGGTCTTCACTAAGTTGATGGCAGCTAATGGAAAGAGGGGAGGGATTAACATCTTTCCCAACCTAAACAATTGGAGAACGAGCTCTGAACAGGCTCTAGAACACATCAACAGCACTTGCCACTCTCCACAAACTGGGTTTCTCCATCAACTTCAAAAAGTCCCAGGTGACTCCTTCCCAAAAGCTGCAATTAATTGGAGCAGTCCTGGACTGGTCTTCGGGGAAGGCTTTGCCTCCCGAGTTAAGGGCTCAACATATCTTGCAGATGGTGACAAGCTTTCAAAACACCTAACATCTACCAGCTTTCGATTTTCTGAGGTTGCTGGGCCTCATGGCACCCTGCATTTTCTTGGTGACAGAAGCCCGCTAAGGATGAGGTCCCTCAGATCCCAATGGTCACAATTCTTAGGCAGAGTGACAGACCTTCTTCAGGTCCTGAGCAAGGTCACAAAAGATCTCCTGTGGTTGGCCTGCGAAGAGAATGTAATGATAGGGGAACCTTTTTGGCAACCATGGCAAGAGATAACAGTAGTCACAGATTCTTCCCTCACAGGACGGGGAGCTCACATGAGCGATCTAAGCATCAGCGTTCCTTGGTCCCCAACAGAACCCAAACCGACACATAAACCTTTTAGAGCTGAGGGCAACCACTCTAGCACTGATGGCCAGCACAGTGGCCATGCATTATCTCAACAAAAGATGTTGGGTCACTAACACTGTGCAGGGAGGCAATGCAGCTCTGGTTTTGGGCACTGCAAAACAGACTCTCTTTATTGTCTATTCACCTAGCCGGAGAAGAGAACACAACAGCAGACGCTCTGAGCAGGCAGAGCACAGTCTCCCAAGAGTGGGAGTTGGCCCAGGAAGTCCTTTTACAGATGTTTTCCCTTTGGAGAACCCCTCAAGTGGATCTCTTTGCGTCCAGTATCAACAGAAATGCAACCTGTTCTGCTCCAGGGAATTTCCTCAGAGAGGAGCTATGGGGGACGCGTTTCTAGGTTATTAGTAATTTCCACTCGTGTACGTGTTTCCGCCAGTCCCCATCATTCCTCATGTAATCAGGAGGTTGAGGAAGTCCGGGAAGTCCATGATCCTGATTGCTCTGGATTGGGCCAGGAGGATGTGGTACCCGGACCTTCTAGACATGTCCATCTGCTCTCCATTCTGTCTTCCCCAGAGAGTGTACCTACTCTCACAAGAGGGAGGCCGTCTTCTTCTCCCAGAAATCAACCTTCACTCCTAGTTTCTGTGATGTTAAGATACAGAGATTGGGACCGCCCGGAATACATGATGGGGGTGTTTCTTTTGTCCAGGAGACCAGCAAAAAAAGCACTATACCGTTGAAATAAAGTTTGCAGCTGGTGTAGAGCTAAAGATATTGACTTGCAATACATCTGCAGTGCTATCTTTTCTGCTGCACCTAGCTCACCTAGGACTACAAGTGACTACTGTCAAGGGTTACCTGGTGACGTTATGCATCTTTAAACGCATGCCAGAACAAGGCTCTTATTTTAAAATACCCATTGTGATTCAGTTCCTAAAGCGTTTGACATATATTTTCCTACCGGTCCCTTTCATAGTCCGGGCTTGGGATCTCAGCTTGGTACTAACATGTTTGATGGGAGCTCCATTTGAACTTCTCCCCTCCTGTCCATTCAGGTTATTAACCTTCAAGACAATCGTTTTGGTAGCCATCACTTCTGCCCGCAGAGTGAATGGGCTACAAGCTCTGTCATGTAAACCTCCTTTGACTCTATTTTCCAGGGAAAAGCTAGTATTCAGGGTTCATCCCTTCTTCCTTCCAAGGTAGTATCAGATTGCCATTTGACACAAAATATTGCCTTGCCAGCATTTTATCCAACACTTCATCCCTCCATGGAGGAAGAGAGGTGAATAAACCTGACGCTAAAAGGGCTCTATGTTTTTACTTTTCCAGGTTGGCAAATGTCTGACAAGATGTTTTCTTTGTGTGTTATACTGGACACAGACTAGGAAAGGCTGTGACTAAACAGACTTTGTCACATTGGATCATTCTGTTTCTTTCTTTTATTTATTTATTAATAGAACGCCAAAGCCCGCACACATCAGGGCACACATTGACACATGACAACATCAGGGGGGCAGGACTTGGGATCATTCAGGTTAATGGTTTGCTCAAATAGGCAAGTCTTCAGGTGTTTCTTAAAGATGAAAAGTCCCCTTCCTGCAGCAGTTTGCAGGAAGGTTGTTCCATTCCAGGGCAGCTTGGACCGAGAAGGAACGTCCATTTCCTCTCACCCGCTTGGTACGTGGCATACCAACCGATTGGTATTACTGGAGCGTAAAGCTCCTCTGGGTTCGTACTGCACCAGGCATTGTTTAAGGTAGGAGGAATCAGCTCCATAAATGCATTTATGGTCAAGGTGTTCACTTTGAACTGGACTGGAGCAGCTACAGGGAGCCACTGTAGGTCCTGACTTGAACTGGACACATGCTCTCCCTTCAGAATATTTTTAACAATCCTAGCAGCTTAGTTTTGAAGGACTTGAAGTCTTTGAAGACTGCCTTTGCTGGATCCACATAGAAGAGTGTTGCAATAATCAATTTTGGGCATGAGTAGTGCCCTCACTGGTGTTTCACCATTTGTGCTGGAGACAGAATGTTCAATTTGTCTCAAAAGCTTTAGGTGATATTGTGAGCTTTTACAGTTTTTTCCGCCTAGATCTTATTGCTTAGAGAGGCCTCGAAATATATGCCTGTGTTTTCACTTTTTATAATACTGTCACATTGTTACCTTCAATGTTGAAGTTCGAGTACATGGGCTCCAGTTTAGCTCTGGCCTGTGAGGAACCAAAGATCATGAGCTCCGTCTTGGAGCTATTCAAATACATCCAGCCGCTGATGGAGTCATAGATGAGAGTTAATGCATCCAGGTCCTTGGTATAGTCACCATTCGGCTCCTTCAGTAGTTGGGTGTCATCTGCGTAGTTGGAGAACTGAACACCTATGCCGGAGAGTCTATCACAGAGAGGTTTTATATATATTAAAAAAGAGATGGTGACAAACATGCCCCCTGGGGGGGCTCCACATGTGAGTGTATCTAGGCCAGATACAGGATTGCCCCATTGCAAGCTAGATTTCCTGTTATTTAGGAAGGAGTGGGTCCAAACTACTTTCTTCTTAGAGAACCCTCCTGTTGTAAATAGGGTTTCTAAGAGACGCTCATGGTTGAGGAGATCAAATGGTGCTGATAAGTCTAGTAATATTAGTAGCCCACTTTTTCTTTTATCTAGGGTGTTGAACATTTGTGATTGCCAGTCCAACAGAGCACTTTCTGTGCCATGGTTAGGCCTAAAACCGGATTGTCTCGAGTGGTGGATGGAATTACATTCTAGGTATTCTTTGAGTTTTATGGAGGCCATCATACTGTGTATTTCAGAATGTTATTCTATAGCTGGGAAAGATGCCCCTGACAATCTAGGGCAGATTCCACCAGTGAAGTGGCAACCACTTTGGCTTTCTGTTAAGAGGTGTGCCAGTGCAGGATATTTGTAATGTGGCAACTTCTATTGTATTTGTACAGTGCAAACCACGGCTGAAAGCATCTGGACGATTTAAAGGCAGCTACAAGAACCATCAGAAATTCCAATCGGAACAATAAAGTTATGAGAGCCTTACGGAAGCAAAAATTGTCAGATATTTCTCGTAAATTACATGGTAGATAATTCCACAATGTCAGGGCAAGGACTGAGAAAGATCATCCTCTGGCCTGAGCCTTACGGAATATAGGATTTTTCAGCAGAGTTTGAGAAGCCGAGCACAAAGCTCTAGCAGGAGTATAGCAGTTAGTTTAGATTGAAGAAACAAAGGGCCTGATTGATGGATCGCCCGATGTGTAATACAAAGAATCCTAAAGTTGATTAGGCTTTTCACAGGGAGCCATTGAAGCTGAATGCAACAGCAGGGAAGCATGCGAAAACCTAGGTGCATTGAGAGCTAAGCACGCTGCTGAATTTTGTAAGGTCTGAAGATGTTTAACCAAAAAGTCAGGTTGAGCAAGGTAGATCCCATTACACTAGTCCAGTAACCCCATAATAGAAGCAGTGACTACTGTGGATCGAAGTTGCGATTGAATGAGAAGAAGAACCTTCATAAGGAGTTTAAGTTTGAGAAAACCAGAGTTGCAAACTGATGAAAGCTGTGCTTCTCGAGACCCAGTTGGAAGAAGTTTGATCCCTACACTCTTAACTGATGCACTTGGGGCTGGGCACAGCCCTATGGAATCTGCCAAAAATCTTTATGCCAACATATAGTGGGATTGAGAGAGGCAAACACCAAAATCTTGGTTTTCTCTCAATTTACTTTCAGCAAATTATTGGGTATCCAGTTGTCGATGGCTGATAGGAATATTCTTAATTTGGAAGGTGGATCGGAAACAGGAGAGTCAAGTCAAAAAAACATTTGTGTATCTTCGGTGATTGTATAAAATTGTTTGCCATGGAGCATAAGTAGGTCACTAAAGGACGTAAATACAGATTGAGAAGGAGTGGCAACAGAGAAGAACCCTGAGGAACACCACAAGAAATAGAAACCAGAGCTGAGTTATATGGAAATAGGGACACAGTTTATGTTCGGTTGGTCAAAAAAGAAGAAAACCATGCAAGAGCTGATCCGGAAACACAGGTGATTTCCAAATGCCAGAGAAGGATGCCGTGATCAATTGTATCAAAGGGTGCGGAGAGGTCATAAGGGATCAAAACTCTAGCCTTTCCTCTGTCCTGAGATACCACTTAGTCATCCAGAATAGAGATCGTCACTGATTATGTACCCATTTGAGGCCTGAAACCAGATTGATAAGGATGCAAAAGATGATTAGATTCAAGAAACCTCAAGAGTCGTGAAGTAATAATCGATTCCATGAGTTTCATGCGAATCGGCAGAAGGGATATAGGATGATAATTAGCTGGAGAAAATTAATTCAGTTGAGGCTTCTTTAGAAGTGGAGTGACCAGTGCATGTTTAAGAGGGACAGGAATCCCACCATTAGTATAATAGTAAAGGGATGAAGTGAACAAAGCAATAATATCTACCGATAGAGACTGAATAAGATATAGTGGAATAGGATGGAGGGGAGACGCTGATTTAAGCTTACATAACACAGAAAAATCAACTTCATCAGTGACGGGCTCAAACCTCAAAGACATCAAAATATCACTGCCACTAGATGTACCTGATAGATGAGCAGATTCTAAGGCATCAAAACCCAGCCATCGAGCGCCGGATCTTTTCAACAAAAAAGGCACTAATAGGATTGCAGATAACTTGGGAGTGAGACGGATCAATCGTAGGAGGGGATGGAGATCAAAGTTCCTTAGTAACTCTAAAGCGTTCATGAGGAAGAGCAGGTTGCTGAAATTATGCATTCTGCATAGTACTGTGATTTAGCTCATTTAATAGCCATCTATTATAGTTAATTTAAAAGCCCGTTTGTCCTCAAACCCATAACAGGTGCACCATTTGCATTCCGCCCAACAGAATACCTGCTTGGGTGATCTGAGGTCTGAAGAAAACCAAGGGGTAGACAACTTAGAATGGCTCAGGCCCACTTTAACTGGACCAAGAAAGTCTGCAGTAGTAGTCATGACTTTTATTTAAGCAGTACAAGGATCAAGATAATAATTACCCATAGCGGAGTGCAAATTTGTTCTCAAAAGAACAGCTACCTGCACAGGCGGAACATTTTTCCAGCAATGCCGAGCATGGAGAACATTGGAATTTGAGCAATACAAAAATGGAAGAAAAATTACAAATGGAAGAAGAAAATGATCCAACCAGGTGACGGGCAAAGGTTTAAAAGTAGCTGTCAATGTTTTGTCTGAAAAAATCAGATTGAGCGTATTTCCCTTATTATGAGTGGGAACATGATTTCGTAAATAGATCTGGGAAACTGACAATACAGCAATTAAGTGTGCAGCATGCAAACCAATCGTATTACTAGGCCAGACATTAAAGTCACCCACCAGAATCGAATTGGAATGAGATTGTGCAAGATCAAAAATGTATTTAGCAAAATTATTGA
Organism: Ambystoma mexicanum; assembly: GCF_040938575.1. Taxonomy (NCBI): domain Eukaryota; kingdom Metazoa; phylum Chordata; class Amphibia; order Caudata; family Ambystomatidae; genus Ambystoma; species Ambystoma mexicanum. The sequence goes on along the minus strand of NC_090921.1, from coordinate 1,328,760,569 downwards.
TAAAATTAAATTAACTTTCGGACAAGGTGGAGGACAATAAAGAAGCTGGATAAGCAGTGCAAAATTACAACTAAATTGAAGGCGGCCCAAAAACATTTTGCAAAACAAATAATGTGTTGAAAGGATGGTGGAACAATTCAAAGATGCCAAGTAAATTAAGACCAAACCTCCTCACGGAGACGGGCTAGATCGATCTAAATGTGTGATCATGTATGTTGATGGGAGGAGATGATCAATGTCCGGGCCAGACTAAACAGTAAAACAGGCTTCTGTCAAAGATAAGATGTCAGGTTGATGATCCATTAGGAGTCTGAATATCATCTTGATGGGCCACTGCAGATCTAGCATTAATCATAAGGCCTGCTGAAGAGGGAGCTGTTAACGTAACAGTGTCACACTGATTAGGTGGAATGGGTTTAACCTTTATTTCGATAGGTGGTGACAAAACAACAGAATGTAAACGACCAGGTAGAAAACTGGGTGGAAAACGAGTAGAACCAGGAGCAAAGGACAATAGTTCCACACGCGAGTATGAGATAGTGCTTTCAGCTCAATAATCATGATGCTGCGACTTAACATTTGCCAAAAGATCTTCCAAATTATTTTGGCATGCTGTGAAGGTTGGGGGCCAGCCGGGTCGCGGACGGGTGCAGATGGGCTGCCTTTGGCACGCCACAGGGGGGCCCATCAGCCCCGGTACATAAATTCAGGAAGCCACGTGGGGCGGCGGCGTGAGGAACAAACAATAAAAAGGAAGAAAGACTAAGACTTGCAGGTGATCTAACATGGCTTATCAATGAAGTAAAATGATAACGTAATTTAAAACAGTCCTAAAATTTTTCAATGTCTTTCACCATCCGCTAGCAACAATTTCAGTATGTCTATTAGTTAATTACTTGGTTTTCGATACACACCTTTTCAAATCATTACTGTCTGGACACCTTGTCGGGTCAGGAACCTAGGTTTGGGAAAGCTGTTTTGCACAGTATAAACCAGTAAGAAAGATCCATTGGTCCCAAATCCTTCTATGAAACTGCTATTGAAGTCTATCAAAGATGAGGAATCTGTGGGAAGATACAATCGATTAGAAGAACAAATTACTTACCGCCTGGTAATGTTCTTTCTACTGGATGTTCCTTCCACAGATTCCTTATCGGCCTCCCAGCCTACCCCTTTGACTGTGGGTGAATTTTCTAATAAACTTCTCTCTTTCAACGCCCATGCAGGCTTTCATAATACTCAAGTCTGCTGTGCAGAAAGAGGGAACAAACTAGAACTGAGGCAACGGGTGCAGTGCATGCTATTTATACCATCATCAACACCAATTCCAAGCAGGGGGGTGGATACCGCCGAGGGACTTCGACTCAATGCTGCACAGTCCCCTCTGCTGTCAATGTTTTATGAGACTGCAAGCAGGATATCGGTATATCAAAGATGAGGAATCCGTCAGAGGAACATCCAATAGAAAGACCATTATCCGGGGTAAGTGATTTGTTCTTCTGGGTCACTCCTTGTTTCAGTTGTACGGATCCTCAATCTGGAGGTTACCACACCATGCTTCGTGAAGGTTGATGGACTACATGCCTATCGGGAAAACCATATTATTCCCCTTGCCTTAAAGGATACTCAAGACTATTACCAGCAGGTACTTCTCCCCCATTGCAAAGCTGCTTGTCAGACTTAGACTTAAGTTATTCTCACCCACCAGCCAATGGACAACCTCCTGGGCTTGAGCCTACATCTTGTTTTGGTGCTTTTGTAATGGTCACTTGCTCTTGCTATAGCCCCCGTGAGGTTGACAACACATGCTCCTATCTTGGGTGTTGTCTCGATGTGGGCTATGGGCCCTAGCAGGCTCTCTGTTTTCTCTGTTTCCTCATAGGATTTAGCTCCCTGGAAACTATGGCTCCTTCATTTCTCCTTCTCTTCTCTTCATCCTCTCTTTTGCTGCCTGTGGACTGCTGTCCCAAATCCCTGCCTGCCTCTGTTTGCCTTAGTTTATACTGTTTGACCTGCTCTAAGTGCAACAGTATTCCCCTAGGCTGGCTAGGCCAATTCTGTATTAACTGTGGGCCACAGGACTGGTCAGGTTTTCTTTGTTCCACCTTTCCCTCCCCATACCTCTCAACTTGCATGCTTTTGGCGGGTGTCACCCGCCCTGAAGTAAGTTCTCTTAAATGCCAAGCCCTTAATCTGTCTGTAGAATTGTACAGGAACTTGCCTGCCAAAAAGAAATGCTCTTTTCATCTGCCCTGGCAACTCAAAGTTTGAGAGGTATGCTTTCCCCTCCTCATTATCTCCATGTGCTGTGTTTTGCCTGCACCTCTGTTAGTAGTAATTACTTGATTAGTAATCAGCGTTTTGGCCTAGCAGTTAAGGAAAAGGGAGTCAGATGGCACTCTCATGTCACTATTGTCAACTCTGCTGCAAGTGCGGGTGGGGACCTGGCCTTCCTTAATGCTGTATCTGTGGTCTGTATGCGAGTCCCCTATTCACCCACATGTGTCCTATATCTGGCGAGTGCTTTGCCTAATCCACGAGCATGCGTGTGAGCCCCTCGCCATCTGTTCTGAATGTGCCCCACTCTCAGAATCTCTTTGGGGATGTGATATGAAAAGTACAGACCGGAATCTTTCACATCCCTGCACAGTCTGTATGTGAGGGTTTTAGCCAGCCTGAGGCTCCTCTGTACAAGCGGTTGAGGAAGGAAGGTCGACTCTGAGGGATCCTCCATATATTGTCTCCAGGAGTTGGATTGCTCAGCAGATCCCTTGCTTGCCCCATAACCAAGATCAAACATAGGACTTGGTCACACTCCCCATACCGAATCACAATCAGCATTCCATGGCCACATCTAAATTAGGGTGATATGGCAAGAGATTCAATCTCCCCAAGACAATATGATTGTTCTCGAGAGTGTACTGTCTGTTTTTTTTTTTTACTTTCTAGACGCTGAATCACATCCTTGCATTCATCCAATTCAAGATGAATACATTACATAGAATAATACCTCTCATCCAGCTGATTATTTATCATTCTTAGATTTATTGGCTTTTTATCTCCAACCTCCATTTCACATCATTCATCAGATATGGTTTGGGTCCGGGAATGGCTACAAGCATTTTATGGACAGAGCTTTGCCATTTGCACTTAGTCCGAGCCACAAGTATTTACAAAGTGCTGGTCCCCATGATGGGTTTTCTATACAAGAAAGGAACCATTCTCTTTTCCTATCCTAGACGATTGGCTAGTCGTTTCTCCATCCCAGTTCCACCTCTGTAATGTTATGTAGATTCTGTACTCTCTCCTAAAAGGGACTGGTTTCTGATCCTTTGGAAGAAATTAAATCGTTAACCTACTCAAGGTGCCTCTTCTATAGGTACAATTTCTGTACAACATGGGGTCTAGTCTTTCCGCTTGAATGTTGGGCAAAGAGACTAAGTACATCTCTGAAATAGCTACTGAAATTGACTAATGCATCAGCAAAGACATGGCCGAAGCATCAAAGCTGGGAACTGGCACGTGGTTTCATAGCACCTTGGATGATTCTCCATTTCTGGCTCCTGTGGTCTCACCTTCAGACCTTCTGGTATCCCCAGATTATGGACTTCAAGACTGTCAAATCGATAATCTCCCCTGTGGTGCCTTACCCAGATCAATCTACCCAAGGGGATCTCTTGTTCGCTTCCTAAGATAATGACTGCATATGACAATTCTGGTGGCTTGGGGTGCAACTTTGTCTCATAGAGATTCGGGCAATGGCCAGAATCACAGAGGAATTCACTATTGAAACTGAATAGAGATCATGGTGGCTTTAAGGGCATTACAGGAGATGTATGCTCAGCTGCAGGACCATGCATTGGTGATCTGAACAATCTATGCAGTCACTCAGGCATATATTAAGTATCGGGGTGTACAAAATCAAGATCCTTTGCAGGGATTGCATTAAACCCTGGGAAGTTTGCCCATGAAGTTTCTTCTTCGTCTCTTTAGTACTCATAAGGGGGTGGACCAATGTCCAGGCAGATAAGTTAAGCATAACAAACGAAAAAGGAAGGGCGGGCACCACTAAACTAATGTAAGGTAAGTAAGGTTAATCCCTATAGGGTGTCCTCCAGAAACCTGAAAAGCACTCTCTTGGGTCATCAGAATTATTCTGCCTAGATAAATTAAGCATCCCACCTTATTCCCACTTAGGACCTTTATTTGCCTCTATTTCTTTTTTTTAATTAAAGATTTTTTTCCTCTGGTTCGCGATATGTCCACTTTCGGGTTGAAATTCCTCTGTTTTCCAAATTCGCTGGAATTAAATTCTTTAAAAAATACTTTATCCCTTTCCTTCTTTTCCTCTAGTTTCCAAGATTTTGGCAAGATCAAACAATGCGAGTCACCAGATAATCGTAGATTTTCCTTTTGATTTGCACTGTCAGATTAAATGTGGTGGCTCAATTTTGGAAGATTCAAAAAGCTACCTCTGCTGTCTTTACAAGTCTCAAGAGCTGTTTAGAACAGAAATCCCAGCCTCTTGTGGTATGGAAATTCAAAGTCGGTGTCTTTAAAAAGAACATCTCCCCTGAGAAGTTGCTGCGTTAATATACAAATCATGCAGACCATCTTCATTGTCATCAAATTCTATGCACTGGATATGCATTCCAAAAGGCTGCCTTGATTTTTCACAATTTTCAGCTTTTGCCCTTCTGTGTCTAATATATATGTAGTTTATACTGGACAGTAGTAACATTGAGAACTCTGTGGGCTGCCATTAAGGATGTCACGGTCCGCTGAGGTATGTCCAAGGCTTCTTCTCTAGTAGCTTGCCTCATATTAAGTTCTTCTTTGTCTTGTCCCCAATTCAAGCTCCTAATTCCTGCCATTGGTTTTAATATGCATTTCAAACCCCTTTAACACTGTTTTACGAGTAGTCAAAAACTCTTCTAGCTGAGGATTGCTATTGTTATTTCCGGCATTTAACTGTTTTTTTGCTGATCAAACCAGAGGCTCTGCTGATCTGTCTGGGCCCATTGATTAGACCAATGTTCTAGATTTATTTTTCCCCCGCAAGTTTATAGAGGTTGTAAATTCTTTCTTCTGCCCACTATCCTCTTCATTTTGAGGAACAACTGTTTATTTTTTCCATACGCAGAACAGTTTTCATGTAATTTCAATATTTTCCTTCCTTTTGAATATTCAGAGGGTCTATTTTTTCTGTTGGTCTGGCATGACAGGTTAGTAAGGCATTGGCAAACTCTTTGATTCTTTCACTAAGGGCTGCAGCGTCATTGGCTTTCTCCCTATCTCAAATGTCCCTGTCTCTAAACATTAAGAGAAAGTGCACATCGTTGGCAGCTTTCTGAGCAGAGGGCCAGGGTGTTATTAAATCAAACATATGTAGGGCAGTTTGTTCCTTCAAGAGTGGATCTTTTTTTTTTTCTTATTCTTTATTTACATTTTACCAAACAGTACATGAACACATGACAACACATAAATTGGCATAGAGTAAAAACAGTCAAGAAAAGGAAAGAGAGAGAGAAGAAAAATAAAATAAAAACATATTATAAATATCAATGTTGCAGAACTAGTACATATTCAAGAAAGTATCCCAGACCTTAGCATGTAAGTTCAACTTCCCCATCTACATCCAATAAATTTTTCAATACTCACTAAGCAGTTCATTTCTGTAATCCAGTCCTCAGAGATTGGTGAAATTTGGGATTTCCAACTTCTCAAGATTATTTTTTTGCATGCATATTGAAGCACTCCTGAATAAAAATTTCTTTTCTGACAATGAAAGGTCCTCAATTAAAGCACTACATCCCAAAACCATTGTTTTGAAATCCAAATCGACATTTTGATCCAAAACCCGGAGACACGTATTGCAGACCTCATGCCAAAAGCCTCAGACTTGCACACAATCCCAGAGTAAATGTTCCATACTGCCCTTCTCACTTTTGCAACACCAACAAACATCAGAGTCTGACATACCTCTCTTTTTAAGTTTTTACCGGGCTCCAATAACCCCTATCGAGAATTTTTTTCAACCATTCTTTTTATTAAGCATTATAACAAATGAAAACAGACACTGCGTTATGAATGTCAACAAAGGCAGTCAGCAACCCCCAAATCAGCTCACCCCCCCCTCGGGAGTCAGGGCCGGCAAGTGCTCCAAGTCCGGGGGGGCCACATACCCTAGGCCTGCAGAGGGTCCAGCCGAGTCTCTCAGTCCTGTAACGAGCGCGTGAGTGGAGGCCTTCGCGTGAGGGCAGGGTCTTCTGTTGCGAAGTCCATCCATGGAGCCCAAGTATTTGTGAAGGGGCCCAAGTTCCCAGAACGAATTGCTGTGATTTGTTCCGCTGCCCCCACTTCCCAGCATTTATACCACCATAATGAGGTCACCGTAGCTTTACGGCCGAACCACGAGATTTCCTGCACTTGCCATTGTTCTAAGTCTCGTTTGAACTCACCCAGAAAACGAGGGAAGTTGCACTGGTATGTTAAAGATGGAACTCTGGGATCTGGACACCCAAGTACCCTATGGAGGAAGCCAACAATGGGACTGGGAGGACCTGGCCCATGCCCGCCTTCTGCACTTTGGTGAGGTTAATTGACAATGCTTCCGATTTGTCGAGGTTGACCCTAAACCCTGAAAGCTGGCCGAATACTTCGATTTCGTTCCAAAGTAAGGGGAGCGAAGGGATAGGGTAAGCCATCATGAGTAGGACGTCGTCCGCGTAAAGCGCCACTTTGTACTCCCGACTTCCCACCGTGAGTCCCCGGATCCCCAAGTTCTTCTGGACCCTATTCGCAAATGGCTCCATGGAGAGCGCAAAGATCAAAGGCGACAAGGGGCAGCCTTAGCTCGTGCCCCTGGAGAGATGTAACGTCTCTGACCAAATCCCATTGACCCGCAGTTGCGTTGTAGGGAACTGGAAGTTAGCCATCACCCAGGTTACAAAGTTACTGCCAAAGCCCCAGTGCTGCAGAATGGCCCGGATGTAACCCCAATCCACCAAATCGAATGCTTCATGGGCGTCCAATGAAATTACCAGCATCCCTTCCCCCATTCACGCCTAATATTATCATGTGCTCCCCTTCCCAGGATAAATCCTGTTTGGTCTTGATCTATGATGAGTGGGAGATGCGCGCTCAATCTAGCTGCCAGAATTTTTTAGAAAAGTTTGCTGTCATTATTCAGCAGGGAAATAGGTCTGTATGACTCAGGATCTTTACCAGGCTTATGCAAAAGCACCGTTACGGATTCGCCCATTGATTTGGTGATAGTCCCTGTCTCCAGGAAGGAATTGAATAGCCCAGTTAGTTGTGGAGCTAAGATGTGGGAGAAGGCTTTATAAAGCTTGGCCGATAATCCGTCCGGGCCAGGGGAGGAATTTTTCAAGGATTTAATGGCGCTGCCGTTTCTTCCACTGTGATTGGGCTTTCTAAGGCACTCAATCTGGACCGATGGTCCTGGGTTCTGCTGGCTCTAAGAAATTCCGGAAGCCCCTCGAGGACAGTGGGGGGACCCGACATGATCGCTTTATGGTGGTCTACAAGCACCTTCATTTGATCCCGGTCATCAAAAAGGAGTTGCCCCGACTTGTCCCTCAAGCAGGATATATTATTCCTAATGTGGACTCTCTTTAGCTTGTAAGCTAGGATGCGGTTAGCCTTATTAGATCTGCTGTAATAAAACTGTTTGGTAAACGCTAGGGATTTTGCAGAGCGATGCGCCCAATGTATCTCTAACGCTATTCTAGCTTTGCGTAGCGCCCTTTCCCCCTTCCTGGACCATCAACCTTGTAGGTCTTTTTCCAATGAGGTAACTGTCCCCTCTACTTAGACCCCACGATCCGTGAGACCCTTTGCATTTCGGCCCCGGCACTAATTAGAGATCCCCGGATCACCGCCTTCATGGCGTCCCAAACCACCCCGATGGGGGTATCCTTTCCCAGGTTTTCGGAGAAGTAGTTCTATAGTACTTCCTCCGTTTCCCTCTTTACGTTTGCCTCTAACAATAGAGTATTGCATAGCTTCCAGCATCTCGTTGGTGGTGGGGGGGAACCCTGGATGCCCAGGTCTGTCGATACGGATGCATGATCCGAGATAGTCCCAGAGTGAATCCTGACCCCTTCAAGGCATGGGCATATTGCAGCAGTAATGAGTATTAGGTCAATTCTAGAGAATCTGTTATGGGCGTGAGAATAATGTGTGAAGCCTCGATTCCCCCCCCCCCCATTGGTCAACCTCCACACATCCACCGTCCCCGTATCCCTGGATAGTTTGGCTAAGGCTAGCGCTGAGGTGAAATCTGACTTGGACGGAGGGAGAGTTTTGTCCATGGTGGGGTCCGGGACAACATTAAAGTCCCCTCGATAATTATGTGCCCCTCCGAGAACGACAAGATCAATGGAGAGAGCTTCGCTAAAACTTGTCCTGGGTGGCATTTGGGCAGTAAATGGAGACTAGAGTGATCGGTTGTTCCACCAGCCACCCATTCAGCAAAATATACCTCCCCTCTGGGTCCCGCTTTACAGAGATTCTCGTCAGAGGGACTTCTTCACTTAACAGGATGGCTACTCCTCTTTTCTCCCCCCGGGAGGTGGCAAAAAATCTCCTGTTCAACCTTTTGAATTTCACCCGAGCTTCATCAGTCCGGAGCAAGTGCGTCTCCTGTAAGAAGACAATGTCTCCCTCCATCTGACTGAGTGATTGTTCCACCGACCTACGTTTCCCCGGGAAGTTGAGGCCCTCAACGTTCCATGTCAGAACTCTGAGCGCTCTGTCGTCAGCCTGCCCCATGGGATGCCCTACATGGAGTTGCTTTGGTGATGGCAAGAGGCCCTCCCGCTCCGGATTCTGGAGCATTGTGCGATTGGATGGAGAAGCCCCCGGAGAGTGATGACATGGGTGTCTGACTACCCTTGTGTTTCCAAGTGTCTGAGAGAAAATGAACTTGCCCCTCTTTACCCCTGAACCAAATTCCCTCAACTCCCCCCCCCGCCAAAACTAAAAGACAGGAAATATTCATACCCCAACGGGCAACTGAATGGACTCAAACCGCGAGCCCTTGTGGCCAACCGGGCCCAGCCTGACAAACTAAAGATTACCCAGTGACTGGACATCATAATCGGCAGAGCAGCAAACTATGCCGTAGATAGCTGGGTCTGGAGGAAAGAGGAGGACCAAGAACACCCCCCCCCAAAGACCAGAACAACTGTTCCCAGCCAAAAGGCCAGGTAAAAGTAGAATAAAGCAGCTCAGTCTGGATTAGGCTTCCTCTGCGGAAGGCCCCGGGGTTTACGTCGCCTGTTCCCCCTAGTCCAGTTTTTCCCAACATGCTTCTCGCCTTGGTCTTTGGCCAGCGCCTCCGCCTCGAAACCATTGTTCGGCACGTCAGTGCCCATTAGTTTCTCGCCCTCCTTCAGCGAATGAAACTGGTACTGCACCCCCTCATATAGGAATCTGATGGATGTGGGAAACCCTCATTGATACAGGATTTTCCTTTCACTGAGTAACGCCGTCAGTGGCCTAAGGGATTTCCTCTTCTGGAGGGTGGAGGCTGCCAGATCCTGGAACAGGAGAATATTGGCGTCCTGGAAAGAGATTTGTTGTATTTCCCTGGCTTCCCTCATGATTTCCTCCTTCAGTCTAAAGAAGTGGACCCGAGCCAGGACATCTGTGGACATGGTCGTAAGGCGCCGAGGGGACGTTCTATGGACTTGGTCCAATTCCAGTGGCGAGTCCCCAGAAGGGGTAATGATGAATCTAAACAGCTTGGCCACATATGACTCGAGTTACGAGCTCGGGACAGATGCAGGACTCCCTCGAATACGGATGTTGTTTCGTCTGGAACGATTTTCCACATCTTCTAATTTCGATTCCAGCGCCTCGCATCGCATCTCCAACGCAGTCAGTCTATCTTGGCCTTTCTCCAGCTCGAATGCCTGATCACACAATGCATCCTCTACATCTGCTGTGCAGCTTTCCACTGCATCCACCCTCCTGTCCAGGGAGTCAATTCTCTTTGTCACTTCCTCCGTGCCCTTTTGGATTTCTTTGGTTAGGGCAGTCAGAAGGTCCCTCAGGTACGCCCTGGTGGCCACCTGCTCCGACTCCTCAGGCGGCTGGGAGGCACCCAGATCCCCCGACCGCTCAACGGCCGGCCCCCCTTTTCTTGATTTGTCTGGGTTGCCTTGTCCCATCATGGTGGATATGTCTGCTTGTCTGGCCGTCTTGCCGCTTTTTGACATGGTTCTGGGCGCTCCGGTGCAAGATCCAGAAACCGAGTGGCCCCCTCAGCCTACGACCGAGGGCACTCTGGGAGAGAGGCCCAACACCTGTGTCAGAGGTACCAGTCTTTCCCTCCACCTTTCGGGGGTGTCCTGGTATGGGGAAGGATGCCGCTAGCCCCACAACCCCCAGGGGGCAGCACCCAGTCCAGAAGGCTAAACCACCCCTGCTACACCAACCGGCCCCCGGACCAGCCCAATTCCCTGCTTGCGGTCAAATTCGCTTATCCTTGGACCCCCCGACCTCACCACTGGAAAGGGCTGATTCACACTGCGGTAGAGCCTGATGACAGAGGGACAGTGCAAGCCAGGTATTCGCCCCGTGGGTGGTGGCGGAGCTCCACGTAAGCTTGAAAGGGGCCCCTAGGGGACCGTGACGTCTATGGAAACAAGGCGGGTCACCACACACGATAGAGACGCCAGACACGAGGTTGTATTCCCAAAGCTAGGGTTTTATTGCAAAGCAAAAGTCTCAGTTGGCCAACTCGGTCTCACGCCCCGCGACGTGTATCTCTAGACCTCGAGGGACGCAAGAGAGTGAATTACGTACATCAGTTACATATATACAAAATGCATATCAAACAATCAGCTATGACATGTATAACACCCCTCTACATTGGGTTTCTTTGAACTTGGTGTGATGATGGACATCTCCGACCACTATGACACCTTCAAACATCTATTCTAGTAACAATTTGCAATTTGTGAGTGCGTAGGCATCTTTCGTTTATTCAATAGAACACAGCGCTTCTGTTCTTGGAAGCGAACTACATACAGGGGGAGTTGCATTCCAGACCTTGCTATCTATCAGGTGCTATTTGTGTCCTGGGAGCCGACATGCTCTTAGCGGGTTCAGCAAAGGGGGGCCGTTAGAAAAGCATAATTCAAGCCTTTAGCGGTATTATTCTAACATATTCTACCATATAACGAGACTGGCTGGCAGCTGTGAAATGATTAAATGCCTTGCGGCTCTGCTTCAAGGCTACATTGAGGGAGCCGGGCATTCTTCCTGGCGCTGCCTACGTTTGTGTTTCAGCGAAACTCTTGTTATCCTCTCGGCCCTGTGGCCTTGTCCTTTTCATATACAGACAACAATGTTCCACAGTCGAGCAGTGTAAGCGGAAAATATACTGCGAAGCAATAGGAACAGAAAGCAATGAGCAATGGTTAGAAAACAAAATGGCGATTCTTGTTACATCAAAATGGCCGTTCATTGGAAAACTCGAAAACCTATATTCTGTCGTATCGTGCATGAGACGGTTGGCCCACGGCCACCAAAATGCGTTTGCTGTCTCAAACTAGATTTCTAGACTGACAAGCTGACAAGGAGGAAGGTGAAGGGAACTCCCAGGCAGAGGCGTAGAGAGTCCGGGCCGCCGGGAGGCCCAAAGTCTAGTTGACAGCTGATGGGCGGCAGGTGTAGACCCAGTACCCGGGCTATGGCAGCTGAGGGGAGACTCCACGTGGGAAGGCCGAGAAGAGGAGGGTTGGTGCTCCAAGGCTAAACTGAACTGCTGCAGGGACACAGGACTGCAGATCTCAGGAAGGCAACAGCTGCTCGGATGGGGCCCAGCCCTCCGGACTAGGCCACAGCAACGTTGATGAAGGTGGGGCCTCCAGGTAGCCCCAAGCGCTATAGGTGCCACTTCTGTGCTCCGGTAGTGAGGAGCGGGGAGGATCAGCCGGGGCGGAGGGGGAGGTTCTGTGTTTAAGGCCCGGGGAGCCTCCGCCTCCTGGGGCTCCCCTTGCGATGGCAGCAGGCGATGCGGACGGGCTGTTGTGCCGATGCGCAGCTCCGGCGAGGCAGGAGGAGAACAAAGAACTGGAGGACCCGCTTCAGACCATCAGGAGAAGGGAAGGCAGGGGGGATCCAGCCCTGATGGGCAAGGGCTCAATCCACACCCCCCTGCAGGCGAGCATCACCCACACCACCAGGAAGCACCAGAGTTCTGGGGAAGCACTGTGTCCCAATCTCGGGCTGGGGCGGCGAGCACCACGGGCGAAGGGTTCCCACCTCCTGGACTTCATCTTATGCCACTCGCAGGCACCAGATCCAGGAATCCAGCAGGCTGGAGCGCCGATGTGCAAATCCTACGAGGCGAGATGGGACCGCCACCTCAGGAGTCTGCTGTTAGGGCCGAAAGTTCCCATGAATGCCACCGATCAGACCAGTGCGGGACCGGCCGGAAGATGCAGTCAGAGCCCTCACTCAATCCGGGATGAAGGCGCCACACACCATCGAAGGGCGCTGGGCATCCAACGCGAGGCAGAGCAGTCTGTCAAGCTGGGGCGACTGGGCGCTTCACGCAATGGCTCCCCACCCCGCCATCGGCCCCCTTCTCCTGCCGATCAGCCGCCGCCATATTCTGGAGCCACCTCATGGCTCAGCCCAGACCGTGAGGGGCTGCCGCTTCGTGCACCAACTGTATCAGGCGCTGGGAGAGCAGCGGCATTCCAGGGAGCCCCACTGTGGCGAGAATCGGAGAGGGGAGCCCCCGTAACTAAGCTCGAAGTCTCAGGCCCACCAGGAGCTATTCAGGAGCCATGCCACCCACGGCAGCTCCAAGCCACGCCCCCTCTATTGAGCATTCTAATTTGTCTCGAGCGTTCTCTCAAACTTATCGAGCAAAGCTACACATTTGCACACATATCAAGCCACATATCAGAAGTGATTTCACACCCCAGTCTTCTACTCCATTCATTCAACAGATTAGGATTCTCTTTATAGTTTGCAACAATTTGATGGTATACCCTGCTTGCAAGTGATTGATTACCTATAGTGAACAGTTCCAAACGCACACACCCATTACAGTGAACCTCACCAATACATCTTTTCAATTTCCTGTAGTCTGAGATAGAGAAATTATCAACATTAAAATTTGCGCACAACTCATCAAATTCAATCCATTTCTCATTCTTATAAACATCGCTTATCCAATGAATTCCACTAACAAACCACTCCGGCCAAAACAAAGTCTTGCCATTGTCCGTAATAGCTTTATTCAGCCAGATAGAGGCATCAGGCGACTTCAGAGCCATCGAGCCACAAATATCATAGATACCCTTCCAAACGTCTCTAAGGAACTCAGTCAAGGGACATCTTTTACCGTGTCTGTTTACAGTCGTAAAAACTGCTCTTGGGGCAAGAGGGACTTTCCTGCTTGCTTCCACCACCGTCCATTCTCCAGGAGAATCCCCCAGAAAGGGAAGGAAAAAATGGCATGAGAACGCCAAATGGTACCCCTTAAAACAGGAAGCTGGAGTAGATCATTTGTTAAGTTGGAAGAATGTTGATGTGGCATAGTGGGAGCTACAGCCATAAAGTAATGACTATAATCAGTAAGAATAAGTTATACGTGTAATGGTGATAAGTAACCTATGCATTCTCTAAATATACACAACGCCGAACATCTTGTTCTCATTAACTCCTCAAGGTGCCAACCCTTAAAGGACACGCATGCTCACCATCTCTGCTCCTTTTGCCGTTGTCTAGTAGAAACCTCTTCAATGCTCAGCAGCTGGATGCAGAAAATACTTTTCTTGGGTTTTTTACTGATGCGTTTCCCATTGGCCTAGACCCTAGAGTTCAGTCTTCCACTTGTGATCCAAACCCCAGGTCAATCAAAAAAGGCAAAACTAGGAATTATATTGTATTTGCCAGACCAGCAGTAACCCTGTGGTATCTGCTTTCCTAGCTGGAAAGCAAACACCAGATTCTACTTACGTGGGCTGTTCCTGGCTCGGCCCATACATGTACATGCAGGAAATAGCAGTAATATTGGGAATGGCTTGAATATTAAAGGTTTCCAAAAATAGAATAGTACAGTGAGTCTTAATTCTATTAAGGACATGGAGTGGAGCATTATGCGTTTCCTTTTATGCTAACTCTTGGGCAGGTTTGCATCAATTTAAGAACCAGCATCTTTTAAGCATAGCGCTAATAACGAAATCTTTACCTCATGCCATATTTGACCTCTTATCTCGGGAGTTCACAGTATCACCAATCAGAGATTTGTTTGGGAAGACATACTGAGGTCAATTCCTATACAAAAGAGAGGCCATGGACCTGATGGGGTGCACATGTATTTATTTATACATGATCCATATTTCTGATCTGCCATTCTATATTTCATGTTTAATGCCTTCTTCGATATTAACAAATCCTAGAGGTCATGGAAGGATGCTCTGTTGATCACAATTTACAAAAAAGATAATACTACATCTCCGGCTTCATATCGACCAATATCCCTACTAGATCTTTTTAAAATATTTGCTTAAACCTTGTTCCACATCAGCGTTTGGGTAAATTCACATAACATACTATGGGATTATCAATTGGGTTTCCGAGAAGGCCTAGGTAAGGCAAATTGGGCTTTGAATGTATTTTTAATACGAGCCAATTCGCTGTACATTATGAGGAAGCAGTACTCATTGCACTTATGGATCTCTCAACTTCCTTTGACTCTGTTAACAGGGCAAGGCTGTGGCAGGTCCTATTACAGCAGGATTTAGTAGAGTACTTGGTTTAGATGGAACTTCTTAGCGATACCAGGGCCACTGTTTGATTTGGGCGTTCTGGGGCTTATATTCTGTGTTTCGCTTTTAAAAGAGTTGTCCGGCAGGGATGCAATTTAGCATCCCTCCGGTTCTCATTGTACACTAACAATTTGGAAAGTGTATTACCTGAAGGACAAGTGGACGTTCCCTGCTTTGGCCTAAGAAAAATATCAGTTTTAGCCTACGTGGACGACGTGGCACTGTTCGCTAGGAATCCACGTTCTCTTCAAACCCAGACCAGTAGATATATGGACTTCATGGCCTATCTCAGTTTAAAAGGAAACACAACCAAGTCAGTGATGATTAGCTCTGCTTGAAAAAAAAAATGAAAAAGGGGAGTTATTTATACTACCAGGTAATGCAACCGGATCCTGAAGCAAACCAGCTGTACCCATTTGGGGGGGGGTAAATTTGGAGAAATGCTTTGGGGTTTCGAGAAATACATATTGCAACCAGAAAATTGATGTAAAGTATAAGGAATATTAATAATGTTGGTCTTTCATTTAAACAGCAACCACTACAAATCATAAGGGCTATTTATAGTGCTCCTGTGAATGCACAGGACTTATGGCATATAGGTATGTGGCCATGAATCGCCACATCAATTACAGGTCAGAGAAAATCAGTTTTGCAGGAGAACATTGGGATTGCTCAACTATGTCCCTCGTCTTAAATGATACACTGAATTTGGTATATGTCCAATTTCCGAGCTTTGAGTCAGAGGACAGCTTACAATTTGGTTATCCTCGCGATCAAATAATAAAGCTATACTAAACAACATTACATTAGATCTGATCATGTCTCACCCAAGACTGGAAAATAATCCCTGGTGTGGCCAGATCATGAAATCCTTGTCAGCTGCCAAGCCTCTAATCTGTAGGACACTACCTTTTCGATCACAAAGCTGGAAATAAAACAGATAACCCAGACTTTTGTCGCAAGTGAGATCCAAGTAATGGCACAGACCCTGAGATAAACCTCGACCAAAAGTATTCAGCCTTAATTTAAATTTTACAGTGTATAAACAAAAAGACTGGGCAGTGGTTAGACTACATTTGAATCTGCTCCTGATAAATGCATAGTCTTCCTGTTGAAACAAGCACCATGGAGCATCAAACAGACACTCTCCTTTCTGCCCCAAACAAGATTGAATCAGACCGACACTTCATGCAAGAAACATAAATTTACGTGCCTGATATTTGTCCCCAATATTGAAAGTAGCCAACATATGAACTTGCCTCCATGCTTTTAAGTTCTTATTATTTTGTCATGATTGTCATGTATTTATTGCAAGTAATTATTTAAGATAAGCACTCTGAAACCATTCTTATCTGTTGAAGATTATGATATGAAATTTATTGGTAATTTGCTTGAAGATTTCTTAAAGTTTTTTATCCTGCAGCACTTGTGATTTTAACCTGTTCTTTAACTTTGATGAATTGATGAATACAGTTTGAATAAAGTTTCATACAAATACAATTTAAATATAAACACAGAAATCCAAAACTGTACACATCCCAGGTCCCATTTGTGTTTCATGTACTTCCTTCCAAACAAAGTCTTTACATTTCCTAGCTCTGAATGAGTCCCCCCCACCTCCCAAAGGGCCCAATAAGCTCTGACTCTCTCGTAATCCTTCCTCTTTCTTTGATGATCTGCAGCCTGTTCGTACATTCGTACAAAACAATATCTTCAATAACATTGAAACCTCAGGACCCTCAAGAACTCGGCTTTGAATGTAACCATTCATGCATTTCATTTCTACACCATCCTTGAAACAACAAAATAAGTCAGTTAAGGGTTTGGTCAAATCTACAAAAGCTCTCAGCCGCTTTTGTCTGATTTTTTTCCACCCACTGAATGCTTGCCCCCTGGAATATAAATATAATCAAGACTCCTTACACTCTTCTAGCCTGGGTAATCTTTATTCTTTTGGCAGCGCCAGAGGGAAGCATTATGCTAGTTCAAAGCTGATTGTTGACCATGCCATTGATTATGCTACCATGATGAGTTTGAAATAGAAAATTGTAAAGGTTACATCACTGGCCCAATTAGCTTTGCTTCGACTGAAAATTCTTTAAATTCAATTTCCTCTCAAATGTACGGAGTGCTAAAATCTGAATATGCCGTTCCCTACCTCGGCCATAGCCAATTTGACCCATTGTGTGATCATAGGGGTAGACACTAGTTCAAAAAATGTTCAGCTGTGCTATGAACAACTGTGCCACTGTAGCTGGTCTATGGTCTGCAGTATTTCTCTCATAAACTCTCAAACGTTTTGCCACACAATACCACAGCCTATTAGCAAACTATGGAAAAAGATCATTCTGCAGTTACTTTCAGTATGCCTCGCCACCATAAATGTCAATCATTCTGGAGAAAACATCCTGCATGATATGTGAAGAGTTCTGACATCAGACACTCTCATGAAAGGAATCAAACTAGCTAAGGTACAGTTTAGAACTAGATCATCGTTATTTGGCTATTATTCCAAGTTCCCAAATACTAGATTAATGTACCATAAGGACGGATATTGTGGTTCTTGAGGTCTAAGAAATCTAATCCCTCTTATTAACCTATAAACCCCAAGTTGTTCACCTTTCCAGATCCCCTTCACAGATCATGCCCTGCGGAAAGAGCGACCCATAAACTTCGATTGTCCTAAACACAATACATTCCTGAGAGAGAGCTCAAATGAAATTCAATACCTCTACTACAGGTGCTGAAATGGCATAAAGACTTTGTTCCATGCACCATCTACTACAAACTTCCCATGCTTCATGATAGCTCTTTGTTGCTGAGTAATCTACGATGAGTTTCAAAGTTGTCTGCGAAATTCCAAATAAACCCGTCCATCTTCTCCTGAAATCCTGCAAACTAGGAGGTCCAGAGATCCTTTCATTTTTAGACGATGCTCCTCTCATGTTGGTCTCATCAGCAGAGCCAGAATCAATTGGTAATCCAATGCTAACTCAATCAGGACCAGAAACCATGCTTGTGAGCTCCACAAATTAACTACTAAAACTAAGGATCACCTTGCTCAAGATCCTTCCAATTACCACAAAGGTAGGAAACTCATACAGTCCATCCCCCTCCAGGATAACAGGAAAGCATCTATCACCTCCCTTTCCGCATCCAGTGTCCAGCTGAAGAATCATGGTAGCTAAGTGTTGTTCCTGAATGCAAATTGAACTATCTGGAAAGGACTTTCTCTATCTCCTGATTTACTCTACAATCGCTGGAATCCAAGAGATACGGCGCGTTCCAGTCTGCAACTTCCTTGGATTCCACATGCAACTACTCCACCATCAAAGGGACTCCGTGACAGGCAGTAGTGGCAGAAATCCTTCACCATCTTTATGAACAGCCTTTAATTGGTGACTGTCGGGTGATTTATGTACTAGACTGCCAAGACATTGTCCATTCAGAAAAGTATACAGAACTTCTGTTCTTCAGGAGAGGGTGAATGGCGAGAGATCCTGTTTGAGACAATTTATGTAGAGGCCCAGTTCTCCTTCGGTTCATCTGTCATCTCGCCATTTCTGGATACCCCCCATCCTAGCTTGCTGGCATCTGATTTCAGAATGAGTCTGGAGCCTTCCTGAAAATGGCTCTACTATTGCATGCATACATGATATGCTATGGCATTTGTAACGCACCTATAAACAAGTGTTTCAAGGCGCTACGAGGCAAGGAAGCGGGAACAGAGAACGATCTTACTAGGCCAAGTGACATTGAGATCGCGCAAGTGCAGAGGAGGGGGAAAGTGCCAGGGGAAAGGGGAGGGGGCAGTGCTGTACATGGGATCAAAACAATAACCAGAAGTGCGGCCATAGGTGGCAGGTGCAAGGGTAAGTGCAGACAGCAGGTGTCCAAAAATGCAGGTAGGGAGACCGTAGGGTTACAGATACAGACCCAAGTGCAAGGGTTGCTGGGAGGCAGTGCGGGTGTGCAACTGGGTGGGCGGGCAGGGACCTGGGCCCAAAATCAGAGTAGCCATGTGACCAGTGCAGTATCAGACAGGAAATCAGCAGCGGAGAGGAAGACAGAAGGCAAAAGCAAAGATGAAGGTCTTGAGGTGCTTCTGGAACCGGAGATGGTGGTCCTCAAGTTTCAGGGAGGCTGTTCCAGAGGGAGGCCCCAGCAGAAGAAAGAGATCTACCACCAACTCGTTGCTTGGAAAAGCGACTGACCCTGAGGGAGTTGGAGGAGCGAAGAGGTCAAGTAGGAAGGTATTTACGAAGAGATAGTTGGAGGTATTGAGGACCCAGGCCCCAGAAGGCCTTGTGGTCGATGCAGAGGGTCTTGAACTTAATCCTTGTAGTCACTGGGAGCCAATGCAGAGATTTCAGTGCTGGAGAGATATGATCCCTGGATCCCCAAGGATAAGTCTTGTATTCCTGTTCTGGATGAGTTGCAGAGGGCGCAGAGTAGAAGCATGCAGATTTAGAAAGAGGCTGTTGCAGTAGTCCAGCCTGGAGAGAACCAGAGCTTTAGAGACGGCGAGCTTCTGGGGGAAGGAGAGGAAAGGAAGAATACCTCTGAGGAGGTGCAGTTGGTAGTTTGACTTCTTAGATACGTCCGAGATGTGAGGTGAAGAGTGTGGAGTCGAGGATGACCCTGTGGTTCTTAGCCTCACAGGTGGGAGCAGGGAGAGGGCCAAGGGAGGCCGGCCAGAGTGACAGGAAAGGAGGGTGCAGGTGTGCCATTGAGGAGAATCTGTCTTACTGGCATTAAGGCAGAGATCGTTGGCGGCACACTAACATGTGCTCCAGCCACCAGTTTAGCTCGAGTCCTTGCTTCCATGTCTAGCTCTGCCAGTTGGTGTTAGGCTATGCTGAACCTTTAGCCTCTGTTAGGTAATGTGTTGCAAGGTCCCTAAGAAGATCGCCTGAATGGATGTTGCCAATATCCCCACTATCTTTGCAAGTTCCCCTAGTGATACAAGACTTTTTCCTAGAGTGTTCTTCGCCTTCTGAGATGGCCACACATTTTCCTTTTCTGAAAATTCACCAGAATGGCCTTGTTTGTTTCCTTAGTTTCTGGTCTTCTTGCAACATGGTCCTGTCGACCAGATGTATTATAAGTCTGAGCTCTGACCTATGGAGAATGCTGCTAGCAGCCACATCCACTTGTTGAAGTGCCAAGGCATTTATGAAAAACTGAAAGGCAGACATGTGAATTCCCAGGTCCAGCCACTTGTGAATCTGTAACACGGGAGCCGTAAAAGATGCACGTCTTTCTGGTCCTGCCTTATCAGTCAGTCCCCTTCCATCAGGATGTCTCACAGCAACTGTATTCCCTCCATCTTGAAGTGACGATAGTAATCAATTCATTGAGCTCCCTGAGATTTAGAACATGCCTGACCGTGCTTATAAAGTTGTCTCGATCTGCATATGCTGGTACTTTAGCCCCCTTGCTCCAGCAGTCCTGAACCTTATGATCCAGCGGTCCTGAACCAGCAACTGACTCTTTCAACATGCTACTGGAGCTGGTTTTTGTCATCCATAACTCTAGCTGAAAAGTTTTCACCATCTTTAAGACACATACATTCCTTGTTAAAGAGCTCCAATTTTCTATGAACAGTGCTGTTCTGCCCCCTATCAGTGAGTCACCCTCCTACTTTCTCACTTGAGATAATGACTGGTTGTCTACTTAATGTTTGCCATCTCCTCTCCCTAACCTCTCTTCCGCAGGAGGAGAAGAGGTATCCAACTGGACGTGATGCAAGTAGTGTCTGGTTCCTCTGCCTTCCTGGGGCTTTCTGCCCTATGGGAAGTGACTGGCCAAACGGCCCCAAGGGATTTTGTTGAAAATATCTTTAGGATGGATGCGTGAGCTTTTTCCAGAGCCTCGAAATTGCTGACAAACCTGCCCAATTTATAGGTGAAGGTGTCTCAGAATAAGAGTCCCCAGGCTGCTGGTACAGTTTAATTAGAGGGTAGATCTCCTAACTTCTGATTGATCTTGAGCAGGAGACCCTTCTGCCGCTCTGCCAAGATTCCACAATTTGCACTCCCTAGCAGACCCGCACCATGCTGTGTCTGATTGGCTAATACAGTACGGTCTTCTGGATCCCTGGTATCTTTGGCTCTTTTGGCCTAGTCCATGATTTTTGCAAAGGCCCTGCTTAGTCCAGGAGCTTATCTTGACAAAACTGCCAGGACATATCTATCACGTTCTGAGGATCCTTTTTGATTATTGTCAATCACTCACGCGAAACAAGCTTTATTCGGTTATTAAAACCATCACGGCAGGCATTAAAACGTATACATTAATCATGATTGCTTAAACATGTAAACCATAAATAACGAATAAATACTATAAAGAGGTTAAAAAGGTATTTCAATATTACTTCAGATTACTTGATCAATTTCGTTTAAAACTCTCATTCTCCTTAGCCATGCCCTATGCAGGTACTGGCTCACTAGTTGTTGTGCAGAAGTGCAATGCATCCGCTACCCTGCAAATGTCATTTAGTCTAAGCATGGGTGGTAAATATCTGGATCTTAGTACATCGTACCCAGGGCACAGCAGCATAAAATGGGAGACTTTCTCATTTAAGGACCCACACATCAAACAGACACCAGTGTTATTTGCTGACCAGTTCACAGTATAAGCGGCTATTTTCAGGGTGCCAGATCTCCGGTTTAAGAAAAGTGGCTGAGATACTGATGACCACAGGAGAGTTTGAGGCAAGATACTACCATGGTCTTCCTGCACTCCTGTACACTTGCTTTCTTAATCGGGTCCGAACAACCCTTTGTCATAGCAGATGGTCGTTCCCACATATTGTCCAAATTGAATTTATGTAACCAAAATGTAACATGTTTAAGCCATGGAGTTGAGCCATTGCTTCCCAGGGATATAAAATAAATCTATCAGCACTGATCTATAATTTGATGGGGCTGGAGAAGTCCAAACACGTATCCAGAACAGCAGCAATTTAAGAGATATAATATCTTGAATTGGCCGGAGGTCCCATTCCAAATGTAGGTTTGCATTAGGAGTTCCCTTTGGCTGGATGAGCTTGGATTTAAATACATTATTTTCTGAAACTCCCAGTGAGGTTGAGTTGGCATATCCCGAGATTTCTGCCCCATATAGTGCTGCTTGCACAGCCTGCAGCCTATATAGATGCAGAGCTGGGGACAGTGCACTCCTGCCAGGTGACGATGAAAACATTCTTATGCCTCCTCTTTTCCAGATTCACTTTTGACATATGCTCTGTCCAAAGACCATTCCCAGCAAACTGGATACCCAGATAGTTGTAAGCTGGAACTTGCTCCAGCATTTCCCTGTTGAATTCTATGTGAATGTTAGATCTCCTAGATGATCTGTGCCTAAAAATCAATGTTTTGGCTGTATTTATTTCAAGAAACAATTCCCCATATTTCTTTGCAGACGTTCTCATAGCATGCTTAACTCCCATTGGGCTTGTTGCGAGCAGCACAGCGTCGTTCTCATTAAACAGCGCTGGGCAGCACATATTGCCCATCCTGGGTGCATCGAGACTATTGGCCACCAGCTCCTCCATTAATCCATTGCTGTAAAAGCAAAAGAGGAGTGGGGCCAAAACCCACCTGTTTAGCACCTCGTTGTACCACAAATGGTTCTGAATGGTTCTGTACATTCGCCTCCCGCATCCCAGCGCACAACAGCCTTGCTGTCCTTGTATAAAGCTTGGATTTTGCTGAGAAGAGCTGGGGGAATATTGTAGGCAGCTAGCACTGACCAGAGTTTTATTTCGTGAAACTGAATCAAATGCGGTGCAAAGGTCCACAAAAATTATTCAACTTGGTGTTGCAGAGGATAGTATGCTTTTTCACCAGGAGATCTAAGAAAAAACATTGTTCTACTGTACCCATACCATCCTGGAAACCAGATTGTAGTCGACTCAAGATACCTTCTGAGGCAGACCATTTCTGTAAGTGGTCGAGGATGACTTTTGCATACATTTTCCTTGTCCTGTCTAGGAGGGAGATGGGCCAATACTTCCCTGGCATCCCCCCCCCCTTTTTTTTAATAAATGGGTACTGTGACAGCCTCCTGCCACGTAGCTGGTACTATGCTCGATTCAATAACAGCGTTGAACACCCCAGTTAATACTGGGCCCCAGACAATTGACTCGTCTTTGTATAGGTCAATGCTTATACAGTCTGGTCCGGGGGATTTTACACTTTTCATGGCTCTAACTGCATTATTCACCTCCTCTAAGCATACTCTGAAACCCTTGTCCAAGACATCTGT
Source organism: Ambystoma mexicanum (assembly GCF_040938575.1). NCBI lineage: Eukaryota > Metazoa > Chordata > Amphibia > Caudata > Ambystomatidae > Ambystoma > Ambystoma mexicanum. The sequence goes on along the minus strand of NC_090921.1, from coordinate 1,328,737,476 downwards.
ACTAACAGACTCCTGCAACTTATCATTATTGCTCTCATCGACCCTGCATAAGGTTGAAAAATTACTATGCTAGGTGTCGGGGGGTTTCGAGGGGCAGGGCTGTACTGGAGTTCACCAAGAGAGTTCGAGGCATCAACGGCCACAAGCTTCCAGAAAGTACTAGAATCATTGTTCGTGCACGCCTGGTTTAGGTTTTCCCACCTTTCCCTAACTTGGGTTTTTTCTTCTCCCTTATGGTCGAATGGTATACTGCTCTCAGGGTTTGCAAGTGGGCTGTCTCTATTGCCGGGTTCACTGTGAGACAAGAAATTAGAGCTACTTTGCATTTTCTGCAGTCCTCATCAAACCAGATTTCTGCTTAGTGGCTTTCTTAATGTTTGTAAGCAGGGGTAGCAAGCTTTGCTTTGTGGCCGCAAATTCTTCTAGGATGGAGTCTGCATCGTTTCGAGGGCCACATATCCGGACCACATGACCTTCAACTACCTGATCAAGTTCTGATTTCTTATTACATTCTATGATCCTTGGCCACCTAACTACCCACCCTGGATTTCAATATCTGCAACACTCTGCAGCGTTCTCCCCTCTCGCGTTCCAGGCTTTTGTAGAGATAATATGCAGGCTAGGGGTTTATGATCACTCTCTTTCAAAGGACCTCGCCCAATTCCATGACGTTTCATTAATCATAATGTAGTCTATACTACTTTTGCCACTTTGCCCATCAAAAGTACTCTTTGGCGGTTGATCATTCGAATATGACCGTTGCATGCCCTGAGGTGGTTGTTATGCAGAATTCTTGCTACCTCTAAAGACAAACGGTGGGTCTTTTTGGGGTAGTCACTTAACAACTGCAGTAACCCCCAAGCCGCATCCTGGTCGTCCCAGATATCATCCAGGATCCTCAGTGGTTCATATTGTAACTTAAAATCCCCATTGCCATTGTAAGGGTGCCTGAGGAGAAGCAGGTTACACTCGTTTGCAGCAGGTCATTCATCATAACTAAATAAAAAAGTTGTTAAGACAACAATAGCAAAAAACACTTCCGGCCTAGTGCCCGTTCATTTTCTCATAGACAAAATAGGGCCAATTTTTGCCGGACTGCAAAGCAAAAACTGCTGTATGGAATTGAACCAGGTACGAAACAACTTGGGCACAAAGCGTTTACTCTAGTTCCGGGAGTGGGGCAGAAGGGCAGGTTTTGGGGTTATAGCATCCAATGCTTTTAAAAATATTTGACAGAGAAAGGTCTGCTTTATAGAGACTGGGGACCAAGTTCAGAGCTCAAATATTTTTGCATATATTCAAGGTTATTTTTCATATTTAAAGTTATTTTTGAAAGTGTCACATGTAAAATAACCGTGAATGTTTTTGAAATATTGAGGGTTATTTGTAGTTCATTGCTGAAATTACAGTGGTTATGGGAAAATATTTCTTTTTTTTTAAAGTGAGAGTTAAAAAATGAGATTAATACAAAACAGTGGAATTTTACAGTCAGGTGTGGGGCTAACCTATTGGGGCAGCATGCGAAAAGGGCAACATGTCAAAGGGAGCAATATGGCCCTCGCTAGTGGGCCCGAAAGACATGTACAGTGGCGATGGCGGTGAAGGACATGGCCATCTACTGGCTCCAAAAGAAACATATTGTGGAAACATTTACAGTGGACACGGTGGAAGGCCATGGCTAGTGGCCGGTAAAAAAAACAATGGTATAGCAAAACCCTTGAAATTCACGTAAATAAAATAGTTCAGGTGCAGTTATGTTGCGCAGATTTAATGCAACAAAACCCTTGGAATTCAGTGGATATGGGAAGTCATGACCAGCTTAACTCGGCGCATTCTGTGGCAAAGCCCATGAGCACATATATATTATAAGAGAATGGATTCAAAATGACATACAAAATGGCATTATGGCAGACATCAATCGGAGCGTGCCGAGTTAAGCTGTTCAGCACTTCCCACATCCGCTGAATTTCAAGGTGTTGTTGCTTTAAATCTGCGCAACTTAACTGCACCTTAACTAAGGTTTTTTCAGTGAAAAGAAATATATATTTTTACACGGGTGTACTCTCAGCTGTCCACACATCCAATGAATAAAGGACGTTTTATAATGGAAAAAGCATGGAGGCGTGGCGTACTTTTTTGAGCAAAAGATGGAGGAGTGCCGCTGTGAACTGCTATCTTGCAGTTTGTTTTTTGTCATATATATATATATATATATATATATTTTTATTTGTGACGCTTGTGGATCTGCTTAGATCACATGCTATGCATAGGGTGACATCTAGTGGTAGCCATGTAGTATTACATTTTTTGTTTTCGAATCAGGGACGTCGACAGGGCGTGCCAGTAATACTATCCCTAGTGTAACGTCCAGCACCTCCATGACACACCACACTAAGCACATCCCCCATGGCCGACAGTCGACCACGTCGCAAACCGATTAGTCACACACGGGTTTGGGCGGGGGGGTCCGAAAAGTCCATGTCCTCTGGCCCATCACGGTCGCGATCACCAAACGAAAGGCCCCCGAAACAGACGCCAAGGTCAGTTTCCGACACCACAACCAAATCAGGGAAGTCTTCAGGTTCTGGCGTCCAAGCATCAAAAGATGCGTCGACCGCCCTTACTAGAAAATTCCAAAATGAGTGATTTAATTAAGAAACACGTCTCTGACATCCTGCTCAAGGCAAAGATGGCGAAAAACTCAAAATCACAAGGTTTGAAGATTAGGAATTATTCTAACCACAAAGAGATCCTGTCAGGGGCAATGCATCACAAACAGCCCCCTGCCCCAGAGCCTCTGCCTACACCTACTCCCTCAGTTTTGCCAAGCTCCTCCCAGTGGACCCCGGAACAGTTTGATAGGGTCATGAGAATGTCTAGTTTTGTACATTTCTTTGATCAACACCCAGAACAATTTACCAGCCTCCAGGGGCCTCCTCGGAGTAAAACAGCTAACAAACAGATTGACGCTAAAAGAGCCTGCCCGGAAGCAACGCAAACTAATACCTCGTCATATCAAGATGTGGCTCAGGACATATTTTATTTTGACACTCAAGGCTCCCAAGACCCTGGCTCATTTACAGACCCAGAAGATGAAGGGGGACATAGATCAATATTATGACGACGATGATGTATACATCATCCAATACCCAGACCATAGCGACCAACCAGTGGCTGATTCCCCGGTGGATAACCAGCTGCAGTACAATGGCCTGCTCTTAAAGGCTGCAGAACACTTTAAGATAGATACCAAGAAAGCTCAAGTTGATAAAGACTTTGTAGAGGACATCCTTGGGGTTAAGAGATCTGCAGTACAGTTCATCCCACTGCTTCAATCTGTCCAGAGGCGAAGTTAGCCTTCTCTACTTAGCCCCAATCTGACAAGGGCAGTCAACCCATGCATTGATGTTTTGTTTAGACCAGCCCCATTAGAGCCTTGTACATTAGGTGATAACTAAAGCCCGACTCTCTAATCGTCACCACCAAAAGGAAGAGAGCAGGAACACCTTTAGCCTCTGCCGAAGCCCCTCCTGACAAGGAGAGCAAACAGATCTACACCCTGGGCAGGAAAGTAGCTTCCTCGGCCGCCTATCAAGTGAGGATAGCTAACAACACTACGCTATTGTCCAGCTATAATTGCCACAAATGGGACGAGGTCGCACAACAAATAGACTCTGTCCCAGAACCCCTAAAGACATAGCTCTTACAAACTATTGCTGAAGGGAGACAAGTAGCAAGCTGCATTCTTAAAAATAACTTAGGCACAGCAGACAATGCGGGCGGATTGTGGCAGAAGGTACCCTCATCAAACGCCATGCCATGCTTCGTCAATCTGGTTTCAAATTGGAGACCCACGCTACCCTTTTAAACATGCTGTAAAGACTGGATGGGGTTTATCTGTACTCCTGCTCTCTATATGGCAGAGTTGCAGCACAGAGCACCCCAGCCAAGATTCTCTATTGTTGGTAGCAATGGACAAGCAATCAAAGCTTAGCTCTCAGGAGGTGCTGGTTCTTAAGTACAGTGTAGTCCCCAAGCACCCACAAAGGAATGTCCACACACTATGTTAGTGAAAACACAGTCTTTACATAAATAAGGTTCACATTATGTACACAATCACAATAACACACTTTGTACTCTGGCAATACTATAATGGCAAATATATACAGGTCTATGTGGTACCACTCTTAACTATCGATTCCTTTAAAATGCACCCACAGCTGACCACCCCAAATAGCAAACGAATCGGATTGTAAGATGAATCAACGATAGACCACAGAAAGAATGCAAGATAAATCGAGCAATGGCAGAACAGTCCCCCGTCTACCCAGAGACAGTTCTGTGTCCGAGGATCCCCCCCCACCTGGGCAACCTGTAAATAAAGTGTATTTGACAAGCCCAGTGCAAGTATGCTTAATATAGTCTCAAGTCCTTTCTAAAAGGTTCCACGACCCCAAAGTACCTGGTTTTGTGGTGTTCTTCAGTGAGTCATCGGCGGGCACTTCTTGAGTGCACTCCCTTTCAGGCAGGAGCCACGGGTCGTCGGTGAAGAAAAAGGGGTGAACACTTGTTGCGGCAGCAGCTTCGGTTCTTGCGGTGCTCGTTGACGATCGGTCGCAAACATCCTGCAAGCTGAGGCGTGCGGTGCACCTCGACGACGAGTGGTTGTTGTCGCAAAGAGTCAATGAAGAACTTTGGCCCAGCAAGGGCGTTGGGTCATCAGCGTCTGGCATCGGCAAATGGGACGTGACCACGGCTGGCTCCAGTAACTTCGTCAGCGTCTCTGATGTCTTTGGGTGGCGGGAAACCCACCGGCGGATTCTCCTCGGTTGTCGGCGGCCTTGACTTTCTCCGGCAGGACAAAAGTGGTCGACGAGGATGAGCGAGGGAGTCCTTGGATCAAATGTCTTAGGCAAAGGAGCACTGCGGCTCTGGTTGGCAATGATAGTCGTCAACGGTGATGGACTTCGTGATTCCGCGGTGGTCCCCGTCTCCGGTCGGCAGCTTTTCGAGGATCTGACATCCAGGGAGCTTTGGCTAAGATCAGATGGTGCATGATGGTCCCTCGTAGCTCGGGAAGAAGTCTCCTAGCCAGGTCCTCTCTTGGATCAGTTAAGTTAAGCATCAGTTTCGACTTCAGCTTCTGAACGATTTCTAGTAGTGAGAGGCCCCCAGATATACTGTTGATCTCCCATTTACTCTGCTAGGTCACACTCAGGCAACCAATCATTCAGAAGGTCATTCAGGCAGTCAGGCAGCCAATCGGCTCACAGTGCAATCAGGCCATTCTTCTCCATCAAAAAACTCACAACACAGAATGTGGATTCAGACAAGTAACCAACCATTCAGCACTACACACTGCATTCATACCAGTTTCGGGTAGGGCTGTCTAAGTCTTTGTGTCATATACCAGAAACTAGACACACATAACAAGAAGTGCATATTGGTCACCCACTCCATTCACCCAGGTCCCACACCACGGGCGTACCAACAACATACAGTCATTGGAAAGGCTCCAGCCGGTCTGGCATGGACTTCCCCCACAACACCATATATGGAACTTACACCCAACAGCCAGTCAGGGGGAAGGGACAGAGTCAGGACTTCCTGGGACTTCGGGAAAAGTAAGGTAACAGGCGATAGAAAGCAAGAGGCCACAGGTGCCATCTTGTTTCCTATCAGGAATCCACTGGTTCCGATGACCGGGCCTCGGCATCCCAAAATGGAGGATGCTCAGGGCACCTTTCAATTAAGGACAGAGCTGCCACCAGCCCGTTCCCTGCTCTGTGGGCCACACACAGGTGCCCAAAAACATACACTAGGAGTACAGGGTTTACCCCCTACCCATGGGTGCCATAAGAGTATCCTAAGGGTCTGTTCACCATGACCAAAAAGAGGAAGAGCCGCACTGCCAGGAGTCCCACATGAACTCTTGTGCGGAAAACAAGACAGAACATGCATGCTAAGGCAATAAAGGACAAGGATACGGAGGCCCTGTCCCTCTAATGCCCATCGAGCCCAGCTCATTATTTAGCAAAGCAGTCGAGGATGCACTAAAAATTGCTAAGGAGGAGTATGATACCCTCAAATCCCTTGGACAACTCACAAACAAACCCTTTGTGCATAGAGGAGTTTAAAATACCTGCCGGTTTAGAGGACAATACACCCAGCGGTCCTCCAACTACAACCAAGGCGGGCAGAGTTCATCATGGGGTTCCTCTCAAGGGCATTCCTCCCAACAAAACATTCAAAGGGGCCACAGAAGGTGCAGAAGTAGAAGCAGATCCTCCTCATCAATGACCACCCGCTACAGGTCCCCTCCCAATGCTTCTCAAGTGGGAGGTTGTATTTCTTACTTTACCCATGCATGGGAGGGGATCACGTCGGACAAGTGGGTACTTTCCACTGTGGCAGGGGCTATTGCATAGAGGTAATAGAAACACCAGCCAACCACCCGCCAAGACAAACTACACAGAAAGAACAATGCATCCTGCTAGAAGAGGTCAAAGCACTACTACTAAAGGACGCCATAGAAATCGTCCCAGCAAACCAAGTAAACAAGGGTATTTATTCAATGTACCTCCTTGTGCCAAAGAAAAACCTAACAATGTGCCCTGTCCTATACCTGTGCCCTGCGAACACCTATGTCAAGCCACAAAAAATCTGCATGACAACGCTACAGGAAGTAATCCCACTGCTAAAACAGGAGGATTACATAGCAACCTTGGACATGAAACATGCATACTTTCATATTTCAATGTTCCCAGTGCACAGAAGATTCCTGCGCTTCAAAATAGCGAATCAACACTACCAGTTCAAGGTGCTACCCTTCGGCATAGCTTCCGCTCCAAGGGTATTCAACAAGGTACTAGCGGTAGTGGCAGCGTATCCCAGTGTACCCATATCTGGATGACTGGCTGATAACAGGGGAATCCCCTCAAATTTGCAAGCAAAATACCCAAAGAACAATCAATCTTCTGTTCCAATTGGGATTCTTAATCAACGAGAAAAAATAAAGTCTTGTACCAAGCAAAACAAAACTGTTCTTAGGAGCTGCCATTAAGATAGAAGAAGGTCTAGTCTTCCTGTAAAACAAAAGAGTGCAAAACATACTGCTGCTAATACCTCAGTATCTAGCCAGTCGCCAAATAACCATGCGCAAAGCAATGCGCTTGCTCAGGATGATGGCTTCATGCATTTACCTGGTTCTGCACGCCACAAATGCGAGAATGTTTAGCAAAACATTGGTCTCAGGCAAGCGGTCAGTGGGACGATCTAGTGGTTGTTTCGCTAACCCTAGTTCAAGTGCTACGCTGGTGGACAAAGACAATCTCTTCAAGGGAAAACCTTTTCACAACCCTACAGTGTAAGCGATTGTCACAACAGACGCATCTCTCACCAGGTGGGGAGCCCATTATCTTCACCACACAGCGCATGGCCTGTGGACCCATATAACAGCTCAAAGCCCTACAAGCTTTTCAAGTGCATCTGTCAGGCCAAACACTACAAATCCTCACAGACAGCACCACTGCCATGTTTCACATAAACAAGCAGGGAGGCACACACTCTCCAACTCTGTCCAGGCTAGCACAAAGATTTTGGAAGTGGGCACTCAAGCAGAACATATTCCTAGTGGTGTAACATGCTCCAGGGGAACTCAATTGTCTAGCAGGCTCATTAAGCAGAGATCCTCTACCCGAAAAGCACGAGTGGCAGCTCAGCAGAAACATTTCAGACAATATCTTTCTGTCTGTGGCTATCCTCTATTAGACTTGTTTGCCACAAGCCAAAACACACAATACCCAGACTTTGCATCCAGGTTCCCCAACCCGGATCCAAGGGGAACGCCCTATGGATGAGCTGGTCTGGGAAATTTTCCAACGCGTCTCCCCAACACTGCTACTGAGCAGGATAGTGAACAAAATGCTCTATCCGCGTACACCACTTCTCAAAGCAAGGTGTCCTGGTGGAAGTTCCTGTCATTAAGGCTATCATGGAAGGAGTAAAAAGGCTTTACCCCCCATTTCAAATCCACCTCCATGGTGGGATCTAGATGTGGTAAAGCTCATTGGTCCCTTCTTCGAGCCTATGCACAAATCCAGCCTTAAACACCTAACATATAAAACAGCTTTTCTGGTGGCCATCACCTCCATAAGAAGAGCCAGTGAACTACAAGCGTTGTCAGTGCAAGACTCTTTCTTTGTTATCCACAAAGACAAGTTGGTACTAAGAACGCATCCTAGGTTTTCACGTAAGTTCATATCCAAATTCCATGTAAACCAGTCCATTGAACTACCTGCTTTCTTTCAAAACCCTTCAAGCTCCACTGAGAAATCCTCCATACACTGGATGTAAGGAGGGTGGTTCTTTCTATGTAAACAAAACAAGACCGCTACGAAAAACAGACCAATTGTTTGTCTCCATAGCACCTGGCAAGGAATGTGATCATGTTTCAAAGAACGCCATCTCCAGATGGATAGTGAAATGCATACATCACATCTCTGCTAGTCTCTATCAAACAAGACTCTGCCTTTCATACCAAGAGCTCACTCTGTCAGGGGTACAGGAGCTACTTTGGCCTTTATTGCAAACGTCCTGCTGGGCGCCATTTGCAAAGCAGCTACATGGAGCTCTATACGTACTTATACTCAGCACTGCTGCATTGACCACATTCTAAAGCAGATTCACAGGTGTGACAAGCAGTGCTAAAACATCTATTTGCCTATGAACCTTCTCACAACCCACCATCTTCTCCAGACACTGCTCGCTAATTTATGCATAGCATGTGATCTAAGCAGATCCACAAGCCTCAGAAGGGATACATTACTCACTGTAATCATATTTCTGATGCTTGTATCTGCTTAGATTCATATGCGCCCACCCTTCATCCTCTGTGGAGTAGAAGGAGCATAGATGTTTTCTGGTTTATCTACTGTTATCTGCTTTATTACATCTGTACTCATGCTACGATACACTTCATGCTACCTCATGTCAGAAACAAAACATTCTGAGGGACCTCGACGCGTGAACGACCATGGGTACAGTGGACGTCACACTAGGGATAGTACTACTGGCATGCCCTGTCGACGTCCCTTTTTCAAGTTTCAAAAACAAAAAATGTAATACTCTGTGGCTACCACTAGATGTCAGCCTATGCACAGCATGTGAATCTAAGCAGATAAAAGCATTAGAAATACTTTACAGTGAGTAATGTATCCCATATATAAACATTTCGGATTAAATCTGCATGTCAAAAAAATTAAGTGATTCCAGCAACAACTTTCCACCCACTTTAAACGCAAGTGAAAAGTTTGTACTCTTGACCCCCAGAGATCAAGCACATCAAGGGAACAGGTAGGCTGAGGTCCACAAAATATGTGGTGTTTGTGTGTATATATACATATATATTAGATGGCGGCGATAGTTAAGTTGAAACCTGTGTACATAGACTTTTCCCAAAATTCTATCATAAGCTTCTTTCTATAGGTGGTTCTGCCGTCCCGCTTGGTGTCAATGGTTTTCAGTATTTGGCCCGAAGCTCTGGACCAGCATTCTATAGAGTTAAAACAAAGGACTCCTTTCTTCTGTTTCGTAAAACACTGAAAACCTTTCTCTTTAAATTATTTATTTTTTGGCTGACTTCGAGTCTTCTGTTAATGTGCCATAGTATAGGAGCATATTCTCATTTACTCGCCATCACCTGCCCCTTGATGCAGCTCGCTCAGTGTGTGCATTATAAATGCTTCAAAATTCAAATAACTTTTGACTTGTTGGATGGATTTGGATAACATTTTCCCCAAAAAGTTTGTAACACCACCCCCCTCGCTCCCAAGCTGGACATTTTGGGTCAAATTTCTTTAAATATGTTCAGATCTAATGCAACAAAACACTTGAAATTCAGCAGATGTTGGAAGGGGTGGCCATCTTAACACTGCATCTCCTTGTTGCCTATTAGCACATACATAATATAACAAGGGATTTACACAATGACATATAAAATTACATCATGTATGCTATTGTAAATCCCTTCTGTTATATCATGAGCTTTGCACAAGGGGACACCGAGTTAAAATGATCACTTCCCACATCTGCTGAATTTCAAGGGTTTTGTTGCGTTCAATCTGATCACCTGCACTCTCTCTTAACTAATGTTTTTTTCACTGAATATATATATTTATATATTGCTTTTTCTACCTGTTAGGTAGAGGATTCAAGCTGCACTCTCCACAGTATCTTGGTGACCCCTCACCATTACAAAGAAGTCGGAATCCAAGCCGCTGGTTTCAATATCAAAACTGTTCTTTATTTGGTTTCACAGGGAAAAAAATCACGTCGTATTTAAAAATCCATGGAAAAGCATTTCACAATGGAAAGCAAAAAAGACCAAAATATAAACAGGTCCTCCCAAGTGCAACCACTCCTCGTATCAAGGCGGTCACGCGTTTCGCGGCCAACTCGCCGCTTGCTCACAACAATTAGCCTCATTGTTACCAAGCCATTTAAAACGTGAGAGACAGGCAGGCAGGGGGATGGAGGGGGAGGAGAGAGGGAGTGGAGGAGGTACACAGAATGCAGCAATCGTGAAAGTACTAATTTCGCCCTTCCACGCAAACATTTCGTTCCCATCCCGGACATCTTTGAATCGTTGGGTTTACCATTAAACACTCTGTGGTGCCACTATTACTTTGCAATTTGCTGCATTTTATAAGTGATTTTGCTATGCGTTCTAATGAACGTATTTCTTAATGTCCTCCTTCTCCTCCGTAATAACATTCCCGCATTTATTCTAGTTTCAACAGAAAGGTCCCCATATATTATGGGTCGTGTGCCGTTACATCTAGTTTAAACACGGACTTGTCAAGTCGGTTTGTCAGTTTTCATTTACCCATCCATAGGCTAAAGTGCAAAGTGTGGAGTTAAGAATCAAAGTGACATGTGCAAGCAGCTATGCATACCTTTCGAAATAGTGTCATGTATGGTATATTGCTCCATGTTTGCATACTTTGAATGCTTAATGCATTTCAGTTGAATGCTTAGTGCATTTCAATTTCTGCCTTCCCTCTTCAGATTAAAGTGCCAAGTGCAATAGCAACAATAACTTGTGTTCAAGGTTACCAAATATAAATATGCAAACATGGATACAGATAATTTTAAAATCTAATTTGCAAATACATTTCCCACATTCTTTAACTAATAAAGTGCTTAGTGCATTAGCAGCCTTCACTTCTTCAATTTAAAGTGACACGTGCAATAGCAGCATTTCTCTGTAAAAAACCCTGCCTGATTTTTGTAAAAGGCATGAGTGGGGAACTTTTATAGATTTGCTTATATCATGTCACTTTAGAATTTCCACACTAAATATCTGAACCTAAAAACGTTATAAAAACTAGCTGGGCCTATCTCTGGTCAATATTTAACACTAGCCATCATGCCGGGGGCCAACACATCTTCATTCCGGAATATGTTCGCCTCACATCTTAGACCTCTCCTGTTTATCTCTCACGACCCTTAGGTTAAAATCATTACCAATCACCACGAGTGTAATAGAAGCAAAAACATCAATTACCATGTACCCAAAATTGATAAAAACACTGAAACAACTGCACAAATATATCTACTACTCAAACATAACAGGAATTTCTTCTAAGTCCTTTTCTTTTTCATTATCCAGACAACACCTTATAAAAGTTGTAATAGGAATGATTTAAAACTGATTTTAGACACTCTGCAGAATCCTTCTTGTGTTTTATGCCAAGGAACTCAATCATTTTTCCTTTTTCGTATCCCCTCAGTATTTATTGGGCTGATTTAGAGAGCAGTCTTTTTTAGCAACCCAGAAAGGTGTAAAGTTCCTCATCAATGTTATGCTCATTGGGCTGTTTACTCTCGAAGTCCAATATACACCTTGTTTCTTTTTGTCTGTGTTGCTTTTCTTTGTCACCTTCCCTTGGACCCAATTCAATTTTATGTAAGCCAACAAATCTGAAACTATCTATTTCCTTATTGTGGCATTGGTCAAAGTGTTTCGCCATTGGGTAATTTGCATCATTGTGCAAGATTGCACGCACATGTTGTTGTATACAAATTTTTAACTTACACTTTGTACTGCCAATGTACATGCGCAGGTGAGGGCATAGACTACATGGTCCGTTTCACAGGTGATCCACTGTTGGATCAACACTGTGTGTCCTGTAACCGGATGTATAAAAGTTCTGCCGTTTATTGCATATTTGCACATATTACAATGAATACATTTGTGGAAACCTTGCTTCTTGGCAGTAAGCCAATTTGTGGGTGCCTTTTTTTCTTCCTTCACTGCCCATAAAACTTTCCACTAAAATGTCTTTAAAAGATCTGTTTCTTCTAAAGGTAACCTCAGGATGTAATTTGAGGCTTTTAGCAAGGTCAGGGTCCGCCAACAGGATACTCCAATGTTTGTTGAGAATGTGTTTGATGTTTTTGGCTTGGCTATCAAACGTGAGTATACAGCGTGTGCTGTTTTCCCCTTCCTGTTTTTCTTCATCTTTCTTGCCAGCTAATAAAGTTGGTCTGTCTATTAGTCTGGCTTTCAGGAAGGCTCTCTCGATGACCTTTTTTTGGTACATCTGTCGTTTGAAACCAGCAGCTGTAATCTTACTCTCACGATCATAGGATTCTAAAGTAGTGTTATTTCTTCTCAGCCTCACAAATTCACCATATGGGACACTCCAGATTACATTTTTCGGATGTCCACTGAGTGCATGCAATGGGGTATTTGAACCAATCTTCTTTCTGTGGAGTTCACACGTTATTTTTTCATCGATGATTCGGATGTTTACATCAAGAAAGGTAATGAAAGTCTGACTATGGGTTTCAGTGAATCTTAGATTTTTTGTATTCTGATTCAATTTTTTCACATACTCTGCCCACCCTTTAGCAGTCCCTTTCCAGACGATAAAGAGGTTGTCGATGTACCTTAGCCAAAAAAACAGATTCTGTGTGTATTCCTGGTTCATATCTGCCCAGGCCCCCATCATCAAATTGGCGTACGATGGTGCAAACGTAGTCCCCATTGCCGTGCCCTGTACCTGCTTAAAGTATTCATCATTGAAGAGAAAGACATTGTTCGTTAGGCATAAGTCAATCATTTGTATCACCATATTGGTGTGTGTTAGAAAGTTCAAAGATTTGGTGTTCAGGTAATGGAGGCAAGCTGTTTTGCCATCCTCACGCCCGATGGATGTGTATAACGATACAGCATCCATTGTTGCCATAAGATATTCTTTCTCCCAGGGAATAGCCTCTATTTTACGCAAAAAGTCCATAGTGTCTCTGATGTAAGACGGGAGTATGGAAACAAACGGAAACAAAACCTCATCGATGTATTTTGATACATTTTCTAGTGCTGAGTCTATTGGGCACACAATCGGTCTCCCCGGTGGTTGCTTAAGATTCTTATGTACTTTGGGTAGAAAGTATATTGTAGGTGTTATCGCATTGCTGACCTGTAGAAACTTCAAAGTTTCTTCTGATATAATACCCATTTCTTCAAATTTCTCAAGAAAGGATTCACTGTGTATTCTAATTCTTTCATGGGGTTATCTTTCAATCTCATATAGCATGTGGTGTCATTGAGTTGTTTGTATGCTTCCTTGATGTAGTCGTTTTTATTTTGAAGGACTATGTTTCGCCCCTTATCTGAAGGTTTTATAATGCAATTCTTTAATTCTTGAAGATCTTTCAGTGCTTTTCTTTCATTCATAGAGAGATTATCTTTGGGCAATGCATTTTTAGATTTTCGGCGTAAACCTTTTAAGTCCTCTATGACCAAACTTTGGAATACTTCGATGTTACTCCCCATGTTTGCAGTGGGATTGAATTTCGATTTAGATTTCAGATTGCTTTTCGCCATCCAATCTGTATCGATCCCTACATCTTCGAGATCGATCATGGTTTCTTCTCCCATGTTTGTGCCTTTCTCAAGTTCCATAAGATCCTTCAATGTATCTCAAATGGTGGTGTGTGTATACACAGATTGTTTTTGTGGACTTCCTCAGCCTACGGGTGTCCTTCCCGCAACATCACAATAGCCAGATTCAATAGATATATAATTCCCAAAGGGACCGATAGCTGTTTCTCTCATCAAACTCCTTTAGAAATAGCAGTGGACCCAAAGGGACTCTGACTTTTCCTCGCCACACTGCAGCTCTTGGGGAGTGGTAATGCAGATGTCTTAGGCACTGCACACCGAATTGGCATGGTGCACAGTTCCACGTTGCAAGGAAGGAAGAGACTGGCAAAGCCATCAGCCCCCCAACGCGTCCTCTGTTTTGGGAGGTTGAAGGTGGAGTGGTCTGCTCTGAAGGCTCTCCGGTGCCTTGGCTCTACTGGCACTTTGGTGGAGCCCTACCCCCATCAAAGACTGAGTCCCCCATAGGCTAAAATATGCTCAACAGCGACATGTAGCATTAAATTCCAGCCCCGCAGACAATCCCTATTATGAGAGTAACACTTATCTGCTCTTCAGGCTAAAGAGCAGCAAAGAAAGAGGAAGGATTAGGAAAGAGCATTTATGCTGACCTCTGGGGGTGGGGGGGTGGATCCTCATTCAAAGCTAGGATTGTTAGAGACTTTGAGAGTTACACAAAACACGAATGCAACATTGGTTATGTAATGTTTTTGTTGTTTGTTTAAATTGATTTGATGTAAAGCTGCTTAAGAGTTAGTAAAGCAGGGAAAAGCCTAATGCTCTCCTCCAGTCTTGCCATAGAATCCTGCTATTAAACGATGCATATTCTCAGACGAGTATACTCGTCCTTTTTACATAGACTTCAATAATAGCTTGGCACTTAAGGGGTTAAATCTGGTGCTTCATTTTCAAAGGTATAACATTTGACAAGACTTTTAACTAAAACGTAGGAGAGCTTGCCTCTTCTCACACTTCTTAGCTAACAGCTGCTCCATCACAACCACTGTGTGAAAGCGTTTTCATATTCCTTTACTTTTAGGTTAACCGTGATAGGGCTGCGATGGCTAGTTCAGGTACATTCATGCTGTCTCAATCCAATTTCCCCTCCTGTTGTCTGCATAACATGGGCAGTGCAGCATTTTGCTATCTTTTAGTTGAAGCTTCCTTGGATGACATCTCTATATTTCCACACACTGTCCCAATTTCGGCTTAAAAACGGTGGTCGGAAGCTATTGTAGCGAGACAGTCCTTACTTTCGTTTCTATTTGTTAGAATCACGCCTCTGTATGGGTCTAACTAGTTGGTTATTTTATTTGGGGTATTTGTATAGTGTGGACGTAACACAGAATGACAATGAAGGGATTCACGTTGGGATGCTTAGGGTGTTGAATACAGTAATAGATTTACAACATGCCTAGTAGTTTACATAGGTTGGAAAGGATGTCCGTGATTATTTTGATTCCGAAAGTTTCGAATACGGAAAATACAAATTCGAAATGTTTGAAAAGGCAATAATCACGAACATCACCCCCGCCCACTATCCCGCCTCCATCCACCTCCCTAACCCTAATACTTAGCTCTGGCCCCCAATTTACCTTTTGTCCTTCACTCCTTCTCTGCAGTGCTCACCCTACGATGTGTGTTCCGCCTCCCCATTGAGAGGCAGATCTTCTGCCACAAGGTCCATTTTTTTAAACTTTGTCCCCCACTTTCCTTTTTATGGAATTGGGGGACACCCCTGCAAGCTCCGAAGTTCCATAATGTAAATCAAAGGGAGCGAGGGACACCCCTGCAACCCTTGCTACCCTTGATCGACATTATGGGAAATATTTTTCCAGTGCCAAATTCAGCATTTTTATCAA